>NC_057713.1:46147200-46161033 GCF_004010195.1 Chiloscyllium plagiosum
ATAGGCCGCCCTCTTTCATTTAACAAGGGATTCCAATTCCTTATTAAACCACGGCTCCCTCGCACGACCCTTTCCTTCCTGCCTGACAGGTACATAATTATCAAGGACACTCAATAGTTGCCCCTTGGACAAGTTCCACATATCATTTACACTCTTGCCTTGGAGTCTACTTTTCCAAGCCACACATCCTAAGTCATGCCTCACCGCATCATAATTTCCCTGACCCCAGGTTTAACTCTTGCCCTGTAGTACACACTTTTCCCTCTCCATCACGAGTGTAAAAATCACCGCATTATGGTCACTATCCCCAAAGTGCTCACCTACCTCTAATTCTAACACCTGGCCTGGTTCGTTACCCAGAACCAAATCCAGTATGGCCTCACCTCTTGTTGGCCTGTCTACATATTGTGTCAGGAAACTCTCCTGCACACATTGAACAAACACTGACCCATCTAACGAACTTGAGCTATAGCTTTCCCAATCAATATCAGGAAAGTTAAAGTCCCCCATAACAACCACCCTATTACTGTCACTCATCTCCTGAATCAGCTTCCCTATCCTTTCTTCAATGATTCTAGGGCTATTAGGAGGCCTGTAAAAGACTCCTTACAGGGTGACCTCACCTTTCCTATTCCTAACCTCAGCCCAAACTACCTCAGATGGTGAGTCTTCATCCATCGTCCTTTCCACCTCTGTAATACTATCTTTGACAAGCAATGCCACACCTCCCCCTCTTTTACCCCCACCTCTGACCCTACTACAACATTTAAATCCTGGAACCTGCAACAGGCAATCCTGTCCCTGTTCTAGCCATGTCTCCGTAATAGCCACAACATCGAAGTCCCAGGTACCAACCCACGCTGCAAGTTCACCTACCTTATTTCGTATACTTCTTGCATTGAAGTATACACACTTCAAGCCACTTTCCTGTTTACAGGCACCCTCCTTTGAAATTGATGCCATGTTCCTAACCTCCCTACACTCCAGGTCCTGCACCCTAAAGCTACAGTCTGGGTTCCCATGCCCCTGCAGAGTTAGTTTAAACCACCCCCAAGAGCACTAGCAAACCTCCCACCAAAGATACTGTTGCCCCTCAGGTTAAGGTGCAGGATTGGAAGTAGTTTTTATTTCAAAGAGGGAGCCATGTGTAGGCGACACAGTTTGTGTAGACACAGCACTTAGTCCAAAGGGACTTTGCTCCAAAGGTTAAATTTTACTCAATTTTAAATGAGTATGGAACTTGCTGACAAAACACTCAATTTGCTAATGCTTTTGTTTTTGCATTCAACAGGACAATTCACAAGAATGACAATCTAGGGCAAAAACATTGCCAAAGAGAAAGTAAGCAATGCTGATTGAGAGCTAGTTTCCAGAATTTATTTAAATTTTAAACCAGGCAGGTTGATTCTGATTAGTCAAGGCCATCACTCTAAGAAATAAATCAGCAAATGACTGTCATCCAGTTTCATAGAATCATATAGTACAGCAGACGCTGTACCAGTAAATTGTACCAGTAAAAATACACAGAACCTACATTTGTCCCAGTTGCTGAGTTGAGATAGACACAATGCGCATGCATGTTCTTTCTGTCTGCAAAGAACAAGGCCCTGTGTATTAATATATGTAGGTGCAAAACAGTTCAAGTGATAGAGTCATAGAGATGTACAGCATGGAAATAGACCCTTCAGTCCAACTCATCCATGCTGAGCAGAGTCCAGTAGGCAATCTGAATGTCAGCATAATTCATCACACATTCAAGATTGCCCTGCAAGTGTTATCAATTGTGAATCACTTCTAATGTTAGACATGGTGGTGTGAGTTTTGCAAGGATGCACTGGGTAGATATGGTGAGCACCTTACTTGATGTGTCCATCTGAAAGGATATGCTCAATATATTATGTATATTGTGAAAGTGAAGAATGGGATATACAAATTTTAGTGCCAGTATGATGCCAGATATGTAAGCCATACATCCGAAAGGCTGGAAGATCATAACAAGCAGCATAGCCCTCCTGACTACAGCTCAATTCACAAAATTCTGTCCCTTGAACTAGGCCAGAACTAGAACATTGCATTGTTTGTGGTCACTGCATTTCTGAAAAGAAGTGAAGAGGAAGCAGGGGAAGTTTATAGTGGACAATGGTAATCAGAAGTGAAATACTCTAGTCATCTAAATTCGCTGCATCCAGGTCTTTAGGCAAAGGTTTACTTAACTAAACAAAACAAAGTACTTCACAGCAAATCAAACCAAAAATAGTAATTGCACAAATAGATTATTTATTTTAGGCTGTTATATTGTGACAGTCATCATAAGTCATAATTCTAGAGTTATGTATATTAGACTGTGTTTGAATATCCTCATTTGACATCATTAGTCCTAGTGATATTATCATACTGATGCTTGCAACAAAGCATAATTTATACAGTAGCAGTACCCTTGAAAATGCCAGTTCTCATTTGGTTGATGATTGCACTCTTTTCCCCGAGTAAGCAGAAGTTGTATTTTTTTAAAGATTGTGCCTTAGTAAAGATATATTAATATTTACAGCAGTGTTTCTGTTTGTGCATAAATATTAAACTGACATATATTTGAATACATCGAAAAAAGGTTCATCTGTAATAGTGTTGCACATTTCAACGTGACAATCAATTAATTGAGCACAGCTGACTAGGGACTTGTGTGGCTGTTGTCTTACAAGAGAGAAGTATGTTGTCACTGTATTTGCCCACTGTCTCTGAGATTTATAAGAAACAAATAAAATCATTGTTTGCATTTGACTACATTTCCCTGAAGAGCAGTGGTACTGATTAACAAATGTATATATGTAAAAACAATCAAAGCTATCTTTGCAAATTGTACTGATGGAAATGGGTTACTCGCTGTAGAAGATTGTTGACATGCGTGACTTTATTCAACTGGCACAAATCCTTACTGTATTTCTGTAGGCTTATCTTATCCACTCTTTTTTGGATCATTGAACATTTTTGCTGATTGCTTTCCATATCTAGGAGCTGCAAACAGTCTCCGCATGCATCCTGCCTGTGGGCTTTGTCGTTCTGAGTGCTGACCAGCAAAATACAGCTGTCTTTCTTTCCACAGTCGTATGCATCATCTCCTTTATGGCATAAGATCTAAAATACAATTCATGAGAAAGCTGCTAAATGATTACTATGCCTTGTTTCCGCAAAGCATAAGTTACTGGAAACTCCAAAGCATTGTTTAATATATTGTGCAATCATTGTAGACATTGAAAAGATACAAAATTAGCATTAACAACACTGATTCCTGACTGACCAATTTTCTGTAAGTAACAATGAAGGAAAAATCCTGGAGCGTATATCACAGACTGGCATTAAAACCTAGTTCCTTACAGCCAAAAGGAATTCATCCATACATTGAATCGGTTTAATTCAGAAAGGGGTCATGGAGTTTGCTGCTGTAATCCCTAAGGCAACACATTGACCAATCAGGTTCTCCGTGCTTGGGACGGCATTTTCACTTCCTTGTTTGGTGTGGCATGAGCAATGATGAGAAGGTTGGGTAAATACGGAAAGAATGAGAAAGTCAGAATTTCAACATGACAAAAAATGTCCTTTTAAGCCATAAATGGTGATTTCAGAATTCACATCCGGTAAGATGACAGTGAAGTAGGGCTTCTGTTATATCCACTTTTCTTTTCATTCCTTTTCTTTCTTTTTTCTCTTTTCTCATTTTTAAATGTTGTCTACCTCTTTTATTTTACTTACTTTGTGTTGAAGAGCTTAGTTGCAGTGAGGTAATCAGCAGTGGCGAGTGAGCCTAGCGTGGACTCATGTGGGCCCAGCGTGGATCCACAGCAGCAGCAGCAGAGATGAGTTTGGGTTCCCAAGTTCTGCATCGATAAGGCAGTCCTAACACCTTTTCAGAGCTGCTGTGACATAGGCGTGTTAGGGTAAACAATACGACCTGCGTCGAGCGTTGATTCATGGAGTTAGTGGCAAAGGTGACCTTTGGCCCAATACAAGTACCGGTGGCATCGGCAGTGGCTGCATTGGTGAGGTAGGCCACAAGCAGACTCATGGCAGAGGTGGAGTTGTGTTTGGGCTAGTTCAGTACCTGGCGGCATGGGTGGCATCTGTATTGGCGAGAACCCATTGTGGCAAGGGCTTCAGTGGAGACAAGATGGCACTGAAGAGTGGCGACCTTGGTTCCAGCGGTGATGGCGGGGCATTAAAGGAGACATGTCCCTGGCCACCAGGCCCATGGCCAATGGCGGAGCATTTAAAATTAATCACTTTTTTTATTTTTCTGTGCTTGTATTCTATGTTTTGGGTTTTTTTTGTGTTTAAGGTAGCGCTGGACAGTGGCGACATTATACTTTTCACTGTATTTTGTAACAAAATACAGTGAAAAGTATAATGTCGCCACTGATTTGATTTCATTTATTTATTGTCACTGTATTTTGTAACAAAATACAGTGACAATAAATAAATGAAATCAAATCAGAATCTCATTTATTTCCACATATTTTTATCTTGTTAACACCCCAACTTACCTTATTTATGTGACACTTCCAATTCTCTTCTCCTCCCCTATAAACTAGATAATGCAAACTCCCAACTTGTAAATCAGTATTGGTACGTAACAGCTGCAGCTCATCTATTTCTTGTTCTGACCATAATCCAACCGTGTCTTCAATGTAATGTCAGAGCATGCTCCTTGGATACTATCCTTCTCAATCCTTTGTCCACACAAGTCAGCATCAGCAAAGCTACCAGCCTCACTTCATCATCATGCCTGCTCTTGGAGTAATTCACACATCACTTCAGGCCTTCAATACTTTACTTCAGAATTTAGGGAATTTAGGGATGCATGCTTCAGTCAGGTTGTTTTGGGTGCAGTGACACACACAAATAATGATGCCAGAGGAGGAGAAGCGATGAGGTGATCCCAGTGAGTGAGTAGGAAGCTCAGAGGGAAGAAGAGTTAGTACTTTGGAAGAATGAGGTGCCTAAGACCAATTGAGTGGGATACGATGCATGTCCTAGTGAGAGCTGTAGTCCATGAGCCTTGGTAAAAAGAATATATATTGGCATAGCTTGAGTGAGTGGCCATCTTTGTGTGTGAAATAGCACTTTGTTGGGCATGGAAGAGACACCACTGGGTGTCTCACTTTCTCCTGGACACAGCATGAACTCATGATGTAAATTGTGTCCAGGCTGGCTGTGTCTGGTGGCAAGGCCTCTTATGGCAGACTGCTAGACAATGGATGAACCTCCTCTCCACCACCCCACTCACCAGCAACTCTGTGTACCTGTCCACAGAGCAGGATATGAGCTGCCCTTTTTGCACCAATAATGTTCCAGAACTTTGGTGAGGGGAGGCGTTCCTGACTTGCAGCATCTGAAATGTTGTGCAGTTGGCCTCTAAATATGATGCCAGCAGCACTATCACTGGAAGATGTTGGCAGTGGCAAATACTTCTACCTCTCCTGCCATGCAATTGCACAAGAATTCCACCAAAGCACTCAGTTTCATCATTGATGAGGTGAGGAGCAGATTTTTGTGAGAAAAATTGTTCTGAGCAAATGAGTAAAAAGCTAATAAAAAGAGATAAAACTGATTATGAACATAAATTGACAAGAAATATAAAATCGGCTCTGAGCAGACCAGATGCCTTGAATCTCACTGAACCAAACACTTTCAACTGCAAATATGAAATTACTCAATATCTTTTTTTAATCAGCTAACTAAGTTTGACAGTTAACAGTTCCAGTTGTATCTCCACATGAACCATTGCTGAACCAGTCAGCATCCTCTTCACATACTGTATAAATTGATATTCATATTTTTGGTTTCTTGCATCTAAGTCCTAAAGAGATCCAAAGGAAAAGCTTTCACATTGTGTTCCTTGCTAGCAGGGTTTTAGTCCTGAACTACCAAGAACTTTGATGATCATATCATAAAAGCATGCATTCCCAGACGACAAATTAAAGTTAATGGATCTAGTTTTGCATGTGATTTGATCCTCCAGTACTTTGCAAAGATGGGATTTCCACTTGATCCTTGCATTGCAACTCATTAATATCCCAACTTAGCTTGTGGAGTACATCAAAGGTTATTGCAGGGAGCAATGTTTTGCACAACCAACCTGGAGACAGACTATTTTAAATCTAGTAGTGTGTAATGAGGTAGGATTAATAGGATATCCTATAGCTGAGCATTCTTTTGGGGTTGTAGTCACAGATGATAGAATTTCAAATTCAGTTTGAGAGAGAGCAAGTTTAGTCTCAAAACAGTCACCTCAACTAAAATAAGGGAAATGAAAGAGTTATGATAAAAAAAGTTTTCTAAAGCTGAATGGGAAAAATGACTAAGGGGAAGGTGAGTGGATGAGCAGTATCAGACATTAAGCTGATATTTCATAACACTAAGTAAAAATTTACTTCAATCACAGTGAAGGACTTGATGAGAAAGGTTTAGCACTCATTATTAACAAAGGTAGTCGAGGAGAGTATCAAATCTCAAACTAAGGCTGACAAAGTGACGAAATCTCATATACATCAAAGTACTGTGGGTGCTGGAGATCTGAAACACAAACCAAAATTGCTAGAGAAACTCAGCAAGTCTGGCAGCATCTATGAAGAGAAAGCAAAGCTAATGTTTTGAATCTGGTTACTCTTCTTCAGAATCCTTCATCAGAGTCAACATAAGCAGTTTCTCCAGCAATTTGAGTTTTTGTGACAAAATCTAATAATAGAACAGCGAGGCCGGAATTCTTTGGGATCCAGCAGGGAATGACTAAAAAGCTAACAAAAAGAGAGAAAGCTGATTATGAACATAAATTTGCAAGAAGTAGAAAAACTAGAGCTTCTGTGGCTATAGAACAGAGTGGCTAAAGTGAGTGTGGGACCTTTGGAGGATTTGACTGCAGAACTGATAATGAGGAACAAGGAAATAGCTGACAATTTAAATCAATACTTTACATCGCTTTTCTCAGTGGAGGACATTATAAATATCTCAGAGATTACAGATATGTAAGCTGCTAATGGAAGGAAAGATCTTATACAGTCTAGTGGCATGGTGGCTCAGTGGTTAGCACTGCTGCCTCACAGCACAAGAAACCTGGGTTCAATTCCTATCTTGGGTGACTGTCTGTGTAGATGTGTGGAGCTTACACATTCTCCTCATGTTTGTGTGGGTTTCCTCTGGGTGCTCCCATTTCCTCCCAAGGTCCAAAGATGTGCAGGTTAGGTGGACTGGTCATGGGAATTGCAGGGTTACAGGGATAGTAGAGGGGTGTGTCTGGATGGGACGTTCTTCAGATAATGAGAACCCCCAAGAGGGTTGGTATTAACTCAATGGGCTGAATGGTCTGCTTCCACACTGTAAGGATTCCATGAGTCTCCATAATGAGTTCCAGTTATTGCACTAACTGCATTAGAAAGTGTTTATTCACAATCCAGCCTAAATCTACTACGTAAAACCTTCAATTTGTGGCCCTTAGTCATTGTATTATCAGCTAATGGCAATAGCTTTTCTTTATATTGCTTACCAAAACCTGTCATAATCTCATAGACATCTATCAAATCTCCTTTGCTCCAAGGAGAATAAGCTCAGCTTCTCTAACCTAACTTTGTAACTAAACTCATTCATTGCCTCTGCATTCCCATGTGGAGCCTCACTTCCTTCAAAAAAACTGAAAGAACTGCAGATGTTAGGAATCTGAAACAAATCCAGAAATGGCTAGAAAATTTCAGCAGGTCTGGAAGCATCAGTGGAGAGAAGTCAGAGTTAATCTTTCAGATCCAATGATTATTCTTCAGAACTCCCCTCAATTGTGGTGATCAGAAATGAATACAATCGGTTCAGGTATGGCTTCTTCCTTATTGCTATTAGACTTCTGAATGGACCTCTTAAATTTCAAATCTAATGTTGATTTTGTTTTTTTGTGCACCTTCTTTGAGGCCTTAACCTTGTATTCCCCACTTTGTTCAATCACCATTACCAAAACCTGTCATAATCTCATAGACATCTATCAAATTGGCAATGTCTTTGCATGTGATGCTTTCTTGTACTGCAGACAAAATAAAACTTTTTAACTGTAACTAGGTACATGTGACAATAATAAATCTAACCAAATCAAATCAATATTCCAATTGCAGCTTAATCACAATCAGTTCAGCAGCATTTTCCTGCATTTCTACTGAATAACTTCATTTAAGAAATCCAAAATAATATTCTTTATTATATGCATTTAGCTATGGAAATGCCACCAATATTATGAAATTCTTTAATAACTGCTCCCGCAAGTCCTGCCATCTCCAAGTTTTTGACCTGTCCCCAACTCCTGAGAAAATAATTGGGATGAATACTAACAAAACCAACTTGTATTTCATAGGAGCAGAATAAGGATTTTACACAAATAAGCTAATTGCAAATTATTACAGTAACTTAGACTGCACTTTCTAAATTCAAACCACTACCGTCTAGAAGGTCAAGTGAAACAGACACATGGGAACATGCAAGGTCACCTCCAGGCCACTCACCATCCTGGCTTTGAAATATATTGCCACTCCTTCAGAATCACTGAGTCAAAATCCTGGAACTCCCTCCTCAACAGCATTATTGGTGCCTTGAATTTCACGAAGGCAGTTCAGCACTACCTTCTCAAGAGCAGTTAGAGATGGCCAATAAATGTTGACCCAGCCAGCAAATCTCAAGTCTTCTGAGTGAATAATATAAAAAGCATGTCAATCTATCTGTAATATATTTTCAATATTTTCACTTGATGCTATACTAGTCCAGTAATTAGTAATGTTCCAAAGAGGACTCATATCAGACTCAAAGGGCTTTCCAATCTCTGTTTATTTTTCAGCTAAAATCGATCCATGATTATTTTAAGCTCAAAGTAAGCTAATGTCTTTTAATCTTTTCTTTCTCCTGTCTTAAACATCCACAACATAAAATAAAACTTCCATTAACACTTCAGGAGGCTTTGCAGTCGTCTGCTCTCTGACAAAAACTGGTATAAAATCATGGCTCTAGAAGACAGATCTAGATAATTATTAAACCCCTTCATAAAAATTAGGCCTAAATCATATGTCACTAGTTTGAAATCCAAACTCTTAAAAAAACAATATTAACATATAAATCACATACCTCCCAACACAAATATATATTAAACTTGCACCAAAACATGAATGTGAGGGACTTTGGACGGAAAATCATGGGAAGAAAATTAAATGAGCATTTGTGGCACACCAGGACTTGGAACACTTCAACAGTACCAGCCAGTTGTATTATTACTCACAATGGGAAGCACAAAATCTCAGTGTTATTTTCATTCACATTTAATACTCTAGAAAGTAGAAAACGCTAACTCTTATTTGAACAAAGAATGCAAAGTAGGGTAACAATTTTACACTGTATATGTTGGACATATACTCAAACAGCAAACAGTTGATACTAAACCTAATCAATAAAAGTGAAAAGTGTTCTATTTCCAAATGATATCCTTACTCATTTGACGTACAAACTAAAAATTAAAAAAGCAAAAGTTAAAAAATATTTTAATTGTATGATATTGATCTTTTATTTTACACTTTATCTTGTTTAGAATAATAAAGAAGAAATGAAAAAGAATTACATGCAATCATTGAAATTCAAGGTAAGCACACATTTAGCTATGAATATCCACCAATTAGCAAATATATTTTTTGACAGTTACTTTTGGTGTTTAAGAGTATGCTTTCAGATTTAAATTCTGTTTTCTTAGCTTGATCTGGCATCAGTAATTCCATTTGATTTATTCTACTTGGTGTTTGATTGCAATCCCCTGTTTCGACTGAATCGTTTACTTAAGGTAAGTACACTTTGGTTATTGGCTTCATAGTGGCCAGGGTTCAATTTAACTCATGCTGTAGTGTAAATCTCATCCTTTCTCTATTTTATGAGTCTGTAGAATGTGTATGAATTACCAAGGTTTGGTAAGATCTACAAATCATATTCGAGACGGGTAAAGTTTAACTACCTATTGACTAATTTGGAATACACAATCTTAGATCATTGGGCAGGCAAGTGAAAATATTGAAAGAGTGTTACACATGGGAGTGATATGATGTAACCATTTATTTCAATTAATGTATTCATATAAAATCTCTATTTTGATCCATTAAAATACAATTTTCATAATATACAAAAATATACATGATATACTCATATTTTATAGGTATATATCACCAAGACAAATATAAGCTCCTAAGGCTCCTCCTTTTAATATTTTCTCAAGATGTCAAACCTATTACGAACCTATTTATAAAAGGGAAATCATGCTTGACAAAACTACTGGTATCCTTTCTGGATGTGACTCATAGAATTGATGAGGGGGAGCCAGATGATGTAGTTTATTTGGACTTTCAGAAATCTTTCAAAAGCATGGAAATAATAGCATGTAAAATTAAAGCAAATGAAACAGAGGATAATATATTACGATGGACAGAGAATAGTCTGGCAGACAGGAAACAAAGAGGAAGAGTAAACAGGTCTTTCTTTGGATGGTAGGCAGTAAAAGTGGGGTACCACAGAGATCACTGCTGGGGCTCCAGCTGTTCACAATATATACTTTAATGACTCTGACGTAGGAAATGAACTATAATGTCTTCAAATTTGCAGGTGAAACAAAGATGGGTGGAGGGGTGAGTTGTGCAGAGGATGCAGAGTTGCTTCATTGTGATTTAGACAAGCTGAGTGAATGGGAAAATGCATGGCAGATGCAGTATAATATGGATAACTGAGGAGTAAATACAGAAAGGCAGATTATTATCTGAATGGCTATAATTTGAGAGAGGGGAACACGCAACAAAACCTGGGTGTCTTTGTACATTAGTCATTGAAGGTAAACATGTAAGTGAAGCAAGTGGTTAGGAAGGCCAATCATAGCAAAATAATTTGAGGACAGGAATAGGGATGCCTTGCTGCAATTATAAAAGAATATAGTGAGGCCACACGTGTAATATTGTGTACAGTTTAGGTTTCCTTATCTGAGGAAGGATGTTCTTGCTATGGAGGGAGTGCAGCAGAGGTTTACCAGACTGTTCTGGAATGGTAGGACTGATGTAAGAGGAGAGATTGAATTAGTTAGGATTTTATTCGCTGGCGTTCATAAAAATGAGAAGTAGCTCATAAAAATGCATAAAATTCTAACAGGACTAGACAAGGTAGGTGTAGGAAGAATGTTTCAATGACTGGGAAGTCAAGAATTGGGGGTCACAGTCTCAAGATACAGGGTAGACCACTTAAGACTGAGTTGAGGAGAAGTTTCTTCACCCAGAGAGTGATGAGTCTGGTGAATTTCTGATTTCAGAAAGCAGTCAAGGCCAAAATATTGAATGATTTGAAGGTGTTAGATCGAGCACTTCAGGCTAAAGGGATCAAAGGATATGACGGAAAAGCAGACACAATCTAGTGAGTTGATTGCTCAGCCATGATCATAATGAATGGTAGAGCAAGCTTGAAGGGCTGAATGGCCTACTACTGCTCCTGTTTTCTAGGTTTCTATGTTTATATTAATTGGAAGTAAAGTGATAGATCTTTTTTGCTGTCCTTTTTCCTTGTGTCACACTGTGGTGGGGCTGCATGCTATGTACATATCAGCATAAATTCAATCACTACTAAACTAAAATTGGCTGAAAGGGATTATCTGCATCAAATTTTCCTTTGGTTTATGAAGTGTTTGAACTCATTGATAAAGTTGGCAGTGAAGGAATGCTAAAACTAGCCAATGATTTGAACTCACAGGGAGAGAAGTTTAACTACATTTGTCCAAATCTCAGCCATAAAATCACTATTGGAGCCTCCAAATTTGTTGGCAAACTATGAATTAATGTTATGAGAAAAACTGACAGCTCACCAATTTTAATCACATGAGCCACAGGTCCCAATTTTGCACATGCCTCTGCCAGACACCTTTGGACACATTTTGCACTGTTGGCGCTGGCTGAATATTTCCCCATAATGTCAAGTCAATCAAAAGTTCTGTATTCAGGTTGATTGGAAATTATAAATCAATTTTAACTATCTAATACATTGAACATTATTGCACCAATACAACATACCCACTAACAATACTTATTGCTTGACATTGGTAAATAGAGTCATGATTTAGTCATCTTCCTTTGACAATAAAGCACAGTTCAGTTCTGTGAAACATTTTGAATAGCTGGAAGCAAAATAAAAGTAGTCTAGTCCCTTGCTGAGCACTCTAGAGTCACAAGAACCATAACTAATACCTTCAATGCATCCTGCAATAGGAAGCAAAACATAAATATTATAGAGACCTAAATTGGAGCCCCAGAGAGGCAGAATGGAACTGTGGGTATTAAATATTTAAAACTATAAAACCTTATCTTTAAGCAATCTCTAACTGAGCTACTTCTGGTTTGACCCGAGTTGAGTTGATGTTGAGTTGAGTTGATGATAACTAACTTGATCTTAGGAAGCAGGCATGTCATTAAAATATAATAATGAATTTGCATCCTTTCACCTTAACTTTTAAAGCTCATCAGCCATGTACCGCAGACCTCAGAAATTATAACAGATAGAAGTTGATTTCTGGGTTAAAAGGATTTTCCTATGAGGAAAGTTTGACCAGGTTTAGCCAATATTCATTGAAGATTTTGAAGTGAACTGACTGAAGTTTAGAAGAATGAGAAGTGATCCAATTGGAACGTTCTTGATTCTGAGGGACTTGGAAAGTTAGATGCAGGAAGGATGTTTCCCTTCATAGGGAAAGCTAAAATTAGAGGGCACAATTTCAAACTCCAGGGTGGTATAGGGACACGGTCTGGGTGGCATGGGGCACAATTGTTAGCACTACTGCCTCACAGCGCCAGGGACCCAGATTTACTTTCAAACTCAGACGACTGTCTGTGTGGAGTTTACACGTTCTCCCTGCATCTGCGTGGATTTCCTCTGGGTGCTCCAGTTTCGTCCCACAGTCCAAAGATGTGGAGGTTAGATGGATTGGCCATGCTAAATTACCCATAGCATCCTGGGATGTGTAGGGTAGGTGGAATAACTATGGAATATGCAGGGTTATAGGATTATAGGGATATGGTTGGCAGGGGGGTGAGTGGTTCTGGGTGGGTTGCTCTTTGGAGAGTCAGTGTGGACTTAATGGGCCAAATGGCCTGCTTGCACACTTGGGGATTCTATGATTCTCTTTAAGATGGATATGAGGAGAAATTCCTTCTCAGATAGCATTAGTCTGGCAAGTGAGAAGGAAAGGCCAAATATATTGAATATATTAATTGCGTTTGAAAGATTTTGAATCAACATGGAAGGCAAGCTTTCCCAACTAGAAAATGATGGTATTGTTTGATTCATTTTGATGGTACTCCAAATGTATCAATAAATCATTTGAAAACAAGTTGCATAATTTGGAACCACTCTTGATCACAGATATTCATGATCCAGGATTAAAGCATTCAAAAGTAATCCCAGCTTGTTAGAGCTGTGGGAGCAATCATAAGCATTTTTAACTCACCTATCCCATTCCAATTGGCTTGCTATCTTTCCTTCTGATGCTTCTGTGCCCACCCCACCAAACTGACCTCTCTGCCATTCCACCAGGTTGACCAATTCTGTGGAAAAACAAGGAATATTTTCCCAACGGAGCAGGGGTGTCATAGGTTCTAATGGCACAGTGTAGACATATCCTGACAAAGTAAAAGGATGGTACTGACAAACCTGGAGGACCTTGGTTATCCAGAAGCATACCAGTTAAGATAAAGATGTTGTGAAGCTTGAAAGGGTTCAGAAAAGATTTACAAGGATGTTGCCAGGGTTGGAAGA
>NC_057713.1:46161144-46200149 GCF_004010195.1 Chiloscyllium plagiosum
GGTTGGACCGAGGGGTCTGTTTCCATGCTGTACATCTCTATGACTCTATGACTCTATAAAATGCAGCTTATTGGCAATGTCAGGAAAAGTAATACTTTAGGAAGCTCAAAGGCTTATAAAATGTACAGAGGTGAACTGACAGATTGAAATTAGGAAATCAAATAGAAGATATGAAATTGTATTGTCAGGTAAAATTGAGGAAAATTCAAATGTATTAAGAGTAAGAGAATGACTTGGGTCAGGGCAGTAAAATTATACCTGTAACTATATCGCAAAAAATTAAAACTTGCAACTCACCAAGGCTACTCACAGAACAACTTTGAAACCAACATTGTCTACCATATGGAAAGACGATGGTAGCAAATACCACTGCTATCTTCCCCTCCAAAATCCTGACTTGGAAATATAGCACCGTAACTTCAGTGTTGATGGGTCACAAATATGGAATTCACTTCCTCATTGCTCCTATCTGCTTTGCTACATAGAAGCAGACCATTTGGCCCATAGACTCTGCGCTAACCATCCAAAGGGCAGCCCACTCAGATTAACCCCCCTACCTTATCCCTATAACCCTGCATTTCCCATGGCCCCAATCCACCTGTTGGAGGAAACCGGAGCACCTGCGACTAGAATTGAACCCAGATCCCTGGCACTGTGAAGTATAAGTGCTAACCACTGAGTCACTGTGCCTCATATCTTACGGACCTGACCATCAGGGATTTGGGATTATAGGGGCAACATAATTTAGGATGACAATGATGGGGGCATTGACCCACCACTTTAGCTCATCATCTGCAGTGATAAGGGGTGAACAGACTTTATTGAGTAATGATAAAAGATGGAAAAAGAAGGAAAAATAAAAGACTGAACTATGAACATTTATTAAGTAATTTTAAAAATGGAAAAGAAAGCAATGAGCCTCATATCCTCCTGCATGTCAGGGACCCCTTGATCGTCGGCTGGTCTGGAGGCTTAGGTTTGTTCCTGGAACCATTCGTGATTCCAAGGTGAAGTTCAACAACTTAGAATGAAATTCTCTCTCTCTCTTATACAGTGTTACAAACCTTCCAGCACAGAGGAAAAACAGATACAGAAGACAAAATTGCTTGCTAGTACTGAAAACAAGTTTTGATTATGCTGCCTGTGGCACGTTCACTAAGGTCATGCAGCTTGTTGAGTGTCATCAACAATTTCAGCCCTTCAGCCCATCCAATGTAATCTACTTTCTCATGCAGCTGTCAAATAGGATTACTAACTTTTAGCCGTTTGGCCCATCCTATACAGTGGGCAGTAATGATATTGTAAAGCAAGTGTTTTCCAATGTGAACGGAGGTTGGGGTCAGTCGCTGTGCCAACATGAATACGAGGAATCTAGCAAGCTGCAGCTGCAAGGTAACTACTCAGACATTCAATTGGCACCTTTTAATTTGTCACTGGTTCCTGGGCAAATCACAAACTGCATAGAAATAGGCAAGATTAGCTAATAGTGAGATGCTAATGAATGCAACCAGGGTCTTCATTCATTTACTAGTGAGGTTCTTATCTAGTTATTGATACTTTAAGGAGAAATTCTCCCAAATTTCTCACTATTTCCCTGCCAATCGAGGACTGGGAAAATACTATTAGTCAAAACAGAATACACCCTGCTCTAGAAAACAGTCTAATTTATAGCTCCATGATGCTATGATACAGAGATTCATAGAATCATAACATTATCAAATAATAAAGTCATAGTAGTTTAAAAGAAAAATATTCAGCTCACAGACTCCAGGCTGGCTCTCTGTAAAGCAATCTAATCAATCCCACTCCCCACCTATAGCCTCTTTATCCTGTAAGGTTATCTTCCTCAAGTTTTGATCTGATTTACTTTAAGACCATATCCCCTGATGCTCTTGCAACATTGACACTGTGTATGCAGAAGGTTCTGCACATACACACTTAGTGAAACACCCTGACAGTAAAAATAAAATGGCTGCACCAAAATAAGCATCGCCAATATAAGCAAATGAGGTTGAATGACATTACTAGCTCTATTGACAGGGGTACTCCACAGGCCTGCTTTTCTTATATAAATCGTGAGAGCATTTTGGGGATATCAGCAGACATGCTCTCATTTTAAAATCACTCATTGTTGCTGTTCCATTACCCTCATAGGAAGTGAGCATCACATATTGGCGCTAGTTATTTTTAAAAAGTTCGGATTCACATCCCCTTGATATCTATTGCATGAGACCTTAAATCTGTGTCCCCTGGTCCTTGTACTTTCAATAATACTACTATATCTAAACCTGTCACAATGTTGTAAACCTTTATCAAATCCTCCTCAACCTTTGCTCCAAGGAGTATAAATTCTCTAACCTTACTTTGCAATCAAATCACCTATCCCTGAAAACATTTTGGAATTGCCTTTGTATCCTCACAATGAACCTCACTTCCTTCCTGGAGTGAGGTGACCGGAAAAGAATGCAATATTCTACTTATGGCTGCAGCACAGCTTTATATCAGTTCAGCATAACTTGCCTAGATTTCTACTGAATAGCTCTATTTATGAACAGAGGTCCCACATGCTTGAATAGATTACTTACCTACTGCAGATATGATGGGCTGAATGGCCTTTTTCTGTGGTCCTAGGTGAGAACTAAATAGCCAACAATATAAGTGGCAATGTAAAGGCAGCAACCTTGGAAGAATCTCAGGACTGCATCTTTCCAGCCCTGTGTCTCTTCCACCCTTCCCAAAGTACATGACTCATGTAATTTCAGGAAAGCTAAGCTATACTTCCATAGTCAAGACAACAACAAGACAAGAGTGTACTCAATGAATGGAGGACGCTAGAAATGTAGAGGAATAGAAGGATTTTGGGGTATTTGTCCACATATCCCTGAAGGTGACAGGACGGGTTAATAGGGTAATTGAGAAGGCATATTAAGAAGCCAGATACACTTGTCTTTGTCAGTCTTGGCATAGATTAAATCAGGGAGTTTTTAGAGTCATTGAGTCATACAGTTGTACAGGATGGAAATAGGTCATTCGGTGCAACTCATCTATGCTGACTAGATATCCTAAACTGATCTAATCCCATTTACCAGCATTTAGCCCATATCCCTCTCAACTCTGCCTCTTCATATACCCATCCAGATGCCTTTTAAATATTGTAATTGTACCAGCCTCCACCACTTCCTCTGGCAGCTCATTCCATATACGCGTCATATACACGTCACCTTCTGCGTGAAAAGGTTGTCCCTTAGGCCCCTTTTAAATCTTTTCCCTCTTAAATATATCCCCTCTACTTTTGGAATCCTCTGGGAAAAAGACCTTGGCTATTCATTCTATCATGATTTTACAAACCTCTATAAGGTCACCCCTCAGCTTCTGACATTCCAGGGAAAATAATCCCAGCCTATTCACCCTCTCCCTATTGTTCAAATTCTCCAATCCCAACAATGTCCTTGTAAATCTTTTCTGAAGCCTTTCAAGTTGAACAACATCATTCATATAGCAGGGAGACCAGAATTGAACACAGTATTCTAAAAATGGCCTAACCAACGTCTGTACTCAATGCAGAGACCAATAAAGGCAAGCATGCAAATGCCTTCTTCACCAGCCTATCTACTTACAACTCCACTTTCAAGGAACTATGCATCTGCACCTCTATGTCTCTATGTTCAGCAATACTCTCCAGGGCCCAACTATTAACTGTATAAGTCCTGTCCTGATTTGCCTTACCAAAATGCAACACCTCACATTTATCTAAAAGAAACTCCACTTGCCACCCCTCAGCCCATTGGCCCATGCTCAATACAAGGCAACATCTTTGTGAATCTCTTCTGCACCCCATGTCATGTAAACACATCAATCCCATAATGAGGCGACAGAACTGCACACAATACTCCTGCTGCAGATTAAGATCCCATTGTACTCTGAGATAACCTGCTGCACTGTCCACTGCTCCACCAATTTTGGTGTCATCTGCAAACTTGCGAACCATGCCTCCCATATTCACATTCAAATCATTCATATAAATGACAAAAAGCAGTGGGCCCAGCACCAATCTTGCGGCACACCACTGGTCACAGGCCTGCAGTCCAACAAACAACCGTCTACCACCACCCTCTGCATGCTATCTTCAAGCCAATGTTAGAGCCGAACAAAACTTTGACACATCTGCAGCAGGAGTATTGTGTGCAGTTCTGTCGCCTCACTACGGGATTGATGTGTTTACATGACATGGGGTGCAGAAGAGATTCATGAAGATTTGCCTTGGATTGAGCATGTTAACAATGAAGAGAAACTGAATAGGTTCCAGTTTTTTTGAAGCAGAAAAGGCTGACTGGGGATCTACTTGGAGTTATTGCCCATATGTTACAGTTTGATGTGTAAATATAGACAATGAATAATGATAATTGATCTGTCCACTGTAAACGAGGGCCTGTCTTCATCTAAAACCCACTTGTGCACACCTTTCAGCAAAATCAATTTCCATCATTAGGAATGTTTATTCTTCCTAATTTTCTTCACCTCAGGCCAATATTCTGCAGCCAAAAATATCATTTACATGGAAGTAATGAATAGTGTTCAAAATGAATTCAAACTGAAAAGAGCTGGTGCATATTTGACTGATGCACCACAGTCATAAAGCCTAACTTTTGTCTGAGATGTTCAGGACTTGTTTTCTTGGTGCAATTATTAGCCATTAAAGCAATAATTGGACTATGCAGCAGTCACAAATTTAGAAAATACATGTATTGTGATATTCACGAGACTGGGGCTACTGTTAGTTAGTTGCAAATGGGCAGTCCATTCTTTCAGCTGGGTAACCAGAAATCACTGAATTGCAAACCAGACAACAATGGTTAATTCGCTCATTTTATACTCCCAGCACGTATAGGGACTGCAAATCAAGAACTGGGTGTGGAGTTCAGCACATTTGGTTTTCTAGGAACTAATTTTAATCTACTCCCATTAAAAGAGAGTGTAAACCAGCTGGGTAAAGTCATTCAAGTTACATTCAGATATCCTTGTATTTTGTACAACAGTGATTTACTTCATCCATTCTTTTGTGTCTTAGGATGAAGTGATTTCAATTTTTAATTGCTAATGTTTCCAAGTAATTTTCTTGTTAACAGCAAATAAAATATTGCATGGTGCAATTCATCTATAAGCTATTTTAAATACATTTCCTGGTATTTGGACTTCATTCTGTGTACAAAACTTTGATAAATTAAGAACTTTTTTTTAAATGTGTCACTGTAAAATTCACAAATGCTTACACTTAATGCCAACTCAATGTGCAAGCTCTTCCTAGACCATGCCTAGTTTTGGATTTGGCAAAGGGTGATATAAACTTAAGCAATAGTACTCATTCTTTTTGCTGCTGATTTCAGTTGTTAAACTCTTTTTCATGGTGAGATTAATTAGCCATCTGGAATGAGCAGTCTTTTTTTTAGATTAGATTACTTACAGTGTAGAAACAGGCCCTTCGGCCCAACAAGTCCACACCGACCCGCCGAAGCGCAACCCACCCATACCCCTACATCTACCCATTACCTAACACTACGGGCAATTTAACATGGTCAATTCACCTGACCTGCACATCTTTGGATTGTGGGAGGAAACCGGAGCACCCGGAGGAAACCCACGCAGACACGGGGAGAAGGTGCAAACTTCACACAGTCAGTCGTCTGAGGCAGGAATTGAACCCGGGTCTCAGGCGCTGTGAGGCAGCAGTGCTAACCACCGTGCCGCCCACAACCTTTAAAGAGAAGTGGCAGGGGATAGAATATTTTATCTCTCCTTCTGTGGTGATTGTAATGACGTCAGCCAGAGGGATCTAATAGAATATGAGTTATCTGATTGGGGCTCTTAATCTGGTCCAATCAGGGACCCCTGGTTGAGAGATAAGAACAGGAGTGTCAGACATCCTGTTCACTCTGAGAGCTGTGATTTGGAGATGTTGGTGTTGGACTGGGGTGTACAACCACCTGATGAAGGAGCAGTGCTCTGAAAGTTAGTGCTTCCAAATAAACTTTGTGGACTATAACCTGGTGTTTTGTGATTGTTTTCTGACAGCTGCTGTGAGGAAGCTGGGTCAGTGTCAAGGACTGCCCACATGTAAATAAAGGGTCACTCAGTTTGTGGGATATTGATCTCTGTGGAGTTAGTTCACCTTCCAACTCCATTTTCATTTAGCCCCCTCCCTTTTTCCCTACCTCTCCCTCACATTGTATGATCCGCATTGTCCTTAATAGGCTTTGCATGTAAATTAATCCATTAGAAAACACAGTGGTGCTTAATAGATGAACAAACACCATATGTGATGGAAAAAGCTATTCAGTTATGTGTAAGAGCACTTCTAGATATAAAAGTAAACAGCCTTCACTCAACTAAGGGTTCATCCACTCTCATATGGTGTTTTTTTTCAGTATAACTAATTTAACTACATAACAATAATGATTGCACATCAACAGTATCTAATTAAATTTGAAGTACTTGGGATCTCTTGGAGACATAATAAGGTGCATTAAAATATCAATATTGTGGATAAATAACAACACCAACAATGAAACCTCTACATAGCTAAACCCTGCAGCTACCAGAAAATGTTTGAATAGAAATAATCAATAGCATTGTTCTGATTTCTTCACTTTTTATTGCTCCAGTACTTAGCATTCTTTGAATTTAATTATCGATTGGAGGCGATAATGGAAAAAGCCTATATATACAGGTAAGCAACTATCTAAATGACAAATAAATATACATTTTTTGTGAACGTCTTTGGTAATAAAATGCCATGTTTATTGAATAAATATTACAAAATGCAGTAGATTTTGGCACGAAAGACGTAATTGAAATTTGCCTCTCTTTTAAATCAAAATAAATTGTGTTAATATATTTTTGCAGTGAAACTAGCAGTTTGCATTGGAGTATAATTTACTAGATATATCTCATACTCTAACATTATATCTCCTCCTTGGTTTTCACTAATAGTGGAATTCATTTCACCCACTCTTGCTAAGCTTTACATGATGTCATTTTCCAGAAACTTTCAGGGCAATAGTTTTGCCCACATCCTCTGGAATATGTCCAACCAGAGTTAGCAATCCCTATTACTTTAATACCAAGTTCATCATGGTTCAATATGCTGCTGTCATAGTATGATATATACTTCTGTGTATCCCCGGGTATTGGTGTCTACCCATATAGGTTGTACCTCGCTAATCTGGCACTCTCTGTTCTGGCAATCTTGGTGCTCTGGCACCTCCAATCCGGTATTCTGAAGAACCCTCTGTGCCTCCAGTTTCTGACATCCCGGAATGTTTCAGATTTTCTAAAGAAGACACATTTTACAGGCAGCACTGAAATTTCCAGGTATTTAACTGCTGTAAAGGTGGTTTGATGGACAGAAAACAAAGTTCCCCTCATTTAAATGTCATCATTCCCAGCATTGAAGAACGTAAGAACTAAGAGTGGGAGTAGGCAATTCAGCTCCTCCAAGCCTGCTTTGTCATTTATTACAATCATGGCTGATCTCATCTTGGTCTCAATACCATTTTTCTGCCCACTCGCTTCAAACTTCCAACCTATTACTAATTAAAAACATATGTCCTCCTTAAATTTAGTCAATGTACCAACATTCATCACACTCTGAGTTGTGAATTCCACAGATTTATGATCTTTTGAGAAAGAAATTCACTCTCATCTCTGTTTTAAATCTTCCACCTTGAATCTAAAACGATGACATCTCGTTATAAAGTGCTTCACGTGAGAAAACACCCTGTCTACCGCTACATTGACAATCCCATTTAGTATCTTGTATACCTTAACTGGATCTTCTCTCGCCAAAGCTGCTCAATCTCTCCTCAGGACAAGCCTTTCATCTCTGGAATTAATCTGGTGAACATTCTCTGAACTGCCTCCAATGCAGTTACATCCTTCATCAAGTGAGGGGTCCAAAACTATACACCATACTCCAGATTGAAGGGCTGAAAAGGGACTTCAAAACACAGTAAGGTGATAGATCCCAGAAATCACATTTAAAAGAGCAGGCAGCAAATAAATATTTCCAGCATTTAATACCTGTCACACTTCCTGACTCTTCACCATTGAAGAGTTTGAAACAGCATTAAAGAGAGTAGGAAAGTATAAACATAGCCTGATCAACATAGCAATAGAATCATTGACAAAGTTAGATTGAGACTCATCAGTATCGGTACTGTGTGAGGCTTATAATGTCAGATTAGCCAAAGTGCATGATGTAAAGATCCAAAAGAATCAGATCATTTATTTTTTAACAAAGTGGAAGTGAGAAAGTTACAGCAGTTCATAAGAGATTAAAGGAAGGAGAGTTTAATAATTTAAATAATGAACTCATGCATTGACTTAGGATTTGTCAAAATGATGGAATGAGCACTTCTGGTGAGATGTTAACTGCCCAAGCAAAAATATTCATTTAGGTAAGGGGGCGGCACTGTGGCTCAGTGGTTAGCACAGCTGCCTCACAGCACCAGGGATCCAGGTTCGATTCCAGCTTCGAGCAACTGTCTGTGTGGAGTTTGCACACTCTCCCTAGGTGCTCCGGTTTCCTCCCACAGTCCAAACATGTGCAGATCAGGTGAATTGGTCATGCTAAATTGCCCATAGTGTTAGGTGCATTAATCAGAGGGAGATGGGTCTGGGTGGGTTACTCTTCGGAGGGTCGGTGTGGACTTGTTGGGCCAAAGGGCCTGTTTCCACACTGTAGAGAATCTAATCTAATAAATTGCCCTTTTTAAGCATTAAATGGTAGATCAGAACAATGTAAAGGCTTCCCTAATAGTAAATTATAGATCAGAGTGGTCTCTCCTGATGGTTGTCAGTGTTCTTTATCAACACTGAGAGCCGGATGATATTATCCATTGCTAATATTGAGTATTACATTACAATTCTCTTCAATATTGTGTGGAATGTTAAGTGACAAACCTAGCATTACAGGATGAAGGGCTTTTGCCCGAAACGTCGATTTTGCCTGTCCTCGGATGCTGCCTGAATTGCTGTGTTCTTCCAGCACCACTAATACAGAGATGATGAATTCCAGTACCTAGGGAATCATAACATTTATCCCTAAAAGGTTGTCAAAGATTTACTGAGACATTATGATACAATTATGAAGGTAAGGCAAAATAGAAAATTATAATGATATGCAAATCATTAAATAAATATTGGAGAAGTAGGTTCATGGTGTAACCAAATGGTATTTGAAACTGACAAGTAAGAAAGCAGTTTATGATGCTCTTATAAGCATGAGGCTTTCTCTAGTCATCAGAATGTCATGGTCGGACATGATTATTGTTTTGGAATCCATTTCCTGATCAATAGAAAGATAGTTTGGATGTCAGGCTGGTGACTCAAGGAGCATGAAGGATGTTTGGACGGAAAGATTGTGGAGTCGTCAGTGGGGGAGGAGTTCCTGGGAGCTCACAGGCAAGTAGAAGATGCAAGTTGACAGGAGGGAGGATATCTAGGAAAGTGATCATGGGGTGGGGTGTACCAGCCAAAAGTCAAGGGCCGTAGACTAGTTTCCAGAGTAAAATGTTTGATTGCAAAGGGTGGTCCAATCGATGGTGCAGTTAAAACGCTCCTGCTCCTTCTGGTACGCAAGCAATAAGAAAAGCTATCCTCATGTCCCTTCTCGTGCTGACCAGTTCTACAGCTGAACCAGAGATCCTGGGTGAGGTTTTATCTCACTGAGAACCCATTCACTTTTACAGAGTTAAAACTGAGCCCAAACTTTGAAACAAACAGCCCAATTAAAATACGTAAATAAAAGATACATCTCCTGAGAACATGTTGGTCACCCATCCCTTTGATAATAATGGAAGTGAATGGATTTGACATGGCTTGAGTTCTCAAATTTGAAATTTTTAACACTTTCACTTAACACACAGATTAAACTTAGTCCCAATGTGTAATAATATTTATCCTTTGTATATGCTTGTATGTATAATATTTATCATACAAGGTGCTCAGTATAATTGCTCCTCAGTGCTGTCCCAGTGATTTTAATATAATCTGAGAATACTCAAATAAATAGCAAATCAGAAAACCAATGCTGCAGCTAATTTGTTGCAAAGCAAGTGATTCATTAACTAGCTAACTAGCACACTCATTTCATTCTGCTTACAGAATTGCACGAACAACAGGATACCTGCTTTACCTCTTGCATATAAATGCTTGCATTTATTACTGGGCATCAGTGTATGAAGGTATTAGCAGCACTAAATGGGTCTACAATGGCAAAGGAAATAGGTAATTTTTTTTTTTCCATTTTGAGTTAGCTGCAAAATAGGAAAAGAGTAAGATGTGTTTTAAAATTCAAACCTATTCATGTTCAATATTTGCTACCTTTCTCTCTTCCTTGTTTCACTTGTTCATAGATCCTGGAATTATCTCCCAGAGATAGAAAAAGAGAGTGGCGAGGGGACCCTGACAAACAAAAATATTGAAGTCCACTGTACAAGAACAATTTATAGTGTTTTTGGCTGTATGACATTACTTCACTGAGCTTGAAACCATCACATCTGTGTACAATTATAACTTGTTCATTTTTTAACACTGAAGATTTTACTGTTTCAATTCTGCAGTTAAAATCTAGGATGCAAACATTATATTAATACTCCATGTTAAAAAGAAGTCTGGACAAATTTAAACAATTATCTGACTTTGTAGATTAATAAAACCGTTTTCCAGTTTTGGGGTCCAGGTGATCTCTGTTTCAGAGCTGCTTTGCAGTTTCAATTCAGTACATTGCCTCATAATCACACTGAGAGATTCATGGGCAGAATGTAGAAATGCAATTCAATAATTTATTAAAATCATTACAATCAGGATCAAGTTCAAATCATATACTATTTATTTTTCAAAATCTGACTGTTTGTCAATTGGCTTTTATTTTCAATTAAGTTCTGATTGTTTCACCTCTGCATATTGAATTGTTTCTTCTCTTTAACCATGCAGAGTGCTTAAAGCTTATTAAGAACAGTGTTTATATATTTTCTTTACATTTTAACATGGAACTTTGACGGTAACTTAGTTTTAAGTATTGACATCCATTTAGATTTATACTAGAAGCTGAAAATTTTTTACTGTTTTTCTTTTTCAGTTATTTATTTTTTCCTTCTTGGCCTGTTGGTATTTTTTTTTGAAGACATCAGCTGTTTCCTTTATACCCAGAAATCCCTTCTGAGGCTTGCTAAGATTCCAAATGGACTTGAGCAAGTATTGTACATGTGCAATTATATTTTGGGGTTAGCTGCACTTAATAACTTTGGCACTTTACTCAAATTACAGAATTTGTTTTCTTTAAACTGCTTATTATTTGATGAACAAAGTCCTTTTGGACCTGATTTTTATTGGTTGTTTGTGTACTTAGTTCTTTATAAGTTGGCAGATCTCCAGTTTAGTTTCAACCAACTCAGCTAAAAATCAGCAACTGATGAGGGATAGAGATCAACTGCAGATATGTAGAGAAATAGCAGATGGAGTTTAATCTATGTATGTGTGAGGTTCTGCACTTTGGGAGACCAAATATTAAGGAAAAGTATACAGTTAATGGCAGGATCCTGAACAGCGTTGATGTACAGAGAGATCTTGGGATTCAAGTCCAAAGTTCTCTGAAAGTGGCCATGCAAGTAGATAGGGTAGTAACAAAAGCATATTTTGCACATTCTGGAAGGACCTGCATGGGTTTCCTCTTGGTGCTTTGGTTTCCTCCCACAGTACGAAGATGTGCAGGTTAGGTGGATTGATCATGCTAAATTGCCCACTGTGTCTAGGGATGTGAAGACTAGCCATGGGAAACGCAACATGACAGGGATGAAGTGGGTCTGGTTGGGATGATCTTTGGAGGGTCGGTGTGGACTTAGTGGGCTGAATGGCCAGCTCTTGCACACTGTAGGGATTCTACGATGCTGTGAATATCTCACGGAAAATTCACCAAATTGTTATTATAGGGATAAACTGATTCTTGTTATACAATCAAGTGGATATTGCCCAAACAACACTGTGAATGACTTTGTAGAGTCATAGAAAATGCACAGCATGGAAAAAACCCTTCCGTCCAACTCATCCATGCTAACCAGATGTCCTACATTAATCTTGTCACATTTGCCAGCACATGGCTCATATCCCTCTAAACCCTTACTATTCATATACCTATCCTGATGCCTTTTAAATGTAGTAATTGTATCAGCCTCCACCACTTCCTCTGGCAGCTCATTCCATACATTTACCACCCTCTGTGTGGAAAAAGTTGCTCCTTGGGTCCCTTTTAAATTTTTCCCCCTCTCACCCTAAACCTATGCCCTCTAGTTCTGGACTCTCCCACCCCAGGGAAAAAAACTTGTCTATTTACTATATCCATGCCCCTCATGATTTTATAAACTTCTATAAGGTCACCCTTCAAACTCATAGTTGATCTAGTTTTTTTAAATTATGTATTGTATTTTGCTCAATGGAAATGAGGAAGGGTTTTTTTGCACCTATAGTTAGTTATCCTGACATGGTGGCCTCTCTTTTGTACTTTTGCAGTTCTTTAGTGTGGTACTTCTGCACTTTAATTATGTAAAATGCCAACTTAAGTAATTAAGTGCTTATAATGTGTTATGAACATCTGAGAGAATGAGGAAGGCATGATATAAAAGCAACGTTTTTTTTTTTATCCTTCTTGTTTCTAGAAATACTGTTGTGCTAACCAACAACTTTCATTCCAAAATTTTCCCGTAATTTAAGCAAAGTTTCAACTACTAAAAAATATTTGTGTTCTCCAGGTACCTGAGATGTTATTATTGGGCTGTCCACTCTTTGATCACTATTGGTGGTATTTCCGAACCAGTCACCCTCTTTGAAATAATCTTTCAGGGGTGCAATTATTTCATAGGTGTCTTTGTTTTCTCCAGCTTACTTGGTCAGGTAAATGGACACACCTCAAAATGAATCACTGTTCACTACAGTGAATTCATTGTATCACTTATCAGTTATGGATTAGGATAAAGAATGAAAGTGACAACTAAAGGAAAGATTTGAAGCTAATGATCCCCTACTCAAATACTATGAAGTAATTTCTTTTCAAAACTTTATTGCACTATATTAGAAAACTTTGTTTCAGAAGTTTGACATGAGGCAGAATTGTTTTCCAACAAACTAATGTGCCTTTGAACTTACATTAATCCATAAGGAGTGTATCACATAGCAAAATTACAATGGATTCTCAATGTTGAATTGATATATTCAACAAAATTAAAAGACTGTTTTTAGTTGGAAGGGGTATCTCACCCAAAATATGTTAGTAAACGTCTCAGCTAGTTGACAGATAAAAGAACAGAGCAGAAATAGGATGAGAACAATTTCTTCCGTTTTTTTTATAATCTATGACACATTTTCTGAAATGGTGTTGAAATGGAGTCAACAAAACTTTCAAAAAGAAAGTGAATATATAAATAAAACAAAAACATTTGCAAGGTGGCATGGAAGGACAGAACTGGGCAACTAATATTAAAGAGCTGTTACATGCAGAATGGGCCAATTGACCTCCTTCAGTTCTGTATGTTTCTCAGTGCAAAGACCTCACAGGAGGTTAAATGGTAAGATAGGAGCCACATAGTCTTGGAGATAGTATATTGGCATGAATAGAGAAGTAGCAAATATGCAGGAAACAGCGAGTTGGGATAGGGGGTACTTTTTCAGGCTTGTAACCTATAACCAGCGGAGTTCCACAGGGATCAGTGTTGGTACTGCAACTGTTAACAATATATATTAATGACTTGGAAGAAGGAAGCAAATATATTGTAGCCAAATTTGCAAACAACACAATAAGAAGTAGAAAGGTACGTTGCAAGAGGAATATAGACGGTTAACAGAGAGATATTGATAGGTCAAGTCAGTGACCAATAAGTTGACAAATGGAATATAATCTGGAAAAATGTGAAGTTTTTCATTTTGCAGCAATAACAAATGAGCAGAATATTATTGAAGTGGAGAAAAATTGCAGAAAGCTGCAATACAAAGTCACGTGAATATACTTCTACAAGAAACAGGTGCAAACAGGTGCAGCTGATAATCAGGAAGGCTAATGGAATGTTGGACTATATTTCAAGGATGTTGGACGATAAGAGTAGGGAAGTCTTACTGCGACTATACAAGGTGCTGGTTGAGACCACATCTGGAGTACTGAGAGCAGTTTAGTCCCTTTACTTAAGGAAAGGTATTTCATTAGAGGCAGTTCAGAGAAGGTACACTAAGATGATGCCTGTTTTGGAGGGATTGCCTTATGAGCGCAGGCTAAACAGGTTTGGATTCTACTCACCGAAGTTTAGAAGAATGAGAGGTGATCTTATTGAAACATGTAGGATTCTTCAAGGGTTTGGTAGGGTAAATGCTGAAAGCATGTTTCACCTCATAGGGAAGTCGAGAACCAGAGGGCATGGTCTCAGAGAAAAGGGGTGCCAATTTCAGACTGAGATCCGAAGAAATGTCTTCACTCAGAGGGTTGAGAGTCTTTGGAATTTTTTGCCACAGAGAGCTGATGGGGGAGAGATTTTTGATCATGAGGGAAATCTAGGGTCATTAGGCTTGAAGAATGTTGGATCAGCCATGATCCTATTGGATGATGGAGCAAGCTCTTGGGGTTATTTCTATTTCTATTTCTTATGGTCTTATAACTTTAAGGGCTTATGATCTTAAATTTTTCCTATCTTTGACACATTTTGCCGCATTCCATCCAAATCCAAATTCATGTTAAAAGTCAGCCCTGCAATATAATCCACTATAAAGTAGACTTGTTGGACTCCTCACACCTGCAAAGTTCAATTATACTTTTCTAAAGTGAACCTTCTTGTTTGATGTACAGAACTGGGAAGAAAGTGTTTATTCTGTATTTTCCTTTTCAAACAATCATTTGATTATTCTTTTAACCATAGGTAAATTATCTGATTTAATTGCTTGAGTAAATCATCCAAATTTATCAAAGTGATTTCAATTTCAGGAAGAACTGATGGCTAGTTTTGATGGCCTTACATAAGCAAATGCTTAGCATTTATTGAAAATGTGGCCATCAGAACATTTTTCCACATTTCCATAATAGAGATAGCATGTGATATCAATCCCACCACACTACCCCACAGTCACCCCTCCATCCACTGATCAGTGTGAGCAATAAAAATTAAAATAGAGAGAGACACTGAACAGGTAACATCCATTTTCCAACATTGCTCAAAGTCAAAATTACCCTATTGCGTGTGGGCTGAAAAATACAAAACATTTGCTTTTAACAATATTGACTTACAAGTTCACATAGACAGAGTAAACAATATAGTCATTATTAAGTAGTCTCTGAGATCTTCTGTTAAAGAGTAAACTGGGCTATCCTGACAACAGATAATGTAGCAAGCTCACCATAGCAATTAATGGAAATGTTTGATGAATTGCTTTTTTTTCCCCGATTTTCAGATGCGCGATATCATTGGCAAAGCCACTACGGAATTTAGTTATTACCAAAGTTCAATTGACAACACAATGAATTACATGAATGCATATTCAGTTTCAAAATGTGTGCAAAATCGTGTGCGTAAGTGGTATGAATACACTTGGGAATCACAAGGCCTGCTGGGTATGTAAACTAAGCTTACCCCTTGCTTGTTTTTTGGAAATTTCTCTGGTAACTTCTTCTACATTAAAAATGAACTCTATTTCCTTCAGCATCATCTGAGCTATTGGAAAATTTGCCAGTAAAGATGCAACTATCAATTGCTATTGATCAAAACTATGCAATAGTCAGCAAAGTTGACCTGTTTAAGGTATGTGTATTTAATCAAGTAAGCTATTGACAATGTGCTTTGAAATTCACCAGTGTTATTTTTAAGAACTGTTTTACATGTTTGCTTTAGTTTCCTTGCTGTGTCTTTTTAACATATTTCTTAACTCTGTTAAAATAATAGAGTATACAAAAGTTTGATGCAAACATTTTAACAAGTCTGTTAAAAATCAGAATTTGTATATGACAGGTACCTCTAAAGCTAATATGTTTCAAGAGACAGAACCTTGGCAACTGTGACTGATGACTCAGTTGGCATTGGTGACACAGTTGAGAAAATAGAGAGAGAAATTAGATTTGCAGTGTTAAAAACGACTGATTCTCCAACCAAATTTTGATCAGTGAGACGTAAAAGACCCTTAATCCTGACTGTCTTCTGTGTGTTAACCAGCCACAAGCCATTCTAATAAATTACCCCCAATACCATGATCTTGTGCAATAACTTCAATGTGGCATCATATGAAATGCCTACTAGAAAGTAAATGCACTCCATCTACCTGTTCCCATTTATCAATTCTGCTTGTACATCCTCAAAGAACTCTAGCAAATTTGTCAATCATGATTTCCCTTGCACAAATCCATGTTGACCCTGTTTGATTGTGACAAACTTTTCTAAATTTTCTACCATTTAATCCATAATAATAGATAGATTATGACAGATGTTAAATAAACTTGCTTATAGTTTTCTGTATCACATTAACAGTTTTCCAATCCACTGCAACCCTTCCAGAATCCAGTGAGTTCCGGAATATTTCAACCAATGCTTCTACTATCTCTCCAGCCACTTGCTTTAAAACTCTGGGATGCAGACCATTAGGCCCTGGTGATTTGTCTGCCTTAAGACCCATTACATTGTCCCTCGTAATAGAGACTGATATAAGATTATTTTGTCACATTAACACCTTGGCTTATCTGATATCTTTAGGGTGTTTATAGGATCCTGCTACATGAAGGAAAATATTGGTTAAAATTATCTGCCATTTCCCTGTTTCCCATTATCAATTCCCCAGTTGCATCCATAGGTCCTATGCTTATATTAGCTCCTGTTTTTCTTTTTATATTCATATAGACACTTGCAGTCTGTTTTTATATATCTTGCCAATTTATGTTTATAATCAATTTTATCTTTTGTTATTAGCTTTTTAGTCACCACTGTTAAGTCCTAAAAAAAACACAATCCTTTGACCTTGATTTTAATTGATCTCCTGGGATAAACTAGGAATGAGTAATTTTATGTGTCACCTATCCCCACTGGGGTGATATTAGGCAATGAAGAAGGTAAAAAGGGAATGAAGAACCTACCCAATCTATTCCCACTAACCAATTGCAATGTTATAGTTTTACCTTCCCCACGATGCCAGGTTTCTCCTTAAACATGAAGATCCATCTCTGATAGCCATTATCAGGGCATCAATCACAGAATTATAGAACGGTGATCAAGATGATGATGATCATGAAAGGTTTGTGCTCGAAACATTGACTCTCCTGCTCCTTGGATGCTACCTGACCCGCTTTTCCAATGCCACACTTTTCAACTCCTATATTTTATGGTCTTGTATCACTCCCTCTGTTTTATGCTATATACTACTAGTAAAGCCACAGACATGCATGCTTTCTAAATTGCACTCTCCACCTGTCCTGCCAACTTCAATGATCTGTGTTCATATGTACCCAGGTTCCTCTGCTCCTGCAACATCTTTAGAATTGTAGCCCCTGTTTTATATTGTTTTTCAATGTTCTTCTTCCCAAATTGTGTCACCATACACTCCTCTGCATTAATCCAGATCCACCACCTATTAATACACTCCACCAACTTAGTAATATCCTTTTAGAGTTTTCCGTACAGTTTACAATTCTTCCAAGGTTCATATCAATTGAAAACTTTAAAATTGTCCCCTGCACTCTAAATCCAGATCATTAATATATAACAGGCAAAGCAAGGGCTCCAAAATTAATCCTTGGAAACTCCACTATAAACTTTCTTCCTGTCCAAAATAATATCCATTGGCCATTGGTCTTGCTTCCCTGTCACTTAGTCAATTTAATTTGAGATGTGGGCAGAGAAACAGAGCAGTCCATCAAACCAACCCTGTCAAAAGCATTAGCAAGGCTCTCAATTGTTCATTAATCATTAATTACATTGTTTAATATCCCTTAAGGATCACAAACAGTGCACAGAATCCCACAATAACCTTTAATCTTCTCTCAAACTGATTATCTCTTCCACCCGATTTATCCACATAGCTTTGTTCCACATCTTTAGTGCTGGTCTCCAGTAACCTCCACTTCATCATCCAGACAGCCGCTCACAAACAGTTAGTTGGGTAAGTAGTATCCAGTTGAAGTCTAGCTACTAAAATCAACTGAGCATCCTGGACAGACATGCAGTTCACGTTGCTGTGCATAAATCTGGAAAACACAAGTTCACGTGGATAGTAACGGAAGTAAAGACAAATCACAGCATTAAGTTAATACAAAGACATGTGAAAGCCTAAATGGAAAGAAATAATGGAACACAAAAAAGTTAGAAAATCAATGTCTATTATGCAAAAAACTTTTCACTTAAAGATGCCTTGCATTTAAACTAATTCCTACTTGTCGCTAATCCCATTAGCAACAATGAATGAGCAATACATCTGGTACTTGTTGTGGTTCTGTTCGCCGAGCTGGGAATTTGTGTTGTAGACGTTTCGTCCCCTGTCTAGGTGACATCCTCAGTGCTTGGGAGCCTTCTATGAAGCGCTTCTGTGATGTTTCCTCCGGCATTTATAGTGGTTTATCTCTGCCAATTCCGGATGTCAGTTCCAGCTGTCCGCTGCAGTGGCTGACAACCAGAAGCAGCAGATTCAAACCACTATAAATGCCGGAGGAAACATCATAGAAGCGTTTCACAGGAGGCTCCCAAGCACTGAGGATGTCACCTAGACAGAGGACGAAACGTCTGCAACACAAATTCTCAGCTCAGCGAACAGAACCACAACAACGAGCACCCGATCTACAAATCTTCTCACAAACTTTGAACATCTGGTACTATACTGACGTAGGAGTAAGAAAGGTGTATTTCAATTGCATTGAAAGGTGTTACGATGTCTCTAATCTTCTGATTCAATCAATGAAGCTCTACCCTAGCTCCACACCATTTCAGATTGTATTATTATCTACAAACCAGGAAGCAACATAATGAGTTATGTGGCAAGGTTAGTTAAGGTACTGTCCTGGATTTGACTCCTGTGGCGACTGTTGGGTTTAAAATGTTATGATGTAAACATGAGTTTTTCACCCATAGGCTAAATCAGGGGCTAATTAAGGGCCACCTAGGGGCCTGATCCTGTCACGTGGGAAGTCCTTGCCATGTGGTTAGACCAGCTATGTCCTGGCAGCCTGCACTTGGGGTAAAGTAGGGGAGCCCTCCTAGTCAGGCACCCTGTGTTTTCTGAAGGGTTCAGCTGGTGGAAAGTGTTCTCCATGCTCTACGAAGGTACCATGTGACAAGCCAGCAGCTCTCAAAGTAGAGCATTTTTATTCCAAAATAGCAAGCACCAGATTGAGCTTACATGGCAAACAGGCATTCAAGCTCCCAGGAATGACTGAAGTGGCATTACAAGAATGCACATAATTTGATGGAAATTAACTATGACTCAGAGATCCCCATTAAGATGGTTACCGTGAGAAAAAGAATAAAAATCTATTTGCACAACAAAATTATTTTAATTATTATTATTAAGTTGACTGCAAGACAGATTAATGAGACTGAGTTCAGTAAGCTCTACTCTGCTTCTAAAATTGCACAGCACTTATGTGAGTAGCAAAGTATTCTATTACCAACATGAACAATTATCACTTCAAAGGCCAACAAAAAAATTGAAAATATAATTCCTTTTTCTGAAACCCATACTCAGTTTACTGTTAATGGTATGCTGCAGAGAAATTAACTTACACCCTGCCGTGAAATGATCAAACTCAATGCATAGGTTCTTAATGAAATATGCATCAGCCTCCAACTGTACATGAGCATTTATTGTGGACGGTTAGATTTGGAGAGCAATTATAAGAAACATGGTATCCTCGGCTGTATCTTCTTCTATTCAATGTCGACTGACTTTGTGCTTTTGCCAAGAGAATCATTACAAATAATATGCTCTGCACTGTATCCTATCTAAAATATTTTAAACATGCATGTTTTGTACTTTGGTGAAATTAATACAGACAGTACACTTGTTTCATCTGGACAAGATCTAGATTCAGTGGACTCAGGCCATTGTTTCAGGGTTTGAAAGCCTGCCAAAGTCTAGAAGTCAAAGAAACAGGGTGACAGTTTTCATGTAACTAACACACTGTTTAACTCAACTCTAAAATTAGCACCTGACTTCCTGGTTTCCCAAGTAAATACAGAATGAAAAGAAGGATTTATGTTTCAAAGTCACCAACAGGGGTTATAGAATCATAGAATCCCTACAATGTGGAAGCAGGCCATCGAGTCTACACCGACCCTCTGAAGCCATCCTAACGAGACCCAAGCCATCCCTGCAACCCTGCATTTCCCATGGTTAATCCACCTAGCCTGAACATCCCTGGACACTATGGGAAATTTAGCGCAGCCAATCCACCTAACCTGCACATCTTTGGACTGTGGGAGGAAACCGGAGCACCCAGAGGAAACCCATGCAGGTACAAGGAGAACATGCAAACTCCACACAGACAGTTGCCTGAGGAGTTAGAATGACTTCATTTCAGATGGATTCCAGAAATTTCAGAACTCCTGCAGTGGGATTTCCTGGCGATCAGATAATTTATTTCTAACAACCACAACCATCCTCCTTTACCGTTGGTATGAATCTAACTAGCTGTTTCCCATTGATTCCAATTCTACCAGAATGCCTCGCTGCCACACTCAGTGAAATCATGCCTTGTTTCCCAGCTTGGTGTGTCTCACCTCAGCTCTGGAATTTAGTTACTTTGGTGATTTTTGGACCAAGGCTAGAATGAGTTCAGAAGCTGAGTGGCCCTGTCAGAATCTAGACTCAGCCTCAGTTAGTAGGTTATTGTTGTTAATGATGCCTACCAGCACTGTTTGAGTGAATACTGATGTGATGATAAATTACTAAGTTGGATTTGTCCTTTTTTTTAATGGACTGGGTGTACATGACAATTGTTCAGATTGTTGTGTAGATGCCAGTGTTATGGACTAGATGTGGCTAACCTTGGATCACAAATCTTTGGTGCTATTGCCAGAATGTTGTCCAGGCCATGGTCTTTGCAATATCCACTGCCTTCAGCCATTTCTTGATATCACGTGAGTGAATCGAATTGGCTAAAGAATGACATCTGTGATGCTGGGAACCTTAAGAGAAAGAATCATCTACTCAAGTCTTTGCAGGATCAACCAGACTGGGTTTTGTTGGAAGTGAAAAGGATCATGTATAGTTTCAATGCCTCAACATCTGTTCGATATTTAATTCCCCACCTCCCAACCTGTACACACCATGTCCACCAAAGCCCCATCTGTTAAAACTCAACCCAAACATTCAGCTTCAAAAATTCCTGAATCAATCCAACTTCTGAATTCATGCGATACTTTGAAAGAACAGCATCAAAATGAAGGATTTGTTATAGCAACCTCCAGCTACATACATAATTCAGTAAATAAGAAATAAGCTCCATTTCCTTTGTCATTGTCGTTGTCTAAAAGCTACTAAAATACTTACCTGATTAGTCTTTAATCAATATTATATTTCCTTGCCTCTCTCTAGGAGTGTGACAAACAAATGACATATGACATGCTGCTCAAGCTAAAATCAGTTGTGTATTTGCCTGGTGATTTTGTATGTAAGAAGGTAATTTTAATTATTTTTAGGTTCATCATTGTCAAATGTGCCTAACTAAATACAGTCATACAGTTCACTCATGGATAAACATTGTTTTTCTCAGAATTAGCACTGATGTGAAATTACAAATGTATCAAGAAATGAGGCTTACAAGTCTCACTTTACAAAAATGTTTGCAAGTTGCAATTATGGAAACATAGTAATTTAATTACTTTTTAATCATGTCCTAAAAAAGTATAAAGACTGTCAGAAGCTTTCACTATTAATACAAATTATTATTGGGATGTTTAATGATATATTATTAGCAAAGTGGCTTTGAGATAAAAATTCCCAGGCAACCAAAAATAATTCAAGCATTGAAATCCTTCTTCCTATTCATTATTATTTGTAACATAGTGTTCATCTGTTTTTCCTGTCATATTACTGGTTACACTTCCAAACCTGTGTATGGAAACTGTGGTTGCCAGTCATGACTAAAATCTGAACTTTATTTTTTAATTGTTTGATTTACTGTGTTCTCTTGTGAGAGAATATTTGTTTGTTCATTTATAATTATGATAAAACTATTGTTAAAAACCAAACCACAGCTGCTTGTCTGAAAAGACTTCTGATAAATCCTTTTTTGATTCAGGGAGGGATATGTGTTATGTATCACTTCACTCATGATGGTATCACATCTTAATGAAATTTATCTAAACAAACCAAGCTTTTCCAAACAAGCTAAACAGCATTAGCCTTGGCTCAGTGAGAATACTTTTGCCCATGCATCAGAAAATTGTTAACATAAATCCCATTTCAGTGAATTGAGCAAGTAATCAAGGCTTACATTTAAGTACTAAGTTGAGGGAAGGCTACACTATTGAAGGCATATCTTTTCAGCTGAGACATTAAATAAAGCCCCTTCTTCCCTCTCAGGTGAAAGTAAAAGATTTCATGTTAATAGTCAAAAAAGAGTAGAGGAGTCTATCTAGTATCCTGGCCACACATATCTCTCTTCTAGCACTTAAATGGATGATCAGGTCATGAATTTCATTATTTGATGGAGCTGCACTCATGCAAGCAAATAGATAACATCTGATCAAGCTTTCAGAGACAAGAGTTGAGTTACTTGCTGTAGTATTCCTAGCATCTGACCTGGTCTTGTAGGCTGTATGGCTGGTCCAGTTCAGTTTCTGATCAATGGTGAACCCTAGGATGAGGATAGTTGGGGATTCATTAATGGTAATATCATTGAATGTCAAGGGAAATGGTTAGTTTCTCTCTTTTTAGAGATGGTCATTGTCTGGCATTTGTGTGGCATGAATGTTACTTGCCACTTCTCAGCCCAGATCTGTATATTGTCCAAGACCTGCTGTATGGAATGCTTCAGTATTTGAGGAGTCACAAATGTTGCTGAACATCGTGCAATCACCAGTGAACCTCCTCGCTTCTGACCTTATTCTGGATCGAAAATCATTGATGAAGAAGCTGAAGCTGGCTGGTCCTAGGACATTCCCCTGAGGAACTCCTGCAGAGATGTTCTGGAGATGAAATAACTCACCTCCAACAACTATAACCATCTTCTTTTGTTCCAGGTATGAGTCCAACCAATGAGATTCTGTTTGTGGGGCTAGATCAGGCTGTTCCTTGACTAGTCTGTGGAACCAATTTTGTCACATACCCCAAGTTCTGATAACTTTGCAAGGTTAACAGATCTGGATTTGCAGTTATCGTTTCCGGTACAAATGTGTGGTCCATCAAGTTTCATTCCTTATTATTTTGCAGCTGTTTAAGTAGTTCACTAAGCCATTTGTGGCTACAACAACAAGTCAGAGGCTAGGAATCCTGCAGTGAGTAAATCACTTTCTGATTCCCCAATGCCTGTCCATGATCTATAAGGCACATGTCAGTACTTTCCACTTGCCTTGATTGTGCTGCTCTTACAATACTCAAGAAGCCAGGCATCATTCAAGACAAAGCAACCCACTTGATTGGCAATGTATCTACTAGCATCCATTCCCTCCATCGCCAGTACACCATAGCAGCAGCGAGTAACATCTACAGAATGTACTACAGAAATTAATCAAGAGCCTTTAGACAGCACTTTCCAAATTCACAACCATTACCACCTGAAAGAAAAGGAGTGGCTGTTAATTAGGAATATTACCAACTGCAAGTTTCCCTCCAAACCACTTCCCACCCATATCTGGACATATATTGCCATTCCTTTACTGTTATTGGGTCCAACCCCAGAACCTCCTTCCCTAACAGCATTGTGGGTGTGTGTGGACCAAATGGACTGCAGCGGTTCAACAAGGCAGCTCACCACGACCTTCTAAAAGACAAGTAGGGATGATCAGATAATTTTCACCTCTAGCAAGAGTCTCTTTACTACCAATGTGTCAAAATCACGGAGCTCCCTTCTTATGTGCACAGTGGGTCTTGATGACATGGACCACATAGGCAGTAATAGTTCAAAGAAGCAGCTCAACACCACATTGTTAAGGGCACCTCGGGATGGAGAAAATATTGCTGCACTGACCAGTTGTGTTCACATACTGTGAAAGATGAATGACAAAATGATTGTGTGAGCATGACATTATATTTATGAAAATCTTTTGAGTGACATATTTCAGAGTTGCATTTACAACAGTTGGCTAGAAGGAGGCATCGGATGTAAAATATTTCTACTGTGGCTTCGGCAAGACTTTTCAGATTTTGGAGTTTCCTGCTTGACTATATCAGAAGCAATAAGTATGCAATCCTCCTGCACTACTATTGCCACCACCCAACTCAGCACGTCCTAAACAAGGATGCAGCTCTAATCTGCTCATTTTCTAACATTCACTCACTCAAATCCTACTTGGATGCTCACAGCACCCTGCCTGCATTGTTTTGCCTTCCCTTTTTGTGCTTTGGCCCCTCAGTCAGGGATGCCAGCCTTAAGATACAGCTGTTTTAGCATTGTGCCTCACACAGACCCAAATACAAGAAGTGTGTCATGTTTGTCACCAGTCTTTCATTAAGTGAAGAGAGAGATGTGGGCAGCACGGTGGCTTAGTGGTTAGCACTGCTGCCCTACACTGCCAGGGACCCAGGTTCGATTCAATCTTCGGGTGATCGTCTGTGTGGAGTTTGCACATTCTCCCCATGTCTGTGTGCATTTCCTCCAGATGCACCGGTTTCCTCCCCCAATCCAAAGATGTGTAGCTTAGGTGAATTGGCCATGCTAAATTGCTCATAGTGTTCAGGGTTGCCAAGGTAGGTGCATTAGTCAGGTGTAAATATAGGGGAATGGGTCTGGGTAGGTTATTCTTCGAAGGGTCGGTGTGGACTCGCTGGGCTGAAGGGCCTGTTTTCACACTGTAGGGATTCTAGTAAAAAAAACCTTCAGGCAGGGTGTCCTAGCATAGTATGTAGAGGGTAGCTTCCAGGCCAGGATTTGGACAGTCAGTTACAATTAGGTGGTCAGAATCAGGATGCTCTCCACATGAGAGATGAGGAATCAACTGTTGTGTAGCCTGTCACCTATATTTCTGCCCTACCTGAGGGCCAATTTCCTCCTGGAATGAGAAAGATACAAGTAGTAAGGGAAATTAAAGTGGGTGGTATGGTTGTTACTTCTGTGCAAATGAGAAAGTGTCCAAAGCAAATGTGTGAGGCAGCACAGAGACCATGCAAGGTTAGTAGTGTTGAGGTTAGAGTCAGTGACGATGTGAGGGAAGGTGTTGCAGGCAATAGTGAGAGTGGTGGGGTTTGGATCTTGCCAGGGGGAGGTGGGTACAGCAGTGGAGATAGAATGCGAGTAAGACATCGAAGGAAAGATGGTGGCACTTACACTGGCAGAGTAGTGAATTTCAAAGACTTTCTTATGACAATTTAGTGCATACTGCCAGATGACTAAGACTGCACTGACCCAAGTGCCAACCAAGTATGAGGCTGGCATAGTCTGTGATCATGGCCTCTTCTGTTGATCCTAGGGAAAGAAGACATCCATCTGTGCACCACCCCAAACAGCATGGCCTTTAGATCCCTGCACACAAAGCAGGATGTCAAATTTCCTCCTTATCTGCCATGTTCAGGGTAAATATCAGAAACAATATAGGGCAGCTCCAAGCTGACAGTGATTGTTTGGGTTCACAACAGAATATTAAAAATGGTGCCGATGTCAAGGATACCAGTCAATTTAGGATATATATAAAACAAGTCTTTGTTACATGGGTTTTAGAACACAGCAGTTTATATGAGTAAAATCCTTTTTACAACAAAGCATGTGTGTTAGCCTAAATTTAGATTAGTTTGAGGCATAAAATAGTCTTAAAACCATCAATGTTCCTTTTCACCTGGCCATATGATCTCTTCTTTACAGAAACTGTTTAACAACCAACCACAATTAAATAGAATATTCTCTGATCCCTCAATTGCTAAATCAACTCAAAAGTATTCATTGTTGAAAATAACTCAATCCTTAAAGCGGGCTGTGAGAGTTCAATCATTGGATAGGTTCAAGACAAAAATCAATTGACTTCTGGAAAACAATGAAATTAAAAGATTTTGGAGACATCCAGAAAATTAGCAATGTGGAAGTAATCACCCAGGATCTAGAATGGTGAGGCAGGCCCGATGGGCTGAATGGCCTACTTCTGTAGCTACTTCCCAACAAGGATTTGTTCCCTAATGCCCAGAACTCCATATTGATAATGTGTCTGCAACCACTTTTTATGCCTCAAAATAAATAGCTATATTACAGTAACGGTCACAGACTGGTCTATAATTCTAACCTTTACGACTTGATGACAAGTAGTGACCCAAAAGTGAGGTGTATAAAAAGTAAGAACACCTATCCATAGACCATGATTGGCTGACTGTGGGTCATTAACTGGATGTGCATGGTAAATTCAACAAGGAAGTTCTGCCACTTGCACCTACAACCATCCATGAACCAGCCATTGTTTTTTCCACACAATCAGTAAATCTTGTGGCTCTTTCACACAAGCCATAGCCTTAAGTTACCAATGAGCATTTGATCTGTCTTGACAGCATACTGATGGCTTAATGGTTCATCTTAAAGTTCTATTTCCATGTTTCCAGGTTGAAATTGTTTTCATTTCATGGATGCATCCTTGAGATTTAATTTGCACATGAATTCTATGTTAACATGTTGACAAAAGCTACCTTAATTGAGAAAACCAAATGCTCCAAACTCTGCTACATGTTCCCAGCTCTGGTTTTATATTTACATGCAGTAAATAATATTAATATAGACACAAAACTTATTATGTTTCTATTTATATTCAGTCAATATTGTGGATTTTTGGCAATAAATTAAATGGTTTATTTTTATGTTTTCCCATTATTTTAATTGGCTAATCAGGTTACTTGGCCAATACATTACTTCTTGGGACAAGAGCTGTTTTTGTAGATAAATATGGTGGCCAATGAGAACATAGTAAAGTCTCACAAACAGCAATGAGTTAAACAACTAATTATCGTTTTTAAATTGTTATTGGGTAATGGATGAATTTTGGCTGAATACCAATGGAGAACTGGGGTCTACTTCAAAGATATGCAGAACCCACGGACAAGTGCAGCATTCTCTCAATAGTACACAGCAGCATTATGTGCTCTCAACCTGTAATCAATATTAAATTCACAAGCCTCTGACTCAGAGATCGGTGTGAAGGCTCAGCTGACTATAATTTCAGGACTGCAATAAGAGAGAATGTGGAACAAATTCATGACAGTTTTAACCTCATATTTTACATTTTAGGGAGATGTAGGCAAGGAAATGTATATCATCAAGACAGGACAAGTCCAGGTGCTTGGTGGACCTGATGACAAAGACGTTTTGGTTACCTTGAAGGCTGGATCTGTATTTGGAGAAATCAGGTAATTGTGTTTCGATTTAGGAATGGAATTAACGAACAATGCTAAGTTGGAAAATAAACGCATTGTATGCATAAAATTGTAAAATTTTAAACTATCCAAAAAGGTTCAGGAGAAACCTTTGAAATATTGCTGAAGATCATACAATATTGAAACAATGGAAGTTGAATATATTGGTGCAAATTTTCAGGGGAAGCCATTGAGGCCATTTGGAAACAGGCCAGAATTGTCCTTTGGTTGTGTCTCTCATCATGGCCAGTATTCCTAGGTCAATGATATTTACTGTTACTGTTGGGAAAATTCTGTTGGACTAAATGTAGGAAATTCCTTGAAGCTGCTTCCACAGCCTAAGACGGTTTGCAGGCTGCTTGGCAGCAATTTTTAAATCCCCACCCTCTTTTTCTGTAAGTTCTGGTAATGCAACATAATTGACAAAGGATATGTTTTCTTATCAGTTAAATCAGTCATCTAAGTGTGAACTAATATTTAGAATTCACTGGAAAATGCAGAACTTTTGTCTGTTAGAATATGAAGCAAAGCTGGTTTAGGGTGATTTTAGCACTGAGGAACACATGGGTTCGGCTCAATGGGTGTTTAAAGCTGTAAAGTACATGCAATATTTCAATTGGATTGATATTTCAACATTTTTTACTTTAAAATCTCATCCGCGATGTTTGCACAGGAAACTTGCCATTGAAAGCCAAGGGAGAACACAATTGCATGATACAAAGACTAATTAAAACACAATCCATGTTTCTTACTCACAGCTACTTTCTTATTTACTAGTGGAAAAGGGCTTGTTCACGTTACACTTGCAGAGAATTTACTTTTACACGTTGAATCTTTATTGAATCACGTAGATGTTGTCTTTGCTGCATTGCACTGGACCTCAGGCAATGAGCAATATACCCATTGGCAGTGGCTTGATGTTAAAAGATGTGCAACTGGACAGAGAGTGGAGCAGTGAATTGGGGAGCAACAAAAAGGAGCCAGTTCACAGGGGACATGGCTATGTCACAGGGTGTACTGAGCTGTACTTCTATGAGATGTCGAGGCTGCAGTGTTTTTAAGAAGCTCAGATTGCCATGTTAGACAATAACAGATATCTGCAGCGTCATTGAAGAGATCCTGCATGTTACTGACTCAATGGTCATTACCAGTGGCTATCAAAGCTAACACCATTTTCAACTTTTGTTGGAAATGTAGCCAATGTATAAGCATTGTATAAGGGAAAGGACTGATGGGTTGTTTGTCAAAGCTGCCACTGATCTGACCTTCACCTGATGTTACCAGTCAAAAAGAGGAGACATTCAGGTGAATTGCTTGCAGGGTATCACCAATTGCACAATTGTACAGCAATCTACACACCTCCAGATGAAGCAGGTATATTGGGAAGCCAGAAGGACTTCCAATCAATAAATGTATTGCTACTGTCCAAGCACAGGAAGCTATTTCTGCTGACCGGAGGGTTACCAAGATGCTTTCATCCACGATGCTTTAGCTTTTCAAACTGTAAGTAGACTTAAGAACTGCCTGCAAAAGGACACAGAATATGCCCTTCAAACTTTGATGACAGTTGTCAGAAACCCATGAATACTACATGACCACCAAAGTTATGATTGAACAAGTCATCAGCACACTGAAGGTATGCTTCAAATTGTGCTGAAATGAAACAGGAGCTGCTGCCAGTCAGTGTTCATGCACCAAAGTCTCCAGAATTGTCATTTTGGGCTGCACATGACACAATATTTTACAGCAGTGAAGTTTGGTCTTGCAGGAAGAACAAGCTGCAGATTGCCTGCAGATAAATCCAGGGAGCAGGAGAGAGAAAACAAGGATAACAAGGAGTAGGAAAGCAAATAGAAATGTAGTAGCAGCTACATACTAATGTAGGACCATATGATATAGAAGTAAAAGTATCCTATTCAGCCCCTCGTGCCTGGGTACACTTGATTCCCTTGGCAACAGGAAACTATCAACCTATGTCTTAAAAATATCCAATGATCCCAATTCCGCCACATTCTGTCAGCTGATAGTGGAGACAGTTCTGATACAAACTATCCACTTGCACTGCTTGTTGACCCCTATAATGCTTTAGCTGAAGTCATTATCAACATGATCAACAAACAGCACATTTCGGCAAACTGCTTTACCATCAGGAAACTTCTCTCACATCCCCTTCCAAACTCTTGACATCCACCACTTTGAAGAACAAAGGTGGTACATGTATAGGAGTACGCCATCTGCAAGCTCACAAGTCACATATGTATCTTTCTTGAAAATATATTGCCATTCTTTCATTGCTGCTGATCAAAACCTGGGAACTGCCTCCCAAATGGTATTAGGATTTTCCGACACCACAGTGACATCAGTAGTTCAAGAAAACAACTCACCATCCCTTTCTCAAGAGCAGTTAGCAATGGGTACCAAATTCAGGCCACATCCATCCCACATTGAATAAAACAATGACCGTCATTTCTTGAAGGGCAAGAGCAAGTTAAACTGTCTTCCTATTAGAAATGCCTGGTACATTAGCATCCAAGACAGGTTGGATTTGAACCCAGTTCTTCGGGTTTAAAAGTAGGGAGACCACCAAAGCACCAGAAGACCCTTTGCATATGAGTGTATGTTTGTTTTTGTTAACAGATAGCTGAGGTGTAAGGGTGGGTTGGGTGATAGGGCACATCTTTCCTCCCTCTTTCTCTCTGTAAACTAGAAATCCTGGAACAGTGTACTGCCTCCTCTGCAGTTCTCAATTCTATGATGTGTTGAGAGTGCCTGAAGAAGGGCCTGTGCCCGAAACGTCGAATCTCCTGTTCCCTGGATGCTGCCTGACCTGCTGTGCTGTTCCAGCAATAAAGTTTCAACTTTGATCTCCAGCATCTGCAGACCTCACTTTCTCCTGTGTTGAGAGTGACCTTGTGTTCTTTCTCCCTCTCCTTTGCTATTTGTGTCTTTTACTCCTCTAATGAGTGGGTATAGTGGCATGTGTTCCTCTATGGCATGATAGCTCAGCAATTAGCCCTGCTGCCTCACAGTGCCAGGCACCCGGGTTCAATTGTGTGGAGTTTTCACACTCTCCCTGTGTCTCTGTGGGTTTCCTCTGGGTGTTCCGGTTTCCTCCCATCAACCAAGGATGTGTAGGTTAGGTGGATTGGGCATGGGAAATGCAGGGTTACAGGGATAGATTAGGAGGAGTACATCTGGGTAGGCTGTTCATAGGAGGGTCAAAGTACTCGATAGTCCGAATGACCTGCTTCCATGCTGTTGGGATTCTTCAATTCTATATATGCAATGCTGCAGTGAGATTGCCAATCTGGATAAGCTTGTTACAGGCAGAGTTAAGGGATGGGGTGATGAGGACAACGGGATTTATGTGAATATGCAGCTGTATTCACCTTTCCTACCTACTTAGATCATAAGATCCTTCATGCACTGAATTCGTGTGTGGCTCCAGTGCTCCAAATGCTGACCTTCTGGGTTCCTCATTGGCCCCAGAAGTACATCAAGGTAGACATCATTAAGGCAAGGGTGAGAATTTGACTTTCCAGAATCCATTCTTAAAATTTGTCTTCTCTTGTTCCAACTCTCAATTGCTCCAAATTCCATCTTTGGATTGTCACGTTAAATAGTGGAGAGGAGGCAATTTCTTACAAATCCTCATGATGCCAACTACCACACAATCAAAGGCAACACCAGAAGTAAAGTGATGATAAAGAGACAGCATTAAAATGCCAAATGACCACCGAATTGCATTCTGAATGGCTCAATTGAAATTGTCTCCACCTCACACCAAGGCTTAGCCAGGCCCAAACTATTCATTACATGAAAAGTTTTTTCTTTCACTCAATTCTGCTTCTTTTACGAGTTAGTTTGACTCTTTGATCAATCCTTTCACGAGTAGGAACATTTTCACTCTACTTACTCTATCCAGACCCCTCATAATTTTAAATACTTTAATCAGATCTCCACTCCATCTTCTCTTCAAGAAACTGCCGGTAGTCTTTTGTGGGCTATGTCTAATTATGGATTAATGAGAAATGAAAACCTCAAAATGATAATAACAAAGGTCAGTTCATGACATCTAAATCTGTCACTGTTTTCCAAATTCTCTATTATTTGGAGGAGATTTGTCCTATTTAGGCAACTTTCATGCCATAAATCTAATTTTAAAATTCCTGATTAAATCTTGAGGGCAGTTTGACTATAGGTATGTGTCATTTCACATTAAGTGGACATTTAATCAAATACAACTCTATAGAAGTTGATAAATGTTCCATTGTAACTTATAATCTGCAGCATCTGATGAAAAATGAGCTACACTAATGCTGCAGCTCTGCAACTTGTGATCTTTATTTTGCACATCACACAAGGGCCTTCCAGCTGCTGGAAGGATTTCAATGGAAGAATGTGTGTGTTGTATAAGTCATGGTTCTGGAGGAGTTAATGTTGATGCCACATAGACTTTGTATGAAAACAGCTGAGATCTGCAAAGAGTTGATGAAAGAAGCAGGTATGTGCTGTACAGCTCAGTAATTATGCCGAGCAAGTTAATGTGAAGTGTGACTAGTGTTACTTCAATGAATTACCTTATTAAAGTAGACAAATGTCTTTACTGTTAAAACTCATCAGTGGTCTACTCTCCACCATAATGAGACAATTCCTAGACTCAACATAGAGAAAGGAGGACTGTTGGCAGCAATAGGATATGGTAGTCAGCAGTGGACAGACAGAATCGCCTTTGATGCTGAAGGAAGATTTTTTGAAGGAGCATTACTGCTTTAGAAAGGCACAGTCAACAACTGAAACATGAAGATCGACAGTCAGCAGTAACTGTGCGAGTAACGACTGAGTAATTTCAACATTCCGGAGACAAATCTTCACTAAGAAACTGATCTGGGGTGCAGGGAGAACAGGGTGAGTTAGGGGGAAAAATAGCCAAACTGAGAAAAAGTTAAGGCTTTAGTGAAGTTAAGTGAATGAAGTGAATGAAGGTTTCCAAAAATAAGGTTAGATATCTCTAAAAGTAAGGAGAAAAAAAACTTCAGAAAAGTAGCACAAAGACCAGGAAACAAAAGCTCTCAAGTAAATTTTCATCGCACAAGAATTAGCATTGTCGCCATTGTGAATAGGTTCCATGAGGTACATCTGCAAAGAGTCATGAATGAGGCAGAAAAGTAATTGTAATAGGGCTGCAGCATCAGGAAGGCCTCAGAACGTATTTAAAATAAAAAAGAAAAATGTAGATAGAGTTGGAGAAAGTCAGAATCAACTGAAGATTTGAAAGAATCAGGTTACTCACAAGTAACTGTAATTTCAGTGGGAAGATTTATAAAGCCAGATTTATTCAGCCAGAGAACTTCATTTAAACATTTGTGCTGTAGAAAATGCATTGTGTTTTGAGCCATGAAAGGCAGGATGATATTGTAAAATGAAAATGCTTATTCAATTTAAAAGGTAATTGCCTGGTCCAGTCATCCTGACTACAGTATGGAAGAAAGTATTTGTTTGAACAGAGCAACCATCTCCTATGATGGATATTCATGAAATTAAAAATGGTGTTGTTCTGCTCTCTTTTAGAGAGAGATGACTTGTGGTCTTTTAACCTGGGGCTCACCCTGCCTGAGGCAAGAGACCAGGTAGAGAAAGCAGAACTTTCATGGTAACCTCAATCAGTGTGAAAATTGAACCTATGCTGTAAGCATCACTCTGCATTACAAACCAGTTGTTCAGCCAACTGAACCCATAATCATGAAATTATCAGAGGCCCAGAAGATATTTTAGGGAAGCTCATTGAGTTTGCATGGAACAGGGGTTGCTCTACAAAGGAAATTAAGGAGTTTACAAATCCTCCATTGATGATAATGGACTAATTTCATTAGTCGAACAGGAACACAATTCATCAGAAAGGATACCCAAGAAGTAAAAGACTCTTCAGAGGAGAAATAATTCAGAATCAAGGTCAACAGTTCTCAAGCAAAGACTTAGCATTCTTAGAAGACAGTGCCTTCTGGAAGAATTATAAAATGTCCAGACTACTTGCATTTGTGAAACCAGAGACTTGAGGTGAGATGGAATGTGATAAATGTAAAAGCAGTTATATGCATAAAGGTGTAATGCAATGGAAAAAGTGAGGAGACACTCTATAAAGTAATATGGAAATTGTACTAAGGTCTACCCAATCTGATAATGTAACTTTTTTTTAATGCAGAAGCGGTTAAGATCTGCATGTGTTCCAAAAACAGCAGATGTGTTCTGCTTTTCTTCACTGATAATTAGACATGCCTTAGACTTAGCAGAGAGAAAAAAAGGATTAATGAGAGTAAACAACTGAAACCAGTTAGCAACACTTTATGAATCAAATATCTTTTCAGTTTCAGAAACAAATCCATGGACAGGCCTCAATATAATTCATGTTCTGCTCCAAGCTATAGAATGTAATTCTTTATTATTGCCATGGATAAGGGAATTTTAAATCTTGAGGGTTTTTTTTATTATTTGTTATTATTGTTCTAAGTATAGCTCAGTTTCTTGTTGCCAGCACAAATGGCATACAATTCACGAAACGCACAGAGTTCCAGTTATACTTTGAATTCAATTCATAACCATGGCTGAATTTCTTAAATTTTTAATTTTTAATTTGTGGTGTCGTGAAAAAAAAATAACCATTTCTATCTGTGACAAGATAGGCTAATAACTTCTGAACAGGAAAAGATCTATTGGTTCAGCAAACTAGTTCCCCCAAATTAATGTAATGGCTCATCCACTCTAACACATAGGATCCATACCAACTCCACCTAAAAGCCAAGTAACCATAATCCTGGATTTTATGCTGGGAGCAGCATTGATTGCTTTAAGGGAAACATTCCTCCATTTTCATTGGCATCACTGGAGTTCAGAAAGTGAGGGATACACAGACTTTAACAGTCTTGATAAAGCATAAGTGGATGGACATTTCCTCTTGAGCTAAGAGAATTGTTTTAAAATTAGGGGTCACCCTTTAGGACAGATAGTTGAAGATTTTTTTCATTGAGGGGTGAGTGACTTTTGAATTCTCAGCCTCAGAAGGCAGTGGCTAGGGATTAGTGAATTAGTCTAAGACAGACGTAGATCATTCTTGTTAGGCAAGGAATCTAATGTTCTAAGGGGTAGATGAAAATGTAGAAGGTGAAACAAAAATAGTTCAGAGCCATATCTTATTTAACCGCACAGCAGCCTCAAGGGGCCGAATGGTCTACTTCTCCTGGTACTTTTCATGTTTATATGTGTGAATTAAAGTCCTATTGACCAATGGAATAGACTAGCAGCACTGTATATCCAGCAGCAGATTGATGGCCACCACTGAGACTTCAAGCAGCTCCAACCCTCACCAAAGACCCCAGCTAAGTCTGAGGTATGACAAGCTGGTGACTTGATTCAAAAGACCAGGGCAAAGTTAAACAGACAGATAACCTGGGGGTGAGTTCTCAATAATAGGCACAGGGAAACCATATAGGAGTTGCCCTCGCCCACACTGCTCCAACCCAACACCAATCCGCACAGCGAAAGCTGACAGGCTTCCCAATGGTCTATCCCATAAGCGTTCCCTTGACACCATTTGACCAACAAAGCCCTCAGTAATTAAATTTCAGACAGATACAGGGAGGGTAGGTAAGTGGATTATACTTGCTACTGTTGAGCAAGGTCAATTCATAGCTGGAATCATCATCAGTAGCATTGCTGAAGATGGAGAGTGGTCTGATAGGATGGTAATTTGTTGAGTTGGATTTTATTCTGCTCTTTACTAGATTTGGTCCTGCATACCTGGTCAATGTTCCACTTTGCTGGATAGATATCAGTGTTGTAGCTACCCTGTTGTAGTTTAACTAGTTCTGGAGCACAAGTTTTCATTACTACAGCCAGGACACTATGAAGACACAGAGCCTTTGCAATTTTCAGTGACGTCAATTGTCTCTTGATATCACAGGAGTGAATTAAATCACTGAAGTGTTGACCTGTAATGTTTGGAATCCTAAGAGAAGCTCAAGAATGACATGAGAAAGAAGTACCAGCAACAATGAGCGTTCTCTATTCAAGAAGAAATTGTTCACTTTCTCAATCCTATCAGAGCCCTTAATCTTTTAAAATACACTTCAACTATACTTCAACATTCCTGAAGAAGGGCTTATGCCCGAAACATCGATTCTCCTGTTCCTTTGATGCTGCCTGACCTGCTGCGCTTTTCCAGCAACACATTTTTAAGCTCTGATCTCCAGCATCTGCAGTCCTCACTTTCAACATTCTCAAGTCAAGTTTATGCAACCTATCCCCATTAAGCTCTGGTATTGGTTTGCTGAATCAGGTTTTGTACGTCTCCAATTTCAATGGGGATAAAAACCTGTTCACATCGTGCCTAATAGACCACATCAATTCTGACAGATGGTGTTGCACACCACTCCTTGCATGACCTGTGCAGTGTTCTACAATGAGGATATCCATTCAGGGCAAATTGGCTGTGACTTTGTTGCTGGGAAATCAATCTAATTCTGCATAACACTACTTGAAGTGGCACCAGCGCACATATATTTTTCCCCAATATAGCTTTGTCAAGCTTGAACGGATATTATATTTTTCTGTTCATCACTAAGGATTACCTATGCTACAGTCAAATGAAAACATAGCTAATATAAATTATATGAGCACAATTATGAATTCAAATACATTATTAATGCAAACCTTCTCTGACTTAGAGCAGTGATCTTTGGAATAGGCAATATGGCACAATAATCCGTGTTACAGCCAATTATGTTAGATGCAAATATCTCAGTAGTAGAGGTCACATACAGTCCTAGTAATTGATTTTTGTTGTACCATTGTTGAAAAATATTTATCAACAAGTAGGTGTAAACTCTGAAATCAAGATTTATGATGTCTGTCTCCAACCACAACAAATTAATAAACTTCCATCTGTTAAGCTGTTCATGGTTATCATAGATTCCCTAGAGTGTGGTAACAGGTCCTTCGGCCCTACACCAACCCTCCGAAGAGTAACCCACACAGACCCATTCCCCTAAGCTATTACCCTATATTTACCCCTGAACAATGCAGCTAACCCAGGCAAAAGTGCATACTGCAGATGCTGGAGGTTAGAGTCAAGAGCGTGGTGCTGGAAAAGCACAGCAGGTTAGGCAATATCCACAGAGCAGAAACATCAAAGTTTCAGGCAAAGGCCCTTCATCAGTAAGAATAGAGGTTGAGAAGGAGAGTCCTTAACAATACACTCATCTGCTGCCAGAACTGAAACAGCACTGTTGGCATCATTTTGGATTACAAGCCAGCAGTCTAGCCAACTGAGCTAACGATCTATACTTCATCTGTAACTTTGCCTATGGCCCTGAATGAACAAACAAAACAGGAAATATGATTTACGATTTGTCTGTCTCTCCTTTTAGACCTTAAAGTTATACTCAAAGTATCACATCACACTTGCATTGCATTGGATTTTATCTGTCAACCAACTTCAACGGCAACAGAGCATTAAAGATCATATCACCCATGTTCCTAACTCAGAACTTCTAACCTTTATGTGCAATTATGGAATAGTGTAGGATTCATATTCTTCCATTAAAAAGCAATACAATTCACCCGATTCCCTGCTACACCCTACTTGGGCTAGATTTTTCTTCCTTTTGAAGTCTACTATTGAATCTGTATCCACCAACCTATCAGGTGATGCATTCCAATCTTAACCATTCAGTACATTAAAAAAAAATCTTCATTGGTTCTTTGTGGCAATCACTTTTAATCTATACTACAGAGGGTTCCAGATGCAGAGGGTATGCTCATTAAAAGTTTGAATTTCCTAGGCAATTCCTATAGTGTCTACAGTGCTGGTGTATCTCCATTGGCCTGATGTGCACCTCTAGTCTATGCTGCTCCAACAACTCTCTGGTATTCACAATATCTGGGCCATCATGTGGTACTTTATCAAGAGACTTTTGAAAATCCACTTCCAGAATATCAACTGCTTTATTCTCATCCAGTATTTCTGTTAGGAGAAAGTGAGGTCTGCAGATGCTGGAGATCAGAGCTGAAAATGTGTTGCTGGAAAAGCGCAGCAGGTCAGGCAGCATCCAGGGAACAGGAGAATCGACGTTTCGGGCATAAGCCCTTCTTCAGGATTTATGTTAGCTCATCAAAAAGCTCAGTCAAGTTTGATAAACATCTTTTGTCTTTAATCACTCAATCTTCACTCTGTTCATTAGTCTACCCTTTCCAGGAAGCTTCCCAATAATCTCTAAATTATTAGGTTGAATTTTATGGGGATCCTCTCCCCTCTGTGTGATCCAGTCCATGATCCTAGGACCGTTCTACAGCAATTTAATGCTATTTTATTTAAGTCTATTTCCTTTCACAAAATGATATTGACCTTTTACTAAATGCCCTGCTATTTCTTCCATAATATTGGACTCCAGCATTTTTCCAGTGATAGGTCTTGGGCTAACTGGCCACAGATTCCAACTTTCTGTCTCCCTCCCTTCTTGAACAGGGAAATCACATTAGCAATTTTTCAATCCAATGAAACCTTCCCAGAATCCAGTGAGATCTGGAATATTCCACCTAATGTCTCCACAAATCCTTCATCCACTTTCTTTAAAATCCTTGGATGCCAGCCATCATATCCTGGTGACTTGTCTGTCTTTAATCCTTTTAGTTTATCAGATACTTATCCTTCGTCTTAAAGACTTTTACAAGATCTTTCCTCCCATTAGCAACTTGTTTATCTGTTATATTTGGGATGGTTATAGTGTCCTCAACCATGAGCAAAATATTGCTTTAAATATCTGCCATTTCCCTCTTCCCCGTTATCAATTCCCCAGCTGTAACTTCCAAAGATCCTTTAGCTACTGTCTTCTTAAAAACCCATAGAAGCACTTGCTATATAGTTTTCTACTTCTGGCCAATTTACTTTCATTACCTTTTTATTAGCTTCCTAACCATCTGCTACTGGTTCCTAAAGTATTCACAATCTTCTGACCTACCACTAGTTTCTGCTGTGTTGTAAGCTTTAGTTTTTAATAAATTCTCTCCTTGACCACCATGAGTTACTCATCCTCCTTATTAAGTCCTTTTTTTTTGACCAGACTATATTATCTTATTGTTGCAGTCTTCTGGCTGGAGTTGGAGGGAATCGGCGAACTGCTAATGTGGTTGCAAGTGGATTTACAAATGTATTTATTTTGGACAAGAAGACTCTGAATGAAATTCTTATGAATTATCCAGATTCACAAAAGCTTCTTAAAAGGAAGGCCAGGTAAGTAAAGAATATTTAAAGCAGTAAGAATATTTAAAAATTATATTGCTGAATAAACAAACCATCACCTCGACCTCTTCATAGCCAACTGCCGCCGCGATATTAACCGCCACCTGAACTCCCCCACCCCACTCACCCACTCCAACCTCTCACCCTCGGAACGCGCAGCCCTCCACTC
>NC_057713.1:46202495-46223776 GCF_004010195.1 Chiloscyllium plagiosum
ACGTCGATTCTCCTGTTCCCTGGATGCTGCCTGACCTGCTGCGCTTTTCCAGCAACACATTTCCAGCTCTGATCTCCAGCATCTGCAGCCCTCACTTTCTCATCACCTACATCCCTTAATCTAAGGACGACAGTAAGAAGAAGTAAGACAGTTAAGAAGATAGTAAAAGAGATCTCTTTACAGTCACTGTTTATTTTTGCACTCCCCTCTTTCATTTAGATATAACATTAAATACATATTTATAAATCAAAAACATTCAGGAAATCATCAATTTCATCTAGATTATGGGTATTTCACAAGCCATGTTTCAGCTAACATAGATATGGAAGTTACATATAGTATTCTGACACATACACACTTCATGGTTAAGCATGACCCAAGGTGGAGATGAGAGAGATTTGCTTCATGACACATGGCCATAATTTTTCAGTCACTATTACACACAAGGATGGTTCCAGAGGACTGGAGAAATGCAAACATTGTTCCAAAAAGGGCTGAAGCATAACTTTGGCAATTATCCCAGACCAATCAGTTTAGTTTAAGTGATGGGGCAAAATCTACACATGATCATTCACCATAGGTTTAATAATCACATGGACAAATGTGGGTGAGTTAAGAAGAGCCATCATGGATTCCTTAAGGGAAGACTCTATTTAACTATTTTGCTGGAGATTTCTAGAAGCATAATCTAGACAGTTGGTAAGAGTAACACAATTAATGTTGTATGGATTTCCAAAGGTGTTTGATACAGTGTTACACTACAGAACTATGAGCAAAATTAGACCTCAAAAAAGTATTGTTTTCCTTGATATATACTATCAATTGGACTTTGGTCTATGAAGCATTATCTAAGTTTGCAGATAATGAAAAGCTTTGAAGCTTTTTAAACTGTGAGGAAGGCAGAGTAAAACTTTATAAGATATTGACAAGTTGGTGGAGTAGGTGAATAGGTGGCAAATAAAGTTCATTGCTGACAAGTGTTAGGTTATACATTTTGGTTAAAAGGCTGCATAAAATAAATGCTACTATTATAAGGGATATGCAGGAGCAGAGGGGCCTGGGAGTATATGTGCAAAGGTCATCAAGGTGACAGGGTAGGTGGCAAGAACAATTAATAAACTATACAGTATCTGGGCTTTATTAGTTTGAATATAGAGTACAAGAGCAAGGAGTTGATCCTGAATTTGTATAAGACACTGGGTTAGATCTTAGCTGTACAGTCTTGAGATCAACACTTCAGATAGGATGTGAACTCTTTGGAGTGAGTTCAGAAGAGGTTTACAAGAACAGTTCCAGGAATGGGAAACTGTAGTTGTGAGTAGATTGGAGGAGTTGGGACTGCTTTTCTCGAATGAAGACTAAGAGGACATTTTATTGAAGTTTTCAAATCATGAGGAGTCTGGACAAAGTAGATACAGAGAAATTGTCCACGCTCATAAAAGGATTGTAAATAAGGGGGCAAGAATTTGAAGTAATTTTCAAAAGAAGCAAATCTAATGTAAGAAATATCTTTTTCTCACAGCAAGTCATTAGAGTCTAGAATACAGTGCCCAGAAGTGTGTTAGTGGTAGGTTCAATCAAGGTATTTCAGAGGATATTGGGCCATTATTTAAATAGAAGTAATGTGCTGAGTTACAGGGAAAAGGCAGGAGAATGGAACTAAATTATGGTGTTCAGCAAGCTGGTGCAGACATATTGAACTAAGTGACCTTTTGCATCATAATAATTCTGTGATTCTGTCCATCTTTGAGGCCAGAACTAACTGACAAAATGATCTTGCCACCATCTCAAAGTTTATCGGCCTTTATCTGGGTGATAGATATAGGATAGATGTCAGTGGTAGTTCTTTACTCAGACAATAGCAGGGGTGTGGAACGAAATGACTGCAACAGTTATAGACTCGCCAACTTTACGGGTATTTAAATGGTCATTGGATGGACATATGGACGAGAATGGAATAGTGTAGGTTAGATGGGCTTCAGATTGGTTTCACAGGACGGCACAACATCAAGGGTTGAAGGGCCTGTACTGAGCTGTAATGTTCTATATTCTATGTTCATTTCTTTGTATCTTTGGTAATTTCTTATTCGTCATTTTCATGCAATCTTTTCAAGCCATATGAATCTGGTTTTGTACAATATATGTCCTATTCTTCCACGCAAGTTTCTTACAGTATTATCAAACTGACATTCCCACTGCTGACTGTACATGGGTTAAAATTCCTTTTGTTCAATGCCAATAAGATAAAGGTCAAGTTTTTCAGTTCCAGCACCTCGATGTTTGATGCATCAATTTGCCCAAACACCTTATTAGGTTAAATTGAGGGGTGTTGAACTTCTGCAATTATTTTTATTCCAAGTTTCACTTTTATATTCTTCCTCGTTTGTTATGTTTTTCACTAATACCTTCATATCACTGCTGCAGGAATTATAATGAACCTTTTCATTATATATTTTGCTCAATAAGGCAACAGGGCATGCTAAATGTAGTTATATGGAATGCAATGCAACAAAGAGGTTGTATAAGGAAAGGGGAACATTTAAGAAACAGGAACTTATTGAGAAAAAAGCAGGTGAAGGCACTTCAGCTGAAAAAAATCCCACTTCAAAGTATTAAAAAGACAACTAGTCCAGGTTAAAAAACGTTAAAGATCAAAAAGCTAAAATACTTACAACAAGAAAGTTCAAATTGGATACTGTCAGAATAAGATAAACCAAGTTCTTTGATCTGTATGACAATTAAAAGTAGGTTTATAATGAGGTATGAAACAAGCCTGGAACTAATATTACATTAAAAAAAGAATGTAAACACAGAGCAGACTAGAAATCATAAAAAGTGTAAAGAAAACTAAGTAGCTAAGAGAAATTGTAAAGGAGTAACCTTCATACCTCCCCCACAAGTATCTTTGCGTTCAGGGCACCTTCCTGATCTCATCCCCCATGTTACAGTGGGTAAGTGAAGCACCAGACAAGCTTAAACCTATTGTAGCCCTTCAGCTGGACTTTAACTGCCACTTCAGGGCTTCATTCTGCCACTGCTGACATTTTTCACTCCTCAGGGGAAAGCAATCTACCCAGTCACTGTGCCTGCATAGAAGGCTGTTAGGCAGAAGGTATGTAACAACCTTTAGGGGGTAGTTATCTCTCCATCTCCTATGTCACTTCCATCTGGCCTCAATCTCGAATCTGATTACCCTCTCCACCACCTTCATGAGAATCGCAAGTCCAAACTCTCAGACCTATCTGAAATCCAGAATCAGGGATCTTCACTTTATTATGTGAACCGGTTGTAGTGCCATTCATAGTCTCTGACACTGACACTACAAAGCTCTCCATAAAAAAAAACATTGTGTCCCTGAGAGGCAGATAATTAAGGTCCCCCTCAGTCCAATATCGCCACAGTTTTCACATCAGGAGGGGTGGTTAACCTATCCTCCAGCAAAATCCACCAAAAGATCTGAAACACATGTTACAAGTCAAAGAACAGTTACAGAAATTGTAAGGTTGAATAGAAAATGGCATTCATATGGAGGATGAATGGTGGAGGTTATCCAAGTGGATTCCCGAGCATCATAAAATATTGGCTGGTTCAATGTGAGGACAGCAGAGAAGATGGACAGTATGACATTCTCTTCTCACTGAAAATGTCAAGAAGAATCTCCCTGTCCCCAACCTGTTGTTACCTTGCCATCCAGCTGTTGACCTTCCCACCAAGTTTAATGCTGGTGAGCAGGGGAAGGGTGATAAGCAAGAGCTGTTTGCGTTGCCTTCTCCTATACCTGAGATCACAGGTAAGACCTGAGCATGGATGCATTACTAAGGAAGCCATGAAAAGAGAACCTGGTATTGGACATTTATATTTAATTTCTGCCTACAAAATAAGCAATGGTTTAATCCAAAGCTTTTAGGAGGCAATTTTCAAAAGCATCTGCCCCTTTTTCTCATTCATTCATTCATGGGTTGTGCACATCACTGGCTAAGCCAGAAATTTTTGTCCCTCCGTAAATGTCCTGCAAAACACTAGGGGTGAGCTGTCTTCCTTTATCGTTGTAGACTATAAGGTACAACAAACCCAGGGTGGCATTCCAAGATTTTAATTCACAACAGTGAAGAAGCAACAGGAGGAATCTTCTCAGAGTCTGAGCAATAGGAGCTATGGTGAGATGTGTGATACATTCAGGTGAGGAGCCTGGCACAGTCCATTGTGCTGTCGAAATCAATTCACTCCACCTTTTACGCTTTTCACAAGTGGCCTCTTAAAGTCTCACTGGGCAGTGACAAATTGCCGATTGACTGCCATTACTGATCGTTAACCACCTTGTTAACAGCCAAATTCACCACTTTAATATTCTGGCTGCCATCTTGCCAAACTTGTCAAAAAAGATTTGACATCAGGAACACTTGACCAGACCACGTACCTGGTAGATGCCTGCTCTATATGACCTCCATGTTTGACACTGAACATTGGCATCTGATATGTGCCAGCCCCTAAGAACTCTTATTGCACATCTCCAATCCACTTAGAGGAAACTTTCACACTTCAATGTTGCACTGGCAACTTCCACTGTAATGCTGCAATATTGGCGCTGTGCACTCAGGGATACACATGCATCTAATCATGGACTGAACAAGGCTGCATCTCCGAGCTCCCTATTCGCTTCCATTGTGCTCACTCATTTCAAGACTATTTCGATGCTCAGTGCATTCCTGCCTTACTGTGTCTTGCCTTTTGAAACTTTGCCGCTTCAGCCAGAGATACCAGGCCTCGCATAGTAACAGGCCCTTTACAATTGAAGCTGAGGTTCATCTCAGCAGTGGTGGTTGTTCTTAATTGACTACTTAAGAGTCTTAAATACGAACAAAGTGCTGCAATTGCTGGAAATTTGAAACAACCACAGAGAAGGCTGGAGAATCTCAGCAGGTCTGGTAGCATGACTCTTTTTTCAAAGAACTCATAATACTTCCAAGTTTTTATCATCTGCAAATTTTGAAATGTGGTCCTGCACACCCAAGTCAAGATCATTAAGAAGAAGTCTTTATTCCCTTAATTAATCTATCAGAATTGCCAAGGCCTGGGAATCCCCTCCTCTATGTGTTAAAACTGGTGATGAGTTTATATTGGTGATTTTGTGACTAGTCTTCTTAAAAGTAGACTGCTTCTCCATTCCCTATCGGCCTGAATTCAAACTTTAAGTTGGCACTTTTGGAGTGAATTAGAACTGAGTTTGTGGAATTTAAAGTTCTTAATATGACTCTATGACCTGCCCATCCAACCCCAAAACATTGTCATCAACAAGGCTTCAAAAATATCTCCAATATTCAAAGCGTGTCTTAGTAATGTTCTTAAGATCTACCACAATGATAGTTATCAACAGCTTCCCACTGATTTAGTACTAGTGGAAAATTAGGAACACTTTTAGATTAGATTCCCTACACTATTTATATCTTACTTCTGTGACTTTACATGGATATTGATGGTAATATTACAGACAGGGTCAAAGTAATAACAAGAAAAATAATTATTGTTTAATTGTAATAATGCAATGTGCAAATATTAAGAAATGCAATAAAAACTTGCAGGTGGCACAGGCCATTTGGCCCAAAAAGTCCACACTGACTCTCCAAAGAGTAACCCACCCAGGTCCATTCCCCTACCTTACATTTATCCCTGACTAATGCATCTAACACTATGGGCAATTTAGCATGACCAAGCCACCTAATCTGCACATCTTTGGACTGTGGGAGGAAACTGGAGCACCCAAAGGAAATCTACACAGACATGGGGAGAACATGCAAATTCCACACAGACAGTCGCCCAAGGTGGGAATCAAACCCAGGCCCTGGCACTGTGAAGCAGCAGGGCTAACCACTGTGCCACCTGCAAGTTTTTATTGCACTTCTTAATATTTGCACATTGCATTATTACAATTAAACAATAATTATTTTTCTTTGTTATTACTTTGACCGTGTCTGTAATGTTACCATCAATATCCATGTAAAGTCACAGAAGTAAGATATAAATAGTGTTTCATGCAGCTGATTATTACAAAATATATTACAATGACTGTACAAGAACTTTATATAAGTTCTTTATTGGTAAATCTTTTATTATGACTGTGTAATAAAGAGCACTTTATAAGCTACTTCAGGAATAAATGTGTTATAATTGGGTGGCATGGTGGCTCAGTTTTTTTAGCACTGCTGCCTCATGGCACCAGGGACCCAGGTTCAACTCCAGCCTTGGGCAACTGTCTAAATGAGAGTTTGCACCTTCTCTCCATGTCTGTGTGGGTTTTCTCCGGGTGTTTCAGATTCCTCCCACAGTCCAAAGATGTGCAGTTTAGGTGGATTGGCCATGCTGAATTGTCTGTAGTGTTCAGGGATGTATAGGTTAGGTGTACCAATCATTGGAAATGTAGTCTAATAGCTTGGGGGAATGGGTCTGGGTGGGATAGCCTTTGGAGGGTTGGCATGGACTTGGGCCAAATGGCCTGTTTCCACACTGTAGGGAATGTATTCTATGATAAAAATACATTAAAAGAAGAGTTAACATATTTTATAAGGATTATAAGTAGCCCTGTTTTATTACAAATGAACTTCCACGCAACATACTAATCCTTCCATCATTCAGAGAGTTTCCATAGTAACAAACTGACCTGCTCGCCTCATTTGAGATATTGAATGTTATCGTAAGCAAACCAGAAGCTTGGAGATTATCGCTGACAGTTTCCTCCAGATATGTAGCCAGCCTCGACTTGACCTCAGGTCAATTGCTTTATTCTCCACAAGAACTATCTCGCACATGTTTTGCAGCTCTGTACTCATCTGGACCTGATTTTGAAGCTCAGAATCAGAATCCTGCAAATTTGAAATTGCTGTAATTATTCAGTAATAATTTGCATCTTTTGATGATGCTTACTTGATCTGTATGTCATTTTTGTATATTTTAGTGAATTTTAAAAGGAATCGCCGGTCACAGTGCAAATGGAGCTGATAACAGTTTTATACCACAAATATGTATGCATTTTAGTGGCAATGCAACAGAAGCTAAACAATACATGTCAAATTTAGATGTTTTTAGTTACAATAACATAATTAAGACCCAATTTCTCCTTTTATCAATTATTCATTCACACATTGTGTAGATGAGTTGATGTGATTAAAAGTATTGTCATTTTGTAAATGGATTGTATGTTTGATAATATTATAAAATGAAGAGTCAGTTGGCATAGTATTAAGTAGTTCAACAACTGACTAACTCAACAAAAAAGTCAAATATATGACTTCAAGAAGCTTCAATAGAAGACAATGCTGAACATGAACAAAGGTATTTGTCACTGGTGCAGAGTGACAATGGGTAAATGTCTTTTAAAGAATAAGACTTTTCAGTGCATTAAATTCTGATTCTTGCTGGATTGTGAACTTCATGTGATTGGTGAGTAAATGGGGAGAATTACAGCTTGTATAATTCATTGCACAACAGATTGATAGTGGAATGTAAATAACCTTCAAATTCCAGATAGACCACAGTGACTAATTCACAGCAGCTTTTAAAATTACCTACTTCAATATTCAATGAACACATTATCATAAAATCTTTGAATTTAGCAGAATCTCATGGATGTGAAGATAACCTATCACCATAAATATGAATAATTACCTTTATAGTTTTGAAATGTTACATGTTTTTTAAACATTATAAATCATTTTGTTTTTCAGAAAATTATTCCCAGTCGATAAAGACAAGAAGGATAAAAGCAAATGTAATCCTGCTAATACGTCAATATTCCTAATAAGGCCGAAGCAAGACACTCCAAAATTGTTTAATATACTGTTGCTTGCAGTAAAATCCAAAGGATTGACTCTACTCAAGAGATTCTTGAAAATGGAAACAAAGGTTATATGATTCCTGTGTGGCTGATGTTTATTTGGTTATTATTATGTCAATCGTAGTATGTACATAGAACAAGTTGAAGTATAATAATAGCAGATCATTAAGATGTGCTTGACATTATTATACAAAGAAAATATGTTAGATAACTTATTTTTGATTATCCAATCAAAAGTGAATTGAAGTCCTGACTGTGAATGTTTAAATAAATTTTCATTTGCAAATACACATTTGTATTAATGGTTCTTTAATATGAGCCAAATGCGATATGTTTAAATATTTAACTTCAATCTATTGTATTTTTTTTTTACTCTTAAGATTTAATTTGTAGTATTGATATGTCGGTACAAACATAGCGTATATACCTTTTAGTACAATGAACAGGTTGGCAACATATGCTATACTCCCTGTAGAGGCCAATAATTTTTAAATAGATATTGGAATTTCCAGTTTCCATATCAATCACACTATAAAGTTTTAAGTTTAAAAATCTTTACTGTGCCAAGCACAGTAACAGCAACATTATTTAAATGTTATTTAACTAACTTAAATGACAGATAAGGAATTCCCCATTTGCTTTTGAACATAGCAGAAAATCCCCTGCCCCAGTTATACATTACACTATTCCCTGAGTAGACATTTTCCTCTTTAGGAACCAGCCCAAAGCTACTCTCAGCTCCTGATGGCTTGCTTCTTTTTCCCTTCCTTTGACAGAATTAATTTTCAATCCTAGAACGGACTTCCACTGTGAGCATTGCACCAGAGATTTCACCATCTAGTCTCAGCTAAATGAACCTTCCAGCCTTATTTAAATCCTCAAAAATACAATGCCTTCAAATTGAAAATGAGTTCAAAACTACAGTTTATGAGGCCGCCCACTCACGTAGCATTTTCTCTACTCTCAACAAGACTGGTTGTCGTGTTTTCCTGCTCTCTTTCTCAGATTCTTGCAAACCAACTTATGTCTGTGAGTTTTAGCAATATCTTGGAAAACTCATTATCTGATACCACAGATTATAATGATAGTTAATAATTTAATACTTTTTACTCTATCCTTCACAAAACGCATCTCTAAAGTAAATCATATGGGATTTGTATCCATGTCAAATGTCTTCTAACTCTATTTTACTTATGCTTTAAACTGTGTTTGATTCCAAACTATTTATAAAGCCTGGCATTCCCAGCATCTTATACTCTTGGAGACCAGTAGTCAAAGGTGTGCTGCTGGAAAAGCACAGCCGGTCAGGCAACATCCCACGAGCAGGAGAGTCGACGTTTTGAGCATAAGCTCTTCATCAGGAATGTGGCCCGGGGTGGGGGCAGGGCGGTTGGGGGGATGGTGCCAAGGGGGAGGGGGGTGGGGCTAGGGGGGACGTAGCTTGGAAGGCGATAAGTGGATGAAGGTGGGGCACAATGGTGATAGGTTGGTGTGGAGGGTGGAGTGAATAGTTGGGAAGGACAATGGCCAGGTGGAACAGTTCAAGAGGATGTGCCGAGTTGGAGGCTTGGATCTGGGATAAGGTGGGGGAAGGGGAGATGAAACTGATGGAATTGACATTGACTCCATGCAGTTGGAGGGTCTCAACGCAGAAGGTAAGGTCGTCAGGTGGTTAGGGGCGGTGGAGGAGGCCCAGGACTTATATGTCCTTGGTGGAGTGGGAGGGAGAGCTGTAGTGGTCGGCCACAGGGTGGTAGAGTTGTTTAGTGTGTGTGTGTCAAAGATGTTCTCTGAAATGTTCCAGAAGTTGGCGTCCTGTCTCCCCAATGTAGAGGAGATCACATCAAGAGCAACGGACACAGTAGATGAGGTGTTTGGATATGCAGGAAAATCTCTGTCAGATGTGGAAGGATCCTTTGGGGCCTTAGATGGAGGTGAGGGGGCAAGTATTGGTGCAGGTTTTACACTACATGCAGTGGCAAGGAAAGGTGTCGGGAAATGGATGGTGTGTTTGTTGGGGGGGTGTAGACCTAAAGAGGGAGTTGCATAGGAGAGGAAAATATATCACTGGCAGTGGGGTCTGACTGTAGGAGGAGGGTGATAATGCTCTATCCGGAGATTGGTGGGGTAGAAGGTGAGGAGCGGGGTGTTCTATCTTTGTTGGGGTTGGTTCAAGGGCAGAGGTTCGGGAAGTGGAGGAGATGTGCTGGAAGGCATTGTTGACCACGTGGGAGGCAAAATTGTGGTCCTTGAAATAGGGCGCCATCTGGGATATCCTGGAGTGGAATTGTTCCTCCTGGGAGCAGATATGTCGGAGCTGGAGGAATTGGGAGTAAGGGATAGCATTTTTACCGGGGGGTGGGGAGAGGAGCAGTGAGAGGAGGTGTAACCCAGTGGTAGAACCGGTCAGTGCAGGGTTCCTGGACTACAAGGTTAGAGGCTATGGAAGGGAGATCCCCTGAGGTGTTGAGGCTGTGAATGGTCTGGGAGATGATAATTTGGTGATGGGAAGTGAGGGGGCAGTAGGAGGAGGTGTCTGTTTATTGGTGCCTGGCTTCAGTTGTGTACAGGTCAGTGCAGCAATCTACCACTGCCCCCGCACCCCACCCAACCTTGAACGCTGTTTGATGTGAGGTTGGGGTTGAAGCAGAGGGAGTGGAAGGCTATGCGTTGCGTGGGTGAGACACTGGAGGGGGTGAGTGAGATGGACAGGTTGAGGCAGTTGGGGATGAAGAGATTGAAGGCAGGTAACAGACCAGCACGGGATGTCATGTGGATGGGGTATTTTCAAGGTAGGCAAAGGGGTCCTCGGAAGGTGGGTGGGAGTCCTGATGGAAAAAGTAAGCACAGAGACAAAGGCTGTGGAAGACAAATTCGATGCCGCAATGCGTGTTGAATTTGTTGATCTGGGAGTGTAGTGAAATGAAGGTGAGGCCTTTGCTGAGGACTGATCGTTCATTGTCAGTGAGGGAAAGATCTGGCGGGGTGGTAAAAACACAGCAGGGTTGGGGGCTAGGACCTGGTGTGGGGCTGGAATTGGGAGTAGGGTCAGAAACTCTCTCAAGTGGATGTAGTCATGATATCGTGCATGATGTCAGCAAGGAAGTGACACACACCGTGGGGATCAGGAGTGCGGAAGCAATGCATTCGGTGGCATTCACGGGCGCAAAAGTGTCTTTCTTTGTGGCATTTGCGATGCCTTTGGTGGCGGCTATGTGTTCATCTGCAGTGTTCCAGTGAGTGAGGTCGATAGGGGTGGAAGTGGCTGAGACGGTGGCAACTATGGGGGCAGAAGTGATGTGATGGCTAGATTTCGTGGTGGTTTCGGTGGTGCTAATGGCAATCGTGGAGGCAGAGGTCCTGGCGGTGATCAGAGAGGCAGTATAGTCAGTGGTGGCCACAGTCATGTGGCGCGGCGAAGGTGGAACTGATGTCATCATTTGCCACTGTGGTGACTGTAGTGACCATGCTACTAATGGGGTCCAAGCAGTTCCTTCACTTCCCACATGGTCAACAATGCCCTCCAGCGCATCTCCTCCACTTCCTGCACCTCCGCCCTTGAACTCCACCCCTCCAACCCCAACAAGGATAGAATACCCAGTCCTTATCTTCCACCCTACACATTATCCTTCTCCACTCCTGCCACCTGCAGTAATAGATCAGGCAGCATCCAAGGAACAGGAGAATCGATGTTTCGGGCATAAGCCCTTCTTCAGGAATGCCCGAAACGTCGATTTTCCTGTTCCTTGGATACTGCCTGACCTGCTGCGCTTTTCCAGCAACACATTTTCAGCTCTGATCTCCAGCATCTGCAGTCCTCACTTTCTCCACTTACAGTAATACCCTAGCACATTGATATATTTCCCTCTCCACCTTTATCTGCATTCCATAGAGACCATTCCCTCCGCAACTCCCGCTTTAGTTCCACGCCTGCCATCAAACCACTCTCCACTCCCAGCACCTTCCCTTGCCACCACTAGAGGTGTAAAATCTGTGTCCACACCTGCCACCTCACCTCCATCCAAGGTCCCAAAGCATCCTTCCTCATCCAAGAGAGATTTTCCTGCACATCCAAACACCTCATCTACTGTGTCTGTTGTTCTTGATGTGATCTCTTCTACACTGGGGACACATGAAGCCAACTTGCGGAACATTTAAGAGAACATCTCTGGAACACACGCACTGAACAACCCCACCGTCCTGTGACCAACCGCTTTAACTCCCCCTCCCACTCCGTCACGGACATGCAAGTCCTGGACCTCCTCCACCGCCAAACCTGAACCACCCAATGCCTGGAGGAAAAACACTTCATCTTCCACTTTGGGACCCTCCAACTGCATGGAAACAATGTCGATTTCACCAGTTTCCTCATCTCCCCTTCCCCACCTTATCCCAGATCCAACTCTCCAACTCGGCACCATCCTCTTGAACTGTCCTACCTGTCTATCTTCCTTCCCACTTATCCACTCCACCCTGCACTCCAACCTATCACCATTATCCTCCGCCTTCATCTACCAAAGCCACACCCCCTCCCATTTATCTCTCAGCCCCCTTGGGTGCCGCCCTCCCCTACCCCCTTCCTGATGAAGAGCTTATGCTCGAAACATTGTTTCTCCTCCTCCTCGGATGCTGCCTGAGCTGTTGTACTTTTCCAGCACCACATTCTTTACTCAGATCTCCATCATCTGCAGTCCTCACTTTCTTCACTTGAAGATGTAGTCTACCCACAGTCAGTACAGCTACTCTTCTGACTATCTGTAGCTGTTAACATCTAAGACCTTCTCAACAGTGAGTCCACCTGTGCAGCCTTAAATTAGGGTGTCCGTATCCTGTCACAACGTATTACTTGCCTCAGAGACTTCAGCTTTCCTTGAGTCCCAATTAGCAGAATATGAATTTATTCACAGGTTTAAAGCTGTTTCTCTCCCTGATAGTCTCTCTACCCCATTGCAGCTTCTTTTTCCCACTTTACAGCCCTATCAACCAGCCGTGCCAGCCTCACTCCTCTCCATGCTTGCTACTGAACGACTCACCCATGACTTTGCTCACTACCTTTCATTATTAAAACACTACTAGACTATTAAAAGTAACTGCAATGGATTCAAGTTTGTAAAAAGCAACATTTTTATATTTTGCTTTCAACAGAACTGTGAAGCACTTCCCCAGCTCCTTCAGCCAAAACCAAAAGAGCAAAACTAGAAGGGTACCATTTAAATATAGCAGCTCACATTCTCGAGCCAAGCTGTGAACATGGAGAGCTCACTTCAGCAGGTTCCAATGCAAGCAGCCGCTACATTAAGAGTCCAGTATGTCAAGATAAATGACTCATAAATCCCTTGTCATCCAGTGACTTATTTCCCCAAAATAAATGGAAGGGAACTTATTATTGATGTCAAATCAAATAAGTTAAATAAATGATTTTTGACCTTTGTGAAATCCACAAGACTTGGGCATCCTATTACTTCTGTTTATTTAGGTTTTTTATCTACTAAATCTGAGTAAGTCATTTTTATTATTAATATAGATGTAAGGATGATACCATAATTCTCTATTCCCAGAAGCTGGGCTAGCAGGGATTCTGAGTCAGAGGCTGGGTTACAATCTGTAGTCCCAACTGTTTAATTACCACCAACATAAGTGCAACAATGGACCACAAATCACTTCTATATATTCTTTCTAAAATTCAAGCCGTAGTCATAATATCAATACAGTGACTCAGCTGTTTTTATTCCTTAATAATACACATATTGAAATTGTGTAATAGAGATACTGTCTCACACATCTGGCTATCTGAAAATTAGCAACATCCATAAACCAGCCATTTTCACAAGCTGCTATGCATTTTTTTTCATCATTTATTCTCACTTGTCCCTCAATTTGAGAATGACATCAACTCTATCATGAGTTTCTGCTGTGGGACTTCACATGAATGTACAGGCTTATACTTAACCCATGAATCTTAGGGTACATGGGTTAGGATGTCCAGACTATAGTGGGAGACAGAACGGTGGACTTGATCCCTTTGTTTTTATTCTGAGCCATTGTTCTCACTCATCATTCAGGCTCTTAGACTTAAAGTATGACATTGCTTGTTGGACAAAGTTTTTACAGTTTTGACTAATTTGTAGCAAGCTTCTCCAGTCTTTAATGTCAATATCTCTGCATTTCAAGGAGAGATTCTGAATGACTTTGTAGCATTTTTTCATTCACCAATAGAATTGAGGCCATTGAGTATTGACAGAATAGGAACTGTTTGGGGAGATGCTTTTTAACCATGTATCCAGTCCATTGCAATTGGCTGAATTCAGGTTTTGCCTGAATGCTCATAGAGCTGGCTTCAACAAAGACACTTGTGTTCATTTGACGGCGTTATCCATTTCAATCCTCTCGCTGGTGGATAGCCTGGGCTGGTCCTTTCCAAACCCAATGCCTGCATGTGGCTGAAGGAGAGAAAGAGCATAAAAGACAACTAGGCTGCAGGAGAAAGAGGTAAGAGACAGAGCAGAAGAGGGAAAATGAGAAAATAAGTGTGAGAGAAAAGAGGAGAGGGTCAAGACATAAAGCAGAACTTGCTTCTGCCTTCAGCAGCATGGGAAATAGTGAAACAGCTTTGAAAATATGGCACGAAGGTGAAATAACAGATTCCCAATGCTGAGAAAGAAATTTCCAATTTTCACCTTCCATTTCAAATGGTGAGTTTTGAATCTCATTAGTGAGCAGTGACTACCTCAGGTCCATGCATTTATATCTCAATCAGAGCTAAACTCAACTCATCTTTTGTGCAGCTCCCAATTTTCCCCTCCCTCCCTGAGATACCAGACATGCCAATTTCTAACATGAACATCCGAATGGCAGCAGATCACCACTTGCTTCTATAGGGTTTCCTCCAACTCGGTCTTCATCATGACATCCTTGCATGCTCCAGGGATGCCATCCTCTTCTACACTTCATGAATGTGGGTGGGCATTGCCAAACCAGCAGCTTCACCATGGTTGGCTTTTAGATCAACTCACACACCACTTCATAAGTGTATCAGGCCTTTGCAACTCTGATGCACTTATATCTTGCATGCTTATGCCAGGCTACTTTGTGTGCAGAGACACCATGCATCTCATGCCTCTACACAAGATTTATCTTACAGCTCCCAGCTTGCTGTCTCAGTGTTCACTCATGTTGTACTGATTAGGTGACATGACAGTTTGCATTGCTCTTTAGCATAGAGGGAAAGGCAGGCAGCCTGCCACTGTTAAGAGAACTGAACAGTCATGGAGGCAGACATGCAGTGCCACGTTAAGTCACTGTCACATGTACAGCATGTGCCAACAGCTTACACAGAAGACTTGTTGCATGTGCTTCAATCAAATGGTCATGTCTGAAAGTCAAAGAGGCCCAATTCTTATTGGAGCGAAGGGGACTATGGTCAGACCAGGGGATGCTGCTACACTCAACAGGCTTGACCAGTCTCAGTCTGGAGTTGATCACAGTCAGATGCCTGATCCTGTCAGAGTCTGTGAATCATTGTCCTTACTGTCTAGGGTTGGCCCACAGTTAGTCTTGAAGGTCAAATGTAACTAGTCCAGGGATTACAGTTAAATCAGTCAGGGGTGCTGAGTCAGCCTCCCCATCCCCCCTCTTCCCCCAAACCAATCACTAATATGTGGAGACATCAGTCCAGTGGATGTGCCATTCTCAGTCAGGGCTGTCCTGCTAAATTAATCTAAGGCTGTGTCAGAATCAGTTCTGGAGATTTGGGCATCAGGAATAATGAAGGCTAATCAGGGTGCAGTTCATGGAGTCCTGAGAAAAATGCAAAGCTCAAGTCTGGAGATAGGACTCTGTCACTGAGGACTAATGTTGATGAAAAGGGGTAATTCCATATAGGGGGTTGGGGCTCCATTCAGCATGGAAGAGGACGGTAAACTGACAGAGATGGCATCTCAAAATTCAGAATAACTCTGGCCTCAGTATGAGAAGAGCATATGGCTAACAAGGCATGGAAACTCACAAAGGCCTGGGCTGAGGAGTAAATTGGAACATTACTAATTACATAGAGGGAATGAATGGTAATAGCAGGAAACTGACGGGTAATAGGATAGAGGGCAAACTAGCATTTTAAAAAAGTAACACTTGGAAATGAATAAATTAGCCATACGGGAGCACTGTTCTGAGGTATACAAAACAAGTTTATGAATGTTACGTTCATGCCTCAAATCCTGCCTACCCCTAAGGTAGTGGACAGAATGTTGGAATCGAGAGCATAGTGTGGGAAAATGTGAGGGTAATCACTTTGACTGGAAGAACAGAAGAGTTGCATATTATTCGAATGGGGAAAGATTGCAGAAAGCTGCAACACAGAGGGATGTGAAGATCCTTGTGCACAAATCCTAAATAGCTAGCATTCAAGTTCAATGTGTAGTAAGGAAGACAATAGACATTTGATTTTAAAGGAAATGAAATATAAAAGTGGGAGATTTTGTGAAAACTATGCAAGGCATTAGTCAGGCCAGACCTGGAAGAATGTAAACAGTTGTTGTCCCCTTATTGAAAGAAGAATATATGGGCATTGAAGGATGTCCAGAAATTCTAGGTTGATTTGTGCATGAATGAACTTTCTTTTAAGGAGAGTTTGAGTATGTTGGGCTTGTATTTGGGAGTTTAGAAGATTGAGAAGAGACCTTATTGAAGCATACAAGATTCTTAGGCAGCTTGATGGGGTAAATAATAGCATCCTTACAACGGGGAAACAGGCCATTCAGCCTATCAAGTCCACACCAACCCTCTGACAACCATCCTACTAGACTTACCACCTTACCTTTAACCCTGCATTTCCTCTGGCTAATCCACCAAGCCTGCACATCCCTGGACACTATGAGCAATTTAGCATGACCGATCTAACTAATCTGCACATCTTTGTACTGCGGGAGGAAGTCAGAGCAGACAGAGGAAACCCACGCAGACACGAGGTGAATGTGCAAACTCTACACAGACAGCAGCCCAAGGCTGGAAATAAACCCGGGTTCCTGGCACTGTGAGGCAGCAGTGCTAACCACTTAAGATACAATGCACCCTAAATGCTAAAGGTTGTTTCCACTTGTAGGATCAGAGGGCACAGTTTCAGAGTAAGCAGATTCCTATTTAAAACACAGATGTGAGAAATATTTTTCTCTCTGAGGGTAAATGAATTTGTGAAATTCATTACCACAGAGGGCTATTGAGGCTCAGTAATTAACATATTCAAGGCTGGGTTAGACAAATTTTTCAGCAGTAAGGAAATCAAAGGTTATGACGAAAAGGCAGGATTGTGGAGTTGAGGGTTATAATATCATTGAGTTAACCTTCAACCAAAGAAAGGATTAAAGAAAGGAATAAAGGATTGAGAATTGTTGATGTTAATATTTGCAATTATATTGAAAGCATTTTACTGTTTATAGCTTTCTTGATTTCAATGTCAGCCATTAATCTTATCTCATTGATTGGTCGGGCAGACCTGATAAGCCGAATGGCATCCTTCTGCTCCTATGTCTTATAGGCTTATTGTCACCTTTTCAGAAATAAGTTTTCAATGATTCATGACCCTCTAAAAGAAAAAAATAATTGCCTAAATCTCTGTTGAAAATGGGGGACCCCAATATTTAATCACTGACCCCTAGAGCCAGTTTCTCCCAAAGAGGAACTGTGCTTTCCACATTTACCCTGTCAAGACCACTCAGGATCAAATAGGCTTGTTGTTAACTAGCAAGCATATCTCATGGTATCGGTGTACTGCTATAAACCAGATACAAGGGCCGAATAAGAGACCAGAAATTTTCCAGATATCCCCAGGTTAGACATTTACTGGTTCCCTTACTGGTTCTGAGTAAACATCCTGGACCTCCCTGCCCACCACCCTTTAGCACATTGTCTATAGCAGCACAAAACTATTTTGTTTCCAAGGGTGACAGACGATAAGCAAAAAATCCAAATGTCCCTGTGATGCTCACATCCCAGCAATGATTTATTTTTAAAAACAGAAAAGAATGACATGATCAAGATAATAACCATTGAGTTAACCTTCAACACAAAGAATGGAATAAAGAAAGAAATAAAGGATTGAGGATTGCTGCTGTGAATATTTGCAATTATACTGAAAGCATTTTACTGTTTACAGCTCTCTTGATTTCAATGTCACTATTTTATCGGATGGGTTATAAATACTCACATAAATCCTACCTTTCATCTTCTCACTGCTTCAATTTGTAGCACAGCCGCTATGATCATCTTTCTTCTGAGACAGCAGTAATAGCTTGGTGTCCTCTGACTATTCCATCAGGACGTTCTCCTACAAACTCTCTACTTTTCAGTGCCTGCATGGCTTATCCTCATCACAGAGACTTTCAGTGATATTATAGAGAGAAAACATTTTGTCCTTAGCTTTCTTCTCATCATGCTCAGTAAATCTGCCAGTGTTTACAGTAACAACTAACTGAGGAAAAAAAATCGATATCAAATATGACCAGATTGGTAATTTACAGAAATTATTCATTCTTATTAAATATTTGAATGAAGATCTTTAGTAATTAGTGAATTGCATTAACAGAGAATTTTTTAGTTGGATGGAATGAGAATAAGGGAATATGGTTTGAAAATCAAAAGCATTGCAAATTTTTAATTTTTATGACCTTGGGAAAACTGGACATATGACAATTTTGTGAAACCAAAGGAACAGAAGTGTATTTTCAATTTTGGGAGATATTTGTTTCTAGATGAACCCACATATGATTGAAACCAGAAGCTCAACTGGTCTAGCCATAGATGTATTGTAACTACAAGAGAAGGTCAGAGGCGAGGAATTCTACAGCAAGTAACTCACCTCCTGTTATCCTAATGCCCCATCTACAAGACACAACTGAAGACATCCTCCCCACTTGCTTGGATGGTTGCAGCTTGAAGAACACTGAAGAAGCTATCCGAAAGACACGACGGGGAGTATTTCGTTCAAACAATCAAATTCCGGATAATCGAATGCCGGGTAACATTGTTTAGCCTAGTATTAAGACCTTGCAATCTTGCCAGATAATCGTGGTTCCTCAGGAATATATCACTTGGAATGTATCACCAACCCTTAACTGCAGCTGAATCAAAGTCCTGGAATTCCCTTCCACCGAACAACATTGTGGTTATCCCGCCAGCCCAGGGATTGCTCTCATTCAAGAAGGAAGCTGAGCAGCTCATTCTCCATAGCAATTAGTGAATGATCACCTTGTCAGTGATGCCCTCATCCCATGGACACACAGAAAAAGATCAGATTATTAGGCTTGGAAATATACTCCCGCTCCTTTGCTTTTACAAAATTATCGGAGCTGAAAATGTGTTGCTGGAAAAGCGCAGCAGGTCAGGCAGCATCTAGGGGAACAGGAGAATCGACGTTTCGGGCATAAGCCCTTCTTCAGGAATCTTATGCCCGAAACATCTTATGCCCGAAACGTCGATTCTCCTGTTCCCTGGATGCTGCCTGACCTGCTGCGCTTTTCCAGCAACACATTTTCAGCTCTGATCTCCAGCATCTGCAGACCTCACTTTCTCCTTTACAAAATTATCATATGCCCAGTTTTGCCAAGGTAATAAAAATAAAAAATTGCAATGCTTTTGATTTTCAAACCGTAACTTCCATCATTGACCTATTTTATCTATAAAGCTTTTTTTTCTCTCCAATTCAACTGGGGAAAGGTTCTGAGCTATTAGTTTTGGCAGTTATGTTTAATTGTCTTCAGAATTTGGAATAACAGACTTTTCCCTTATTGGGTTTGCCAGTAAAAAGTCAGCAGAGTGGTTTCGTGCACATCCACCTGAATCATTGCCAGTCTGGAAAATATGTTGTCATTTGTCTAGCGTTGGAAAGTTCCCTGTTGCAGTTACATAGCTGATTGACAGTAAGATATTGGCAGGGCAATAAGTGAGATAGGCCTATTGAAACCACCTCAGCAGTCCTTACTGCTGACAGTAGAAGGACAAGCAGATGAAGACCTGAATCAACTTAAAAGTCAGGCAGTCTTTGATTTATAAGAATATGTTTCCTTAGTGAATGAAAGTGATGTGAAAGTGCCTAACTGTTGTTCCATATTACATTTTTATTCCTTTTCCAGTTATTTACAGCATTTCTAATGTTGTACATTCTTTATAATACTGGACAAATCTTGAATGTGGATGTTATTAGTAAGGGGTTTTGAAAGGGTAAATGTTGAGAAGATATTTCCATTCACAAAGGAATCTAGAACAAGGGTGTCCATTTTAAAAATGTGAGGTTCCTACTTAAGTTAGAGATGAAGATGAATTTCTTCTCTCAGAGGATTTACTAGTCTTTAGAATTCTGTTTGATGGAGAGTAATGGAGAGTGGATCAGCGAATGTATTGAAGATTGAGTTAGACATATTTCTAATCAACAAGGAAGTCAAAGGCTATGCAGATAAATAGGAAAGTGGACTATAGGCTACAGTCAGATCAGTTTTAATCATATTGAATGGTGGTGCATTCTTGACTGAATGGCTAACTATTACTTCCATATCTTCTGGTATTATCTTCTCTTATTCTTTGGGCCTGGGGGCTGTAGTTTGTGGGAAGGTGGAAGATAATTGTGAAGAAGGGACAAGTGTATATACACAGGGGGGGGATATGGTAAAGCCAGGATAGGAATAACTCATGTGGCAGAGGGGATTCGTACACGTTCAAGAGCATCCTGACTTCAAGAGGAGTCACCAGCTAGCCTTCAAGTGTCAGCAGCCTGGGGTGTTTCTTCCTTAGCCACAGTGCTCACTGGATTGTATTCCCCCCGAGGGATCAGTCTCTGGGCTGGAGTGGGGTTCAGGAGACATCTTTGTTGATACTTTCGCTCAAGCCTCACTATTCACACCTTCAGAAAACAAGGAGTAGATCTTCTCCGCTAACCTTCCAGGAAAAGGATTCCTTTCGTTTGCACTTCTTCCTCAACTAAGAGCTCCAGGTGTCTGCCGATGAATTGAAGAGCCACATTCCTCTACTCCAACACCTTCTTGAAACTAACTTGACAGAGCAAGGCAGCTTCAGAATGCTAGTGTGGCTGGGTGCACAGAGACCTGAAAGGATATGGAAGATATAGACTGTAGGGATGGTGACATCTTGCAAAAGGCGGAAGTGCTGGATGTCTTGAAACAGTTAAAGGTGGATAAATCCCCAGGACATAGAACATAGAACATAGAAGAATACAGCGCAGTACAGGCCCTTCGGCCCTCGATGTTGTGCCGATCCAAGCCCACCTAACCTACACTAGCCCACTATCCTCCATATGCCTATCCAATGCCCGCTTAAATGCCCATAATGAGGGAGAGTCCACCACTGCTACTGGCAGGGCATTCCATGAACTCACGACTCGCTGAGTAAAGAACCTACCCCTAACATCTGTCCTAAACCTACCACCCCTTAATTTAAAGCTATACCCCCT
>NC_057713.1:46227975-46275357 GCF_004010195.1 Chiloscyllium plagiosum
CTGGAGCATCGGATGCTGAGGGGTGACCTTATAGAAGTTTACAAAATTATGAGGGGCATGGATAGGATAAATATGCAAAGTCTTTTCCCTGGGGTGGGGGAGTCCAGAACTAGAGGGCATAGGTTTAGGTTGAGAGGGCAAAGATATAAAAGAGACCTAAGGGGCAACATTTTTACACAGAGGGTGGTAGTGTATGGAATGAGCTGTCAGGGGAAGTGGTGGAGGCTGGTACAATTACAACATTTAAGAGGCATTTGGATGGGTATATGAATATGAAGGGTTTGGAGGGATATGGGCCAGGTGCTGGCAGGTGGGACTAGATTAAGTTGGGATATCTGGTCAGCATGGACGGGTTGGACCGAAGGATCTGTTTCCATGCTGTACATCTCTATGACTCTATGACATAAGGGATACTGGTCTTTCAGTAGCTAGCCAGTGTTTGGCAAATAGTTCTGAGAACAACACATGGTAAGATGGGACCGAATTGGATACAGGGTAGGTGAGGTTGCTAAGATACAGTGACAATACATGTTAGGTTTTGCGGTGCTAAACTCTCCTAAAAATGACACACCTCACAGTTCACGAAATAAAAAGATTCAGTCCAACATATTTAGAAATTTGGATTAAGAGCAAGTGCAGTGTAACAGTATCAGTCAAGTGAGATGAATGCTCCATCCAATTACAATAACCTTCCAAACAACATGAAGGAATAAAGGTTTGTTTGAGCAACTGTGAGATAAAAATAATTTGAAACTGGAATATTACCATAAATGTTTTATGGAGTGCCAGTCATGCCCTAAGAACCAATGCACCTTTTCTGTGGAAGATGAATATCCCATAGGAAGTCTGGAAAACAGAGAGGTCATTGGGTAGTGGCGGGGGTGGGGGCAGAGAACAATCTGCAATGGTTCCTACTTGGTTATAGTTAAAAGGGACTCCTTTAAGGCTTGCTGGTTTAGTTTCTTCATGGCCCCAGACAACTGATTGCCACAAGTGGACTCACACTGCACTGGTAATGCACTTTTTTATAGAATCAGAGAACTGTTTGAGTCTGGAAGGAGGTCATTCAGCCCATTGTGTCCACACCATATTCCCAAAAGTGCAATTCAGCCAATTCAATTCATCCACCTTCTCCTGACAACATTGCAAATTATAACTTTTCAAATAACAATCTCAGTCCCTTTAAATTCTTCAGTTGTAGGAAGAAGGTGGCACAGTGGTGATCCTGAGGCCCAGGTTAATGTTATGGGGTTTTGGATTCAATCACCCATGGCATCAGGTGGAGTTAACATTGAATTAATTAAAAGAGAATTCACAATGTGCATGAATGGATGTACCTAAATCAAATGGACTGTAGCGGTTCAAGAAGGCAGCTCACCACCACCTTCACAAGGACAACTGGAAATGGACAATAAATACCTGACCAACCACTGATGCCCACGTCTCATGTATGTCTGTCTTATGTGAGACTCTATATAGTGTAGCGAGCAATGCCCACATCCATCAAAGTACACTACAATCTCACATAGTGCATTTCAGACCTTAACCACTCCCTGCGTGTACTCAAACATTCACTTCATGTCACTTTTGCACTTTTTGCCAGCCACTTCATAGAAGTGCTCACAAAACTGTTAGTGGTGCAAAGGAAGCCACTCAGTCCATAACCCCTGCACCAGCTCATTAACTAAACATCATGAAATCAGTGCCCTCGCTTTCTTGATCCTTTCCAAGTAGTAACAGTTTCTCTCCTTCCACTCTGTCCACACCCTTCATGATTTCAAATATCTCGATCAAACTTCTTTTCAGCATTCCTTCCTCCAATAACAACAGTATCAATTTGTCTAATTTTTCCTCATGCTTGACAATTCATGCTGCTATAGACATGTGTGTGAAAGATATCTCATCGTCTCTCAATCTGCACTGTCTGCGACAATGGAAAATGGTTCCTGGCTTGCTGGACAGTAAAAGTAATGTTTCTCCATTCATTCCATCAAAAAACATTATTTCTTTTTTAAAGAAACATTAATCTGTTCAGTGCCGCTTCTCCAATGGAGATATTACCTGAACTACATAGATATTCTTTCTAGTTTCCTTCCCTGACAATAACCTGGTGAACATTACCAAATGGTTATAAGGTTTTCGTAAAGTAAACACAGGTATTCCAAGTGTGGCTTACCAACAGTAAAAATTAATTATTATCCTTTACTTATTAATTTAGTATCCCACAAGTAATTACCTATCCAGCATGATATATTTGAACCCTTAAGTCTCTCTGTTCATCAAAACCCTTCACTGTCTTTCCATGAAGTGTAACCTCATATTGCTTGCCTCCTCCCAGTAGATATTACCTCACAACCTTCTGGTTGTTCTGCCAGTTCCTGATAGATTTCTGAAATATTTTACAGGTCTTCTTAGTGTTTGCCCAACATCCCCTGCTAAACCATCAACAGATTTTATGCTTGTGCTCCCTAAAATCATCTCCAGACCCTTAAAAATACAATTTCTTTACACTTAAAACAACTTCTAAAAGTGATAGTAGAAAGGATAGGTCCAAAGCTGATGAGGAGTTTCCTTGCTACCTGCCATATTCTCAAATGCTGTCCTAGGAGGCAGTAATAGATGGTCCAGAAGAAACTAACAGTCTTGGGTTCATTTAAATAAGAAGAAAGCTTCAAACAGGAATCCCCTTCCTCCAATTTGAGTTGCTGTGAAACTTACATTGGTCCTGATCTCTGCCTTCAAGGGTGATTGACCATAGGTCTTTGGGGGTGCTTCTGCCTTCTAATTCTGTACTCAGTCCTTAGGATATAGGAAGGAGTTCCCACATTTACTTTGAAGCTGATGGTGGGCTCACAATTAGATAATAAAAATCATGTTAACAGCTTGACATACAATAGTGCTCAGACCTGGGGGTGGAATTATGAAGACAAGTGAAAAACTTGGCTTGCCAGAATTAGAGAATCCCAAACGATGTGTCAAATTGTGTCTTATTTTGTTTGCTATGCATTTATAGGATATTATGACTATGTCTTTGCTTTTCTTTTAAGATTGTCCACAGGATGTTTGTGGATAGTGCCTTAAGCAACTTCCTTGAATAGAGAGAACTCTCCCTTGAAAAAGAGAAATCTTCTGACAGTGTTGAATGACCCTATTTATTTTACAGACCCTCTCAGGTAAGTTTTGACTCAAATTAAATATTTGAGGTACCATCACTTCAATCTCCTGTCAGCATTTATAGTATTTTTCCATCCTCTTGCTCTGCTGACCATTTATCTTTCCTCTACCTTTACACATCTTTCATTATTTGAATGCCAACATTAGCTTTTCAGTTGATTTTGAGAATGGTATTAGCAAAGGAAAAGATTTTTTTTCGTCTTGTTGGTGTCTTTCTTCATAAATGTTATTTTCAATAGACTTCAAAGTAGACATTGCGAAAATGAAAAGATTATATGATTTACAAAGAAAAGTCCTACTGACCTCTTTCTGGGGGATAATGAATTCTGTTTCTGACCATGAAATAAATGAAGCATGACTTTAGCCTCCTCCATCAAAGCCACTTGATTTATTACTCTTGAAATCTATTGCTGCTGTCGTCCCCCTTCCATAATTATTAAAGAGTTAAGTTAGAGCTAAAAGATAAATGCAGCATGTACTCACATATATGGTGCTAAAAAGAAGTTATCAGCAGCATTTCATTTCAAAAGTGGAGAGCGAGCAAATTGGCTCAAAATGTATTTCAAGTAGATAGCAATGTAAATGATGTCCCCTCATTTCTTTAGAGAGGAAGTGCTCAAGATTGTTTTGACTTGTTGTTTGGTTTTCAAACTGAATTTTAATTTTTTTTCACTTTTGGGTGGATTAAAGAATGTAACTTGTGTGACATACAAAATCTGATAATGGTGCAATATCGACTGGTCTGGGAAAAGTTAATATCTATCCATCTTTGTTCATTGGTTTCAAAAGCAGGTTTGGGAAGCTATTGAATCGATTTTTAAGAAACTATCTATTGTACTCCAAAATAACTTACAAATGATTCTGAATATTTTCCAAAAGTTGTTTTCTGTATTTGAAGCTCAAGTTTCTCACATGTGGACTGGATGTTATGATTATAGTATTTACTTATTTGGTAAACTGAAGATCAGATGTATTGATCAAACCACTTAAAGATAGTTTTTGAATGTTACAGAACAAAGGGTTGAATTCTACCATTCTCACAGAAACCCCACCACCCCCACCCCCATTGGTTTGGCTAGGCATGGTGAGAATGTTGGGAAAAAAATGATAGAATCAGAATCTTGGCAATGAGAAAAAGTCCTGCAATTTTCACTTCAAGTTTCGAATGGTAACGTCCAGAGGTTTTCTGCCAGATGCTAACATCAAACTCCAATCCAGTTTGAATTTAGTATATTGACAATCTTAAAGGTCAATGACACAATCTGATGCTTTGGGGGTATAAGACCGGGGAAAATTGAACAGTTGGGAGGAGAACTGTCAAGCCACCAGCATGTGAAGACTGCCAAAAAAAAAAGCTCCCTTAAAGGTACCTTTATAAATCAGTAACCTATGAAGCAGAATCCCCCAAGAAGAAAAGAAGACAGGAATATAGAGAAGAGCCAAAAGCTGCCTGGTTTTGAGATAAGCTGTTTTGCTTTGTAAATCTTAATCGAGATTTTTATCGGACCAATATTGTAGAGGGAAAGTAAAAGATAGGTTCGAGAAAGGAGTTGTAAATAGTTGTTAATTAATTATTCTCTGTTATGTTTTAAGAAATAAAGTTGTTAACTTGGACTTTAAATAGTTCTTGGCCTTGAATTTTCACAAATTATTGCACGGGATTAATCATTTCTGTGTTGCTGGTTTAAATTAAGCGGAGGGTTTACCCCATGTCATAACAGTATGTAATAGCTGCAGCTTACTGATTGCTTGTCCCAGCAATTATTCAATCATGTCTTCAGCACACAGTCACTGCATGCTTCATTGATGCCACCCTATTTGAACTTTCATCCAAGCAATTGGACATTGGAAACCACCTACCTCACTATGCCTGCTGTTAGACCAACCCTAATAGCTCTCTGTTGCTCAGCTCTTTGGCATACTTCTCCCAGGCTGCTTTGCACACAGGGACCTGATGCATTTCATGGAGATGCACAAGATGCATCTGATGGCTCTTTTCTTGTATTCTTAACTCACTCTGTGTGTACTCAGAGACTGGCATTCTCTAATTCATAATGCACACTCACTGACTTCAGCACAGAATTAGAGGCTGCCAGCAAATTTGTGGCTCCCATTGTTCTCTGAGTTACAGGATATTTAGTTCTCAGTTACAGGATGCCAACCACTCTGCTTTGTTTTTCAGTGCAGAGGAAGGGATGGGAGCTTTTCTTGGTGGAGAACACTGAACAGTCAAAGGAGTGGGCATGTCCCAACATGTGTCAATGTCACACCTGCAACATCTGCCATTGAATGCAGCAAACATATTGTATCTGCTTCAAATAAATGACTATGCTTGAAAGTCAAAGACTGATTCCAGGGATTTGGCCATCGTCAGTCAGGTGTTTGGTTCAACCAGTGTCTATGGATACATGTCATAGAGTCATAGTTATGTACAGCATGGAAACAACCCTTCAGTCCATCTTGTCCATGCCAACCAGATATCCCAACCTAATCTAGTCCTATTTGCCAGCACCCAGCCCATATCCCTCCAAATCCTCATAATTCATAAACCCATCCAGATGCCTCTTAAACGTTGCAATTGTACCAGCCTCCACCACTTCCTCTGGCAGCTCATTCCACACATGCACCACTCTCTTCATGAAAATGTTGCCCCTTAGGTCTCTTTTATATATTGCCTGTCTCACCCTAAACCTCTGCCCTCTAGTTCTAGACTCCTCTACCCCAGGGAAAAGACCTTGTTTATTTACCCTATCCATGCCCCTCATCATTTTATAAACCTTGATAAGGTCACCCCTTAGCCTCCAACGCTTCATGGAAAACAGTCCCAGCCTATTCAACCTCTCCATATAGCTCAAATCCTCCAACCCTGGCAACATCCTTGTAAATCTTTTCTAAACCCTTTCAAGTTTCACAACATCTTCCAATAGGAAGGAGACCAGAATTGTATGCAATATTCCAACAGTGGCCTAACCAATGTCCTGTACAGCTGCAACATGACCTCCCAAATCCTGTACTCAATGCTCTGACCAATAAAGGAATGCATACCAAATGCCTTCTTCACTATCCTATCTACCTGCAACTCTACGTTCAAGGAGCTATAAAACTGCACTCCAAGGTCTTTTTGTTCAGCAACACTCCCTCGGACCTTACCATTAAGTGTATAAGACCAGCTAAGATTTGCTTTCCCAAAAGGGGAAAGATTGCAAAATCTTAGCAAACCTCGCATTTATTTAAATTAAACAATTTCTGCCACTCCTCAGCCCATTAGCCCATCTAATCAAGATCCCATTGTAATCTGAGGAAACCTTCTTCGCTCTCTACTACACCTCCAATTTTGGTGTCATCTGCAAACTTACTAACTATACCTCCTATGTTCAAATCCAAATCATTTATATAAATGACAAAAAGTAGTGGACCAAGCACTGATCCTTGTGGCACTCCACTGGTCACAGGCCTCCAGTCTGAAAAACCCTTCACCACCCTCTTTCTTCTATCTTTGAGCCAGTTCTGTATCCAAATGGCTAGTTCTCCCTGTATTCCATGAGATCTAACCTTGCTAATCAGTCTTCTATGGGGAACCTTGTCAAATGGCTTATTGAAGTCCATATGGATCACATCCACCACTCTGCCCTCATCAATCCTCTTTGTTACTTCTTCAAAAAACTCAATCAAGTTTGTGAGACATGATTTCCCACGCACAAAGCCATGTTGACTATCACTAATCAGCTCTTGCCTTTCCAAATACATGTACATCCTGTCCCTCAGGATTCCCTCCAACTTGCCCACCACCGACATCAGGCTCACTGGTCTATAGTTTCTGGCTTGTCCTGACCACCGTTCTTAAACAGTGGCACCACGTTAGCCAACCTCCAGTCTTCCTGCACCTCATCATTGACTATCGAAGATGCAAATATCTCAGCAAGAGGCCCAGCAATCACTTCCCTAGCTTTCCACAGAGTTCTAGGGTACACCCGATCAGGTCCTGGGGATTTATCCATCTTTATGCATTTCAAGACATCCAGCACTTCCTCCTCTGTATTATGGACATTCTTCAAGATGTCACCATCTATTTCCCTACAGTCCATGTCCTTCTCCACAGTAAACACTGATGCAAAATACTCATTTAGTATCACCCGAATCTTCAGTGGCTCCACACAAAGTCCGCCTTGCTGATCTTTGAGGGGCCCTTTTCTCTCCCTCATTACCCTTTTGACCTTAATGTATTTGTAAAAACCCTTTGGATTCTCCTTCACCCTATATGCCAAAGCTATCTCATGTCCCCTTTTTGCCCTCCTGATTTCCCTCTTAATTATACTCCTACTGCCTTTATACTCTTCTAAGGATTCACTCAATCTATCCTGTCTATACCTGACATATGCCTCCTTCTATTTCTTAACCTAACTATCAATTTCTTTCATCATCCAGCATTCCCTATACCTACCAGACTTTCCTTTCACCTTAACAGGAATATATTGCATCTGGACTCTCATTATCTCATTTCTGAAGGCTTCCCATTTTCCAGCCATCCATTTACCTGCGAACATCTGCCCCCAGTCAGCTTTTGAAAGCTTTTGCCTATTACCGTCAAAATCGGCCTTCCTCCAATTTAGAACTTCAACTTTTAGATTCAGTCTATTCTTTTCCATCACTATTTTAAAACTAATAGAACTATGGTTACTGGCCCCACTGACACCTCAGTCACCTGCCCTGCCTTATTTCCCAAGTGTTGCACCTTCTCTAGTAGGTAGATTCACGTATTGAATCGGAAAATTTTCTTGTACACACTTAACAAATTCCTCTCCATCAAAACCCTTAACATTATGGCAGTCTCCGTCTATGTTTGGAAAGTTAAAATCCCCTACCATAATGATCCTACTATTCTTACAGATAGTGGTGATCTTACAAATTTGTTACTCAATTTCCTGCTGACTATTGGGGGTGGGGGGAGGGAGCTACAATACAATCCCAATAATCCCTTTCTTATTTCTCAGTTCAACCCAAATGACTTTCCTGGATGTATTCCCAGGAATATCCTCCCTATGTACAGATGTAACACTATCCTTTATCAAAAATGCCATTTCCCCTCCTCACTTGCCTCCCATTTTATCCTTTCTGCAGCGTTTGTATCCTGGAACATTAAGCTGCCAGTCCTGTCCATGTTTCTGTAATTGCTATGATATACCAGTCCCATATTTTCAACCATGTCCTGAGTTCATCTGCCTTCTCTGTTAGGCCTCTTGCATTGAAATAAATGCAGTTTGATTTATCATTCCTACCTTGTTCTCTGCTTTGTCCCTGCCTGCCCTGACTGTTTGAGTCGCTGCTTTTCTCAACTGTACCAGTCTTAGATTGATCTCCTTCCTTACTATCTCCCTGGGTACCAACTCCCCCTCCCCACCTTACTAGCTTAAATCTTCCCAAGCAGCTCTCGCAAATCTCCCTTCCAGTATATTAGTCCCCTTCCAATTAAGGTGCAATCTGTCCTTCTTGTACAGGTCACTTCTACGCCAGAAGAGATTCCAACGATCCAAAAATGTGAATCCTTCTCCCATACAACAGCTCCTCAGCCTGTTCTATTCTCCTATTCCTGCCCCCACTAGCTCGTAGCACCAGGAATAATCCAGAAATTACTGCCCTCGAGGACCTCTTTTTTAAATTCCTGCCTAACTTTCTACATTCTCCCTTCAGAATGTCATCCCTTTCCCTTCCTATGTCATTGGTACCAATGTGTAAAACGACCTCCTGGTGGTCCCTCTCTCCTTTCAGAATATTCTGCACCCTCTCTGAGATATTCTTGATCCCTGCATCAGGGAAACAACACACCATTCTGATTTTTCTCTGCTGGCCACAGAAACATCTGTCTGTGTGCCTGACTAGAGAGTCCCTGAACACAATCAATTGTTAGGAACCGACGTACCCCTCGTTGCATTAGAGCCATTCTTGGTACCAGAAATTTGGCTGTCCATGCTACATTCCCCTGAGAATCCATCACCCCCTACATTTTCCAAAGCAGCATATTTGTTTGAAAAGGGGACAGCCACAGGAGACTCCTGCACTACCTGTCTACTTCTCCTAACTTTCCTGGAGTTAACCCATCTATCTGACTGCATCTGCAGCTTTTCTCCCTTCCTCAAACTGCTATCTCACCCCCCACCCACCTTTGCTCTTGTCAATTCCTCATTGCCTCTAACTGTGTGTCCAATCAATCCATTCAATCAGATAGGATTCGCAACCAATGGCATTTGTTGCAGATACAATCCCCAGTAACATGTAAACTCTCCCTAAACTCCCACATCCGACAAGAAGAGCATATCACTTTACTAAAGGCCATTTTTGATTTTTCCAATCTATAGATCCAGAAAATAGCACCATCTAATTTCTCTACAAAACACTGCTCTAGGTTAACTTAATACTTATGGCTTCAGAGACATATCTCAATAAAAATATAATCAATAAAGAACCCACTCTATTCACTATTGTAGATTACAGCAAGGCTATACTTAAAACTATTCACTAATCTGTTTCTGTGCTGTGACCTCTCCCAAACAGGTGCCTCCAAGATCAGTTGTGAATTTCACTGTTTGTTAATTTTTCCAAGATGCTCTCCAATGTCCAGCAATCCATGAATTCAAACACCAAAGGCAATAACTACGCAGGTTCACTGCTGCATTAGTTAGCAGTTTGGGTTTCTTTCTCTCTCTCTCTCTCCTGCACTACCATGTGCTGCCTTTGTCTGTCCTTCTCCCTTTTAAAAGTGCCGCTGTTTTGGGGTTTCTTTCTCCACAGTTCCAAAACAATGCAACTGCATATAAAACAGTAATTGCTGCTCCTGGAATTTGAGGAAATCACCTCCAACACCTCAAAACAGAAGCAGCATGTTCCAACCAGAAACATTTCCTGTCCTCCATCTTGGATTAGCCAGAATCCTCCTTCTTTGTGGTCGGGGTTGTGAGACTCAGTCTTGCAGTGCAACCAGTCCAAGGATGACAGGTAGGTGACTTGGAGTGTTGTGGAGACAGCTGGATTGTGATCAGTTGAGACTGTCCTGCCACGTCAATCTGGGTATTAGGCCACGGGCAACCCTGAGGTGGACAGAAGTTGATCAATAATGACGTTTCACAGAGTCTTGGGAAAGTGACAACACAAGTTTGAGAATGGACTTCATTACACTAGGTCACTGAGGGAATGGTGACAATTGATGAGACGGTTTGCGATAGTAGAATTGGAAGTATGGTCCATCCAGTTTCATTCTTTCCTTTAGACTTTGTAGCAGTTTGATACCCTTGACCACTTTGCTAGGTCATTCCATAGAGAAATTAAGAGTCAACCATGTTTCTATTGTTGTGTCATCTCATGTAGGACAAACCAGGTAAAGGCAGCAGGTTTCATTCCCTCAAGGATATTAATTGGATTTTTACCACCATCAGCAGTGGTCACCATTAGACAAGCTTTTAATTCCAGATTTTATTGCTTTCAAATTTCACCAGCTGATGTGCGAGGATTCAAACGCATGCCATTGAAACAGTAGTCTTAACTGTTTCTCAGTCTAGCTTCCTGTAAACAGACAAAGCCTTTTCATTCCCTCCCTTAAGGGACCAAATCTGCTTCAGATGTCCAGTAATCAGCCTCTTATTGTGGGTAATTGTTTCAGATTTATCCCCTTAATTGCTCGTGGGATTTTATTGCTGTCCACAGCTTTAAAAGCTTGCTTCCCCTTTTAGCATTGGAAAGACCCTTTTCAGACTTTCAGGGTTCTGGCCATTTCTCCTGATGATTTTTCTGTTCAGAGATGTTTCCTTCATAGTACTTGTTCAGCTCTTGGCTATTCTGACTGCCAGCTGGCCTTAAAGCTGTACTGACAATTTCTTGGAAAAAATGAATGTTTTAATTCATTTCTCCAGATGGTCTGACTCTTGATCATCACTGACTTCATGCATTTTCTAGGCAGTGGAAAACATTGCTGCCTCCATCTTTTATCACATGCTTTTCACTCTATAACTTTAGATTCACAGTATACTGGTTGAGGAGAAGACCAAGTCAAAAATTGTCTTGAAGATTAGACATCGGCAGCCCCCACTTTCTCCCATTAAAGTGACACTGTTTATATATGATAATCATTGATATACCACATTCAAAATAGTAGATTACATTGGGCAATAATTCATCTTCTTTGTGCGATCATATGCATGTGCTTTAAAGACTGTCTTACATTCTAGAGTGTAGTATAGTATGGTAATTTCCCCAACTGCATTGCAGTCTGATCTAACTCTGCCCAATTGTGCATATTCTATTCAGTGAAACACAGTTCCGTGGCATCATCACAGGGTTGCTGCAGTGAAATGAAGCTTGGCTGCAACAGAAGTGGATCTGAGGATCTCCGGGCACTGGCCTCTTCTTTGTGAAGGTTCATTGGATGTCGCTTTGAGAAAAGGGGGAATTAGGTAACTAAGAAGGTTAGAAGCCTGTGTAGGTTAAAAATGATTTAGCATTGGTGTTAATGGAGAGCAGAGCAGCAAAACATGACAAAGTTTTCTGGGTTGGTTGGCTATTGACATCTCTCTATCCACACATGAATGGTCGTGGTCTTCAGCAACTAATTGGAGAATCTTTTCCTCATATGGAGCAAGGAGCCTGATATCAGCCACCACCTCTCACTGGTCTTGGGCTTCTTGATTATTAGCCATTATTCCTGAAATGAAATACAGGGAGTCATTGGACTGATGGAAGAGCAGCTAGTGGTGCTGCAGGAGCAGCATAATTAGGAGATGCAGAAAGGTTTAGTTATTTAGGAAGATGAATTTGGTGATAGCCAGCAAATAAACTTAACACATGCAATAGTGGGAGTTGGACTCTATGGCCCCTGGTGAAATAGTGCAAAAGTTCACGTGAGTGCTGGCCCTGTGAGTGTGAGGTTGCAGAGAGAAGATGGCAGCATTACCCTTGCAGAATACAGAAGATCATTGACATTTTGTATACTTTGCTAGGTGTCCCACTTCACCCGGGACACTGCATTACCCTGGGCTAGCTGAGCCCAGGAAAAGAAAAATACAGGAAAACTGACAGACCTTTTCTCCATCACCCCATCCAGGAACACCACCAAGACTCTGTCTGAAAAGTAAAGTGTGAGATTTTCTTTGGTGCCGTACTGGTTGAGCACATAATTATGAGGGTCACACTCTAGCTTGTCTGAAGTAACATTAACATTAGTTATTACATTCTGACCTTTGCAAATATTGAGTAACAACATGAAGAGCCAAATAGCTGTGATGTTTGATACAATCCACCACTCATTGAGACCTTCTTCCAGTGTGCCGAGCTTCATAGCAGCACTGACATTTGTACATCATATTCTCATTTCGGTGGTCCTCAAAATGTTTTTTAGACTATTCACCAGCGTCCTGTTAAAACTGTTGCTGCTCCCTTTGAAATTTGGCATTCTTACATCTAGGAGACAGTGAGGTCTGCAGATGCTGGAAATCAGAGTTGAGAGTTTGTTGCTGGAAAAGCACAGCAGGTTAGGCAGCGTCAAGGAGCAGGAAAATCGCCGTTTCGGGCCAGAGTTCTTCATCAGGAATGGATGAAGAGCTCCGGCCTGAAACATCGAACTTCCTGCTCCTCTGATGTTGCCTGACCTGCTGTGCTTTTCCAGCAACGCATTCTTACATCTGTCCAGATAAGTATAAGACAGAAAGCTTCAACAACATGTATCTTTTCTTCACCTATATGTTATTCAGTAACCTGACCATGACTCAGAACTGAATTTGACTTAATTAAGAAACTAAAGGCATGAAAGAATTGTAACATATGTTTGAATTACTGAGTGCAGTAGGTAATAAAGTTAATGGCCAGATGTGAGTAACAAACTAGAGTGAAATACCACAAAATTAACAGACCTCACCAACATAAGGTAGTAGAGATTTTGTTTACACCCTTTACAGCAGTCAAGGTAAACTATACTATGTGCTGACATTTTACATTATGTTGGAGGAACATTCAAGTAGTTTGGGAGCCAGTCAAATGAGCAGCTTTACCCTGGATGTTTTTTGACTACTGCTTGAATTGTGTGCATCCATTCAATTGAAGAGTATTCCAACTCATCTTTGGTTTCTACCTAGCAGATGATGCACAGAGTTTGGGGAAAGAAAAGATGCATGACTTGCCACACAATTCCCAGCCTCTGACCTGCCCATGTACCGATGATATTTGTTTCACTGTTCACCTTAGTTTCTCAGCAATGCTACACCCCCCCCCCCCCCTGCCCCCCGCTATACTATTCCTTCTTTTATCATTATTAAACTTTCTTCTCAGTTAATTAGTTTGTCTTCATTAATGGTTCTTTCTTGTGACATGTTTACTTGCTCTGGTCTTTACCACTTGAAATCATTAGAATTATACCAGGCTCCTTAAACAAAACTGCAGCATCAGATCTGATTGATTTCTCATCCAGATCTGGTATTTCCAAGCCCTAATGCATTGAGCAAGCACTTTACTGATCTTCTGATGTGTGCTAAAACAGCTTTGTCTATATACAGAGAATACTAAATCATAGGGATGACAAATTGTTTGCATATATTATTAAATATTACATAATGATTGACTTGTCATATTTTCCTTTTAGTAATTACATATTTGAACATTCCTTGTGGCTAGGCCTGCATTTATTGTCCGTTTCTAATTGCCCAGAGGTCAAATAACCATCAATCACATTGCCATGGATCGGGAGCCACATACAGGTTAGACTCGATAGGGATGGCAGCTTCCTTCCTTAAAGGCATTAGTCAAGGCTAAACATATTTTTGTTTCATTGTCATGTTTACAGCAGAGGTTAGAGGGTGAACTTCTTTCTTTCCCAGTCCCCCTCTTCAAGTGGCGATATTAACTCTGAAGTTAAAAAGGGCAATGACATTGCCCATTATATAGGCATTCAACTGTGTTTAGCTCAGTATCAGAAAGCACATAGACAGGTTTCTTTAGATGAAAAATTACCAATTTATTACAAACATGACTTACACATGCGAAACGTTTCATAAGATTTTATATATAATTATCATTCCTGAAAACTAATACATGTATACACTCACACAGAGTCTGAGAGACAAAACAAGATCTGCAGTGAGTTATTTTAGATTAGATTCCCTACAGTGTGGAAACAGGCTAATCGGCCCAACCAGTCCACACCAACCCTCCAAAGAGTAACCCAACCAGACCCATTTCCCTTTGACTAATGCACCTAACACTATGGGCAATTTAGCATGGCCAATTCACCTGAGCTGCACATCTTTGGACTGTGGGAGGAAACCAGAGCAAACCAAGGCTGGAATCAAACCTGGGACCCTGGTGCTGTGAGGCAGCAGTGCTAACCACTGAGCCACTGTACCACCCTATCTTAAAACTACTTTGAGAAAAGAATTATCCACTGATCTATAACTTTGGTCTGTAACCAAAGTAACTTTTCACATAAAAACAGTTGACACAGGGGTGTTTTTCTCCATCAGTTCATGCTGCCTAAATTCTCTTCTCTGGAGACAGAAGGCCAGATATCAAAATCTACTGTAGGAACCCTGCTAACCAGTGAAGAGTATGTTTTTGATGCTTACACTTTCAGAGGAGGATTACAGAAGGAGAGAGAAATCACACAAAGGGCTGTTGCTCCTGAGGAAGGTGATCTAAGACTCTGTCTCATGTCAGTAGCTTCAGTGTACTCACAAACTGGGTCATTGCCCTCTCAGAAAATATTGTTGACTGGTCCTTGCAAATGTATCATTGTTACTGTAGTAGTCTGTGTCTTTTGCTTTGCAAAGTGACTCTTTCTAAAGTGACTCTTTCTAAAGACACAGATCCTATTCTAAAAGGGTAACCCCTAATTTTTAAAATGTGAGTCCCTTGTCTGACTGATCCACCTTCACTCCATGCCCATCTCGGATCTTACACACTTCAATAAGCCCAACCTTCAGTCTTCTAAACTCCACTGGCAAGACGCCCAGTCTGTCTGACCTTTCCTCATAAGACACTCCAGGTAATGATCTCGTAAACTTCTTTTGAAGCACCACTAATGCATCTCCTTCATGAAGAGATCAAAACTGCCTAAGGTATTCGAGCTGTGATCTTGTCAAAACTCTGCATTGCTGAAGCATAACAGCCATACTTTTATGTTTAATTTCTCTTGTATTAAAGAACAACATCCACATGATTCTCTTTGATTACATGCTGTGTTCAGTATGATAACCTTTTGTGACTTGTACACTAGGATATCTAAATCTTCTGCACCACAGAATTCCATGATCACTCTCCATTTAAATTATTTTCTACTTTTTCATCTTCCTACATTAAATTCCTCTAAATTTCTGCCCACTCAATCAAACTATTTGTATCTCAAGTACAGGAAATATTCATGGAGAAACTCACCCATATGCTATCACATTGTATGAGAAATGGGGGATGACTTCAGTCTTGTCAACCTCACTCATTCTGAGAATAATAATAAGTGAGCTTCATAATTATCTGCACAAAATTCATTGCTGACCATACATTTAGCTGTAACATGCACCTTAGTTTGAAAACAAGCAAAAGGAAAGATTAATTAATATAACACCGTTCATGAGTATTGGGGATTTCAAAGCACATTATAGCCAGTAAAATATATTTGAAATGCAGTCACAATTCTAACATAGGAAACACCACCGACAATTTACACAATGTTAGTTCTCACGAACAGCAAGGTGATAATGACCAGATAATCTTCCTCATGGTGTTGTCTAATTATTACATTTTAGCCAGGACACTGAGGAAAGCATTCTTGCTACTCTTGGAAATAGTGCCATAAGATTGATTTTATATCCTTTTGGACTAAATGTTTACACAGTGTTGCAGCCAACTTTTACATTTTGGGATAAATTTATTCTCCATATTCACACTACCTGTCTGTAACCAGATTGGTCCTTATTTTCTTTTTTTTTAAGGAATTTTCTCCACTCCCCATGGCACCCTCTCCTAAAATCTCTGACTTTCAAGGATCATAACAGAACTGTGATAAAGATAAACCAAAAATAGGGCTTAAGTCACACACTTTTAGACACCATAAAGTCACACAATATAAACATATTTACAAGCATAAAAGGAAATATAGAATCAGAACTGATAAAGATAATATTCAACTAATACACTTTAAATAGAAAAGAAACACCTCCAACCTTGTGGGGTGGCATGGTGGCTCAGTGGTTAGCACTGCTGCCTCATAGTACTAGGGTCCCAGGTTTGATTCCAGCCTCGGGCAGACTGTCTGTGTAGAGTTTGCACGTTCTCCCTCTGTCTGTGTGGGTTTCCTCTGGGTGCTCCCACAGTCCAAAGATGGGCAGGTCAGGTGAATTGGCCATGCTAAATTGCCCAAAGTGTTAGTCAGGGTGGGGAGTGGGTTTTCTCTTCGGAGGGGTGGTGTGGACTTGTTGGGCCGAAGGGCCTGTTTCCACACTGTAGCGAATCTAACCAGTCTTCAAATGTAACTGAGATGCACTTGTGTTTTTTTTTTAACTTTAGGAGTGCCATTCATTCAACAAGCTGTCCTACATACCTCTCGTCTAGATCTGAATATAATGATTAAGGTCATAAAATCCCTACAGTGTGGATGTAGACCATTCAGCCCATCAAATCCACACTGACCCTCCTAAGAACAACCCAACCCAGCCTGACCCATTTCCCATGGCTAATCCACCTAGCCTGCACATCTCTGAACATTATGGGGCAATTTAGCATGGCCAATTCACATAACCTGCACATCTTTGGACTGTGGGAGGAAACCAGAGCACCCAGAGGAATATCATACAGGTACAGGAAGAAATTGCAAACTCTGCACAGACAGTTGTCCAAGGCTGGAATTGAGCTGAAAATGTGTTGCTGGAAAAGCACAGCAGGTCAGGCAGCATCCAAGGAGCAGGAGAATCGACTTTTCGGGCATGAGCCCTTTCTTCAGGAGCCCTTCCTGAAGAAGGACTCATGCCTGAAACGTCGATTCTCCTGCTCCTTGGATGCTGCCTGACCTGCTGCGCTTTTCCAGCAACACATTTTCAGCTCTGATCTCCAGCATCTGCAGTCCTTACTTTCTCCTACAAAGCTGGAATTGAACCCAGGTACCTGATGTTGTGAGCTAGCAGTGCTAATGACTGAGCAAGCATGTCACCTAATGTTTTAACATCACACAAAGTTAAGAGAGTGCAAAAATCAATATATTGCTTCTACATATTTTAACAACGGAAGAAAATCAGATTTAGACAACATTCTCAACACAGAAGAAAATGACAGGGTCAACTCTATATCATTGTTCAACTATTGTTTCTTTACCATTAACCTAAAGCAACACAAATATATCAACATTAGCCTGGAAATTCTTACCAATGATGGCTTTGAAATTGTCAAACAAGAACAGATGCTTCTTCTTTATATTCATCCAATCTATACATCACTGGTAAGCAAAGTCCTTTTAAGGTGTGTACATGCATGATCATGGTTTTCCAGCAATCCAGACTACACTTCCCAATGAACTGGCAGCTCACAGCAGCAAGCTCAAGAGAATGCCAGGTAAGCATCAACTCACAACGCAAAATTAAATACTGTCTTTCTCCTTACCTTTTCTAGAACTAATCTAAACCTTAGGATGATATGATCACTGTTCCCTAAATATTTCTCTAATGAACACATGATCCTCTTGCCTCATCTGATTTCCCAGAACTAGATCAAAAAATCCACCTTGCTTGTTGGATTCTCCAAAATACACTTCTGAAACTGCTCCTCTTCAATATCTTCTATATCATTAATATTCTGATCTCTCCACTGATTTAAAAGATTCTGTCTATTATTTTGAAGAAAAATGGGTAGATTATCCCTGGTATCCTGTTTAATGTTTATTCTTCAGTCAGCATTACCAGCACAGGTTACCTGGCCATTATGGTGTTGTTTGTGGATGCTTGTTGAGTGCACATTATCTGCCATGTTTCTTACATTATAATAATGTCTACATTTCAAAGTACTTAGCTGATTGTAAAGCATATTAAAACATCAGCGATCATGAAGACCGTTATGTAAATACAGATTGTTCTTTTCTTCCCAATCTATATTTGAATAATCAAAGCCTCACAGAATTATTATTCTACATAAAGATTTGTGGTGAGTTTTTGCACCTCTCTATAACTTGCTTGTAAATTTGCTCTTCTGTATCATGCCCACAGTTGGTGGTCTATAGAATATAGCAGTAGTAACTTTCTCATTCTTACAGATATTTTTATTAGAAATTTAACATTTTTACAAGTTTACAAAAATAAACAAAACTCTCAAGTACAAACATTGATATACAATTAAATCTTAAATATACAATAGCCAAAATTTAACAAAAGAAAAATACCGAGAAAGAAAAAAACAAAACTCAACTACTAATCAACCTACAACTAACCAGAGTGTATATTTAAGTCTCTTACATTAAACTTTCTCATTCTTAACTTTAACCAAATGTTGCCTTGATTCATCTATAGCATCATTTCTTTCTAATGCACTAATTTTCACCCTTAATCAATGTTACAACACCTTTTTTTATTTACTTCTATATCATATCTGTACACTTTGCATCCAGGAATATTAGATTCATAGAGACCAACAGCACAGAAAAAGACCCTTCAGTGCCTCACAACTGTGCCAGTCAAAAACAACCACCCATCTATTCTAATCTCATGTTCCACTACTTGCCCAATTGCTTTGTATGCCTTGGTATCATAAGTGCTCGTCTAAATACTTCTTAAATGTTACCTCTACTACCTGTCCAGACAGTGAGTTCCAGATTCCAACCAGCCTCTGGGTGAACAATGTTTTTCTTCATATCTGCTCTAAACCTTCTGACCCTTACCTTAAATCCATGCCCCTCCAACAATACTCTAGTTATGGCCCAACTAACAGGTTGTACAGCTTCATCATAGCCTGCCTGCTTTAAACCTCTATGTCTCTGTTCATAAAGGTAATATACTATATGCCTCGTTAACTATTGGAACCACCTATCCTGATACTTTAAGGGACCCATGTACATACACACCAAGGTCCCTCTGATCCATCCTAGGTCCTACCATTCACCATGCATTCCTTTATCTTGTTTATCCTGCACAAATGCATCATCTCTCATTTATTGGAAATGAATTCCATTTTTCACTGATCAGCCCCTCTGACCAGCCTCTCATTATCCTTTTGTGGTCTAAGGCTATCCTTCTCACTATTTATCACCCCACCAATTTTGATATCATCTACAATCTTACTGATCATATTTAACACAGTCCTTTTTTAAAAGGCAGATCTCTGATCTTGCCTTGTCATCAACTTTCCCCGTAGCTAGTATTTGCTGCCATTTTTATATGTGCACATATGCTGCTGGTACTATTACCCATCCTGTTGCAATTTCCAGATTCTACTATTACAGTATTTCATTTCCCATGACACAGCAGTGAATCCTCCATTCTTTTTTGCCTTCAGCTCACCTAAAGCTCTGTCACTTCTATCTGTGCTGCTCACATATTTCCCTTGAGTGCATTGACCTACATTGACTCTTTATCCCTCAATGCTATAAATTCAATTTCTCATCCTTACATTGAAATTCCTCCTTATCTGCAGAACCTTTTTCAAAGTTAAAGTCACACAACACCAGGTTATAGTCCAACAGGTTTATTTGTAAGCAGTAGCTTTCAGAGCACTGCTCCTTCATCAGGTGATTGATGAAACAGCTGATGAAGGAGCAGCGCTCCGAAAGCTAATGCTTCCAAATAAACCTGCTAGACTATAACCTGGTGTTGTGTGATTTATAACTTTGTCCACCCCAGTCCAACACCGGCACCTCCAAGTCATAACCTTCTTCAGGTTTTGATCTCTATATCTGAGGAAAAATGGTCTGGCTATGAAGGGAGTGCAACAAAGCTCTACTAGACTAATGCTGGGATTGGTGTATGAAGAAAGACTGGGTGGCACGGTGGCTCAGTGATTAGCACTGCTGCCTCACAGCACCAGGGTCACAGGTTCAATTCAGCCTCAGGTGACTGTGTGGAGTTTGCACATTCTCCCTGTGTCTGTGTGGGTTTCCTCCCACATTCCAAAGATGTGCAGGCCAGGTGAATTGCCCATAGTGTTAGGTGCATTAGTCAGAGGGAAATGGGTCTGGGTGGGTTATTCTTCAGAGGGTTGGTGTGAACTTGTCGGGCATGTTTCCACACTGTTGGGAATCTAATCAGTTTGGGTTTAATCACAGGAGTTTAAAAAAAAAATGGAGTGAGGTGGATCTTATAAAATTCTAATAGGGCTAGACAGGGCAAATGCAGGAATGATGTTCCCAATGGCAGGACAGTTCAGAACCAGTGGATTTTTTTTAAAAGAATAAACTTTTGATCCAGCATTTCAGGGATATGTGCCATTTTCCTGTCATGTGCTCCTCTACTGAGACACACATGTTGTGTAGGTACACACATGTTGCAGCGAGTACACTTCTTTTTTCTGGATTAACCGACTTCTAGTCTATTATCAGATATCAGGAAGAATGCCTATCCAGTGTATGGAATCCCTACTTCTTCCACTTTGATGTAATTATCCTTATAGTCAACAGGCAGAGGCTTTAAACTTTAGAATATTAAAAGTCTCCTATCTCCCTGTCTGTTTCCAGAACTTTCTTCCATGGTTCCTTCTGGAGGTGTCACATGGACCTCCTGCTGCTCAGTTTAAAACATTTCTTTCACACAAATGAATTGATCCCATTTTATCAATTAGCTCAATTTTCCTTCCCCAACTCATATTCATTACTATTCCAAATTGTTCATCAAAATTAAATTAATTGAACCAATTGTCACCATTTGCCTTCATCCAACTAATTATGAGAAGTAACACATTGCTGATTTAGTACCTCTGGACTTAATTTATGATTTACAATGTGCCCTTGAAACGTATAAAGTTCTATGTAAAGCAGAGAAATACTCAACAACTGTTTTGTAAATCAGGACAAATGTCCCTGTCAAACAACAGTGAGCTCCAGGATAGCAAATTTTATTCAAGCCCTCTTAGGACTGACAAATAAAATTCATGACTCTTCTGAATGTCCATTTCAGAGATCAGTAGAATAAGTTTCAAAGTCATTCATAGTACAAAAACTAAAATGTCATGAAAACTGTCAAACAAAATCTGCATTAGCAAACACTACACAATAGAAGTGCAGTTGCAAATAAAAAGGAACAAAATATGGGATTTTTTTTAGTCAAGATTAGGGTGGTGCTGGAAAAGCACAGCAGGTCAGGTAGTATCTGAGGAGCAGGAAAATCGATGTTTCGGGCAAAAGCCCTTCATCGGGGCTTTCGTCCGAAACGTCGATTTTCCTGCTTCTCGAATGCTGTCTGACCTGCTGTGCTTTTCCAGCATCACTCTAATCTCCAGCATCTGCAGTCCTCACTTTTTCCATGTGATTTCTTTTATGATCACTCTCTAATTTTTGTAAGCAGAATATGATGATTTTGCGATGTTGTGAAGGAGCAAAGCAACAAGAGCACAATTGAGTGATGTTCAGATGAAAAAGCATTCGCAATTGTGTTTGTATTTGAAATATTAATCTATTATGAAAAGTAAAGAAATAACACCACAAATAAAACGTCAGGCAATGTAATTGTCCTATCTTAAGTAACAGAATTTTAAATATGGGCTCCCAACCTTGAGAGAGATCTGGTAAGGGAAATCAGAAGAAACCTTTCGGTTGTCTTAGCCATTCTTTCTTGCCCAAGTTTTTTTTAACAGTAGAGTTTTTTTCTAATTTATCCAGGAGATATGGGCTTCACAGGCTGTGACAGCAACCATTGTTGACATGCTTTTGAGAAGGTGGTGGTGAGCTGCCATCTTGAACAGCTGCAATCCATTTGCTGTAGGTAGACCTACCATGTCATTAAGACCCACAATAACATTAGTTCCAAGATTTTGACCCAGAATCACCAAATAAACAATGATATATTTCCAAGTCAGATTAGTGAGTGACGTGGAGATATGCGCTGCCCTTGTCTTTATAGAAGGTAGCGGTCATGGGTTTGGATTGGTGCTATCTAAGGGAATTTCTGGTGAAGCGACAGAGGGCATTGCGATTTGTTGGGTTTCATTCATTTTAATTTTGGGCGAACTCGCAGTAAGAGATAACTTTGTGAAGAATGGAAAAGCTTTCATAGGTTCAGTGAGAGCCACAAAGAAAAATATTTTCATTGGGTTGGGATACCTGGTCGGCATGGATGGGTTGGACCGAAGGGTCTGTTTCCATGCTGTACATCTCTATGACTCATGCAGTCAGTCAATATGTTCATCCCTTCTGGGATCTCAGGTGTCTGACAGTTTTCACCAGCTGGAAAAAGCACAGTGAACACATCATTAGGTTCTGATGAATGGATATGAGGTATTACACTTTGGACACAAGTGACAGTACAATCCAAGTGAGAAAGGCGAAGGAAAGAAAGCTGGTTCAAAGGATTTGGAGACCTGATACATAACTCCCTGTTCACGGATGGGCCAGGAGACCAAAAATCCAAATATATTTCTGAGGTATCTGTAAGTAATTAGAACTTTACCAACTAATATCTAAGAATGTTGCTGACACTTTACACACAAGTATAATAAGGGTGAAGGTTTAACTCCAGTCCCAAACAATAATGTAATTCTAGGCACAAATTAAAATCACAGATTCACACTACTTTCATTGCTATAGCTACAGCAGTGAACATAAGAACTAGGAACAGGAGTAGGCCTTCTAGCCCTTTGAGCCTGCTCCACTACTCAAATGGCTAATCTTTTCATGGACTCAGCTCCACTTACTCGTGTTTTCACCATATTCCTTAATTCCTTTATTTTTCAAAGAAGTATTTACCTTAGCTTTAAAAGCGATTACTGAAGTACCATCAACTACTTCCCTGGACAGGAATTCCATAGATTAACAATCCTCAGGGTGAAGAAGTTCCTTCTCAGTTCAGTTCTAGACCTGCTTCCTCTAATCTTGAGGCCATGCCCTTTTGCCCTAGTCTCATCTACCAGTGGAAACATCCTATCTATTTATATTTTATCGATTCCCTTCATAATTTTATATGTTTCTTTAAGATCCCCCCTCAATCTTCTGAATTCCAATGAGTATAATGCCATCTACACAACCTCTCTTCATAAGACAATCCCCTGAATTCCACAATCAACCGAGTGAACCTTCTCTGCACCCCCTCCAGTACCAGTACATCCTTTCTTAAATAAGGAGACCAAATCTATACACAGTACGCCAGGGGTGGCCTTATTATACTGTTATATTGGAAAGTACAAGAAGTCTCAGTTTATTTTCAAATCAACCTGTTCAGGGATGTTATTACACACTTCTGGACAGGCAGGACTTGAACCAGGCTTTCTGGCTCAGAAGCAGGGATACTGAAACTGCGGTACAACAGCCTTCACAAGGGGTCTCTGGATCACATTCCTTCAAGCAAAATTTGTCTGTCTATTTATTCCAATAACATTATTATCCCTGTATTATGGCATGTTAGATAAATGTGTGGTGCTGTATTTTGGGAAAGCAAATCTTAGCAAGACTTATACACTTAATGGTAAGGTCCTGGGGAATGTTGCTGAACAAAGAGACCTTGGAGTGCAGGTTCATAGCTCCTTGAAAGTAGACTCGGAGGTAGATAGGATAGTTTGGTATGCTTTCCTTTATTGGACAGTATATTGAGTACAGGAATTGGGAGGTCATGTTGCGGCTGTACAGTACATTAGTTAGGCCACTTTTGGAATATTGCATGCAATTCTGATCACCTTTCTATCAGAAAGATGTTGTGAAACTTGAAAGGGTTCAGAAAAGATTTACAAGGATGTTGCCAGGGTTGGAGGATTTGAGCTACAGGAAGAGGCTGAACAGGCTGGGGCTGTTTCCCCTGGAACTTTGGAGGCTGAGAGGTTTATAAAATCATGAGGGGCATGAATAGGGTAAATAGACAAAGTATCTTCCCTGGGGTGAGGGAGTCCAGAACTAGAGGGCATAGCTTTAGAATGAGAGGGGAAAGATATAAAAGAGACCTGCGGGGCAACCTTTTCATGCAGAGGGTGGTACGTGTTTGGAATGAGCTGCCAGGGGAAGTGGTGGAGTGGTGGAGGCGAGTACAATTGCAACATTTAAAAGGCATCTGGGTGGATATGAGTAGGAAGGGTTTGGAGGGAGATAGACCGGGTGCTGGCAGGTGGGACTAGATTGGGTTGGAATATCTGGTCGGCATGGACCAAAGAGTCTGTTTCCGTCCTGTACATCTCTATGACTCTATGACTCTAAGTTAGTGTTAGGGTGGAATATCATAATAAAATCGAGTTCTTTGTATTGGTGGTACTAGAAGGAAACAAAGTTTTCTTGATGGAAAGGCATTGTCTTAAGAAGGGACACTTCAACTGGGCCAAGTTATTTACAATAAGGCCATTATGGGTATATCTGACATTGAGAATTTGCGAAGAAAAGCATTTTGAGAAAGCAGGACCAAATGATAAAATTAGGAATCACATGACCAAGGGCAAAATAAAGGATAATGTGCAGCCAATATTTTCCAAGGCAAGGCCAGACTCACAGTAAGTATCATGAAGCAGAGGTAAAGAGTTGAATAGATGAGGAAGAATAGGAGAAATTGAGAAGATGAAGAAAATTGAATGAGCTGTATCTGTTGTTGTCAATAAGAAAATGTTCAGTAAAATAGATCTACATAATTACAATCAAACACAACTAACAAGGGTAAGAATTGCTTGCCATTCATGTTTGTAAAGGGTTGTACCAGTTTGTGAGATTACTAGTTAGGGTCTCTACATCTTCCATGGTATCATGAATTAGATGTCATTAGGGATGATGGGATTATGTTGTTTCCTAAATGACATTCTGATCAGCAGTAAGACTGAGAAAGAGAACCTTGCAAAGTTAAGAACAAAGTCCTCAATTGTCTTCAAAATTATGCCATCCAAGTTTCACAATGTCCAGTGTAAGATTTCTGGATCACTAAATAAATTGTGAATACATCCATCTAATGCAGGAGATGGTTTTGAATGAAAAGGGACCAGAAAACAAATAAAAGCTGACAACAGTAATAGGGATTATTACATATTATTCTAAATTTGTACCACATTGAATACAATTGTTTTCAGATGGATTAGTTTGCTAATGGTCTGTTGAGTGTCAGAAATCATTTGAAGAGGTGAAGAAAGCGCTGACTAGTTATGCTATTTTGACTAACCTATACCAAGAAAAACTAATCCTTTGTATGTGATGCCACAACACCATAGTTGTAGTTTTTCTCACATACAGAAAACACTGTAGAAAAGCATCTGCATCACTGAAGTAAGGTTTGGGAAAATTATACACAAGATGCATTGGCAATCATATGAGGTGAACTAAACTTCCAAAAGTACCTGTACAGTAAAGGGTCCACTTTATTAACTGTTCACCAAGTTCATATGATGAGATTTGGTTTGAAGAAGGGTATAACATCTCTGGCACCAGGATGTTTTCACATACTATTTAACACATGCTGCCAAGAAGGATTTTTTTAAGCTTGTAAATTGCTATGGTCATATCATTCATATACACTACAGTTATGATTGCAGGAAGAAAACTTTGTAACCCAACCTGTTAAACTTCAGATGCAATCAACATTGTCTTAATCATTTTGTGTGTGCATGTATCATTTTACATTTTAATGTAGAATTTTTTTAAGCGGGAGAGAGTACAGTATAGTCTAGCATCTCCCTACAGGCCTCTCTATTGAAGAAGTCTAAAGTTCTTTAACATGGCAACTCACAGTTGAGCACATTTAAGCTTTTTGTCCGTGTTGTACACAAGTAGCTGTTTTTCCCTTGATTCCCATTGACTTCAATTTTGCTAAGAATTCTTGATACCAAACTCATTCAAATAGTTGCTCAGAAATCAAGAACGTTATCTCCTCTGGAATTTTATGGTTTTTTTGGACCAAAGCTGTAATGAGATCTAGCCCTGATGGAATCGCTACCCAATTGGTTATGTTCCTTGAGAAAAATGATTTACTCCCATTATTTTATTGGTACAAGTATAGGATAAAAATGCTTGATGCAGCCTTTCAGGTACATAGACAAAAATGGTATTCCAATATATTCAGAGATGAATTCTGTGGCAAATGATTTGTCAATGCTAGCAGTAGTGCTATTTAAGTTGGGGTGGGTCATAATCAAAAAGGCCATGGTCCAGGAATCACTTTAAAGTCAACCACTTTGGATGTTAGGACCCTGTTAAAACTGTAAATAAATGCTGCTTAACTAATAAATTCCCAACCGTGATTATGTTGCCATTTTGAGTGTGATATGAGCTTTAAGATGAAAGTGGGAGACATTGGCTCGGCTGTGCTGAGTCCCTAAAACTGGCTTTCACTTCCTTGTCTTTCAGTTTAAGCTCTTGTCCCAAGTTTGTGGAGAAATATTTATTTTTAACACCACTGAAAGTGAGTTAGGCAATTGAAATAACTGCACAAAGGCCGGTAACTGTCATCGGTTTCTGAGCAACATTTGAATGAGTTTTGGTATCAAGAATTCTTAGCAAAATTAAAGTCAATGGGAATCAAGGGAAAAACAGCTATATGCGCACAGCACTGACAAAAAGCCTAAATGTGCTCAGCTGCGAGTTGCTGTATTAAAAAACTTTAATTTATACTTCTTCAGTAGAGAGGCCTTTATTTGCATGTGCTCAGTATGTAGGATGTGATCAGCCAGCTCAGAGTCAGTCCTGAGAATAAGGAGACTCTCTAAATCTCCTGTTTATATCTGTCAGCCAGAACTCCCTGATTGTCCCAGGTTAACAACACTAATTGAGGATCTCATAGTCAATGAGATCCACATGGTGCTCATTCCAATCACTACAGCATGGCTGGGAAAAAATGCAGTGTGCAACTTGTAAGAATTAGAAACTGCAAAATATGTATATAAACATTCCTATTTTGGGTTGTCAAATGTTCAAGTGTGAGATCTAGTAACAGAAATTCTCAGTAGAAAGAAATTGGAATCGGTAATGAAAAATAATGAATTCTGTGAGTGAATCAGTCCTTATGATCCGCCAGAGGCTATTTGATCATATCAGATATTTGAGTTACTTGAGTCTCTCTGTCATCAATCATACAACGTTTTTAGTGTCGAGCATGGATTTTCAGGTGAAACAGAACCTTGTACTAAAGCAAAGAATTGAAAAGTTTTGCAAGGGATTAAGAGTTTAATCATGGCTCTGTGTCATCAGGAAATTCACAAGCAGATGGGTTAGCAGAATAGAACAAAAGGGATTAGCATCTATTTAGTGCTGAGAGAATTTGGAGTGAGCCACACCTCAGTAAATTAGAATACCTTGAAACTAGGGACAGTAATTTTCAAAAGGTAGGAATGCCAACCTTCACAGGACTGCTGCTGCTTCCAAGCTTACACAAAAAAAATTAAAAGTAAAACAATTGAGAGAAACTTATCAGAACAGAAGCTACAGTTGAATAATCCTTGTATCGAATGTAATTAATGCTAAGTGAATGCAAAGCAACATGAATGGCAGGCAGAATTCAGGCACTGTGAAGGGTGAAGCAAAGACTCATTCTTCATATTTTGTAGAGGCAGCAGGTGCAATAGCCAAATACTGCTCTGTAAAGTAGATATTGATGAAAACTAAGGTTAGGACAATTTGCATGTTATACAACTGCTGACAGAGGCAAAAATCCTCTTTGAACAGTAAATAAAATGCCTCCAGGAATAGAATTGCTGTATGCAACAGGAATTAGACCTTTCTGTCTTTCTTTGTCAGTTTTCCAGGCTTGAGGATGACTTATTTCCACCCCGGCCAGGAAATGGAGAACCAAGCTGGGGATGGGGGTGGGGTGGGAATGGGACCAGGGTAGGGTGGGAGGTGAGTGGAGTAGGTTCTATGGTGGCTGAGTCGTCCAATCCAGAGGGGCAGGTGGTGTTTGAGGAGCCAGTTGATTGGGACATCCCGCACTCTTCGTGTAGTTTGTGGCTAGCCTCCACATGTTCCACTCAGTGAGGCTGAAATGGTTGACTCCTTTATGAATACTTCTTCTACAGGTTGTAGGGCAAACAATTCCCATGTGTTGGTGAGCCTGTTGCATTTGTTTATGAAGGCTTTCAGGATGTCCTTGATGTGTTTCCTCCACAAACCATTGCAAAGATTGGAGTACAGCATTTTTCTAGGGAGGATTGTAATGGGCATGTGGACAATGTGGTCCACCCATTACAGCTGGTCACATACAAGCAGTGCCTCCCCGGGGACCTAGAAGAGGATGCTTACTTTGATATGGTTATCCTGCCGGTGGATTTGCAAGATTTTGCAAAGGCAACACTAGTGATAACTCCCCAGGTGTGCCACAAAGGAGGCTGGTAAATGATATCACACCCCATGGTATTAGGCAAGATATTGGCATGAATAAAGGATTGGCTTGCAGGCGGAAAGCAGACGGTAGTGATAAAGGCTTTTTTCCAGGATGGTAGCCGATGACAAGCAGAATTCCACACAGGTCGGTGTTGGGACAACAATGACTAATATCTAGGTGGAGGAACTCAGGGCATCGTTGCTAAATTTGCAAATAACACAAAGGTTGGTGGAGGGGCAGGCAGTGTTCAGGAGTTGGGGAGGCTGCAGAAGTACTTGAACAAGCTAGGAGAGTGGGCAAATAAAAGGCAGACACAATGCAACATGGAAAAGTATGAGGTTATGCACTTTGGTAGTAAGAATAGAAGCATAGTCTATTTTATAAATGGGGTAAAGCTTCAGAAATCAGAAGTACAAAGACATTTATGAGTACTAGTTCAGGATTCTCTTCAGGTTAACAAGCAGTTAGGAAGACAAAAGCAATGTTAGCATCTGATTGAAACTTACAGAATACTGAGAGACTTGGATAAAGTGAACGTGGGAGATGTTTCCACTAGTAGGAGAGATGACGACCTGAGGGCACAGCCTCAAAGTGAAGGGACAACCTTTTGGATGTAGGTTTGCTCACTGAGCTGGAAGGTTCATTTCCAGCCATTCCATTACCCTACTAGGTGACATCTTCAGTGGGCCTCAGGCGAAGCAATGCTGAAAATTCCTGCTTTCTATTGATGTGTTTGGGTTTCTTTGAATTGGTGATGTCATTTCCTGTGGTGATGTTGTTTGCTGTGGTGAAGTCACTTCCTGTTCCTTTTCTCAGGGGGTGGTAGATGGGGTCTAACTCGATGTGTTTGTTGATAGAGTTCCGGTTGGAATGCCATGCTTCTAGGAAATCTCATGTGTGTCTTTGTTTGGCTTGTCCTAGGATGGATGTGTTATCCCAGTCGAAGTGGTGTCCTTCCTCATCTGTATGTGAGGATACTAATGAGAGAGTGTCAAGTCTTTTTGTTGCTAGTTTTCTGCCTGCTTGTCCAATGTAGTGTTTGTTACAGTTCTTGCATGGTATTTTGTAAATGACACTAGTTTTGCTCATTATCTGTATAGGGTATTTCAAGTTCATTAACTGCTGTTTTAGTATGTGTGTGGGCTACCATGATGCCAAGATGTCTGAGTAGCCTGGCAGTCATTTCCGAGATGTCTTTGATGTAGGGAGAGTGGCTAGGGTTTCTGGACGTGTTTTGTCTGCTTGTTTGTGTTTGTTGCTGAGAAATCAGCAGAGTGTGTTCATTGGGTACCCATTCTTTTTGAATACACGGTATAGGTGATTTTCCTCTGCTCTGCGTAGTTCCTCTGTGCTACAGTGTGTGTTGGCTCATTGAAATAATGTTCTGAGGAACTACGCAGAGCAGAGGAAAATCACCTATACTGTGTATTCAAAAAGAATGGGTATCCAATGAACACAGTCCACCGATTTCTCAGCAACAAACCCAAACAAGCAGACAAAACACGTCCAGAAACCCTAGCCACTTTCCTTTACATCAAAGACATTTCAAAAATACCCTTGGCATCATGGTAGCCACAAACCCACCAACACACTAAACAGCAGCTAAAACCCAAACAAGCAGACAAAACACGTCCAGAAACCCTAGCCACTTTCCTTTACATCAAAGACATTTCAAAAATGACCGCCAGACTACTCAGACCCCTTGGCATCATGGTAGCCACAAACCCACCAACACACTAAACAGCAGCTAATGAACTTGAAAGACCTTATACAGACAACGAGCAAAACTAATGTCATTTACAAAATACCATGCAAGAAATGTAACAAACACTACATTGGACAAACAGGCAGAAAAGTAGCCACCAGGATATATGAATACCAACTAACCACAAAAAGACATGACCCTCTCTCACTAGTATCCTCACATACAGATGAGGAAGGACACCACTTCGACTGGGATAACACATCCATCCTAGGACAAGTCAAAGACATGCATGAGAATTCCTAGAAGCATGGCATTCCAACCGGAACTCTATCAACAAAAACATCGAGTTAGACCCCATCTAGCACCCCCTGAGAAAAGGAACAGGAAGTGACTTCGTCACAGAAAATGACATCACCAACTCAAAGAAACCCAAACATATCATTAGAAAGTAGGAATTTTCAGCATTGCTTTGCCTGAGGCCCAATGAAGATGTTACCTAGTAGGGTAACAAAATGTCTGGAAATGAACCTTCCAGCTCAGCGAGCAAACCTACACCCAAAACCTCAACTTGAGCTACAAATCTCCTCAAATCTCGCTATGAAGGGACAACCCTTTAGAACTGAGATGATAGGGAGTTTCTTCAGCCAGAGGGTGGTGAATCTGTGGAATTCATTGCCGCAGAAGGCTGTGGAGAACAAATCATTAAGTGCGTTTAATACACAGATAGATAATATCTTGATTCATAAAGGGATCAAGGGTTATGGGGAGAAGACAGAACAGTGGGGTTGAGAAACATATCAGCCATGTTCAAATGGAGGAGCAGACTCAATGAGCCCAATGGCTTAATTCTGCTTTATCTACTATCACTGAGTACGAGAACTATGGATGTCATTGTGCATAAGAAACCACCCATTTTGTGGTTGTAAGCAAGTTGCTGAATTTCCTACACTCTTTCCACCCACTATCTATTCTTTACATTGCACATTCTTTACTGCACTTCTGCTTTCAGTTGCCTATAGGCTTATTTCCTCTAGCTTGAGTTTTGGTGGAGCTGCCAGATCAGGCATTCTCATGTTTACAGTCTTGGAGTTCCTGGATCTCCTTATCATTCTCATCGATCCAGAGTTGGTGTTTCCAGATGGACAGGTCAAATGTCTCTGTCGTGGTGCTGACTGTGGTGATTTCGAGGGCATACCATGGGTTGTGAGTACTCTGTGACTCTAGCACATTGGTCATCACCAGCTTGGCTGTGAGGTGCCGCCTGAGTAGGTTGATCATCTCAGGGTCTTTTGAGTCCAGCACCATTGAGTCTCCTGCAGCAGAGTTTTCTCAGCCTTTGCTGATTTGGGGCCATGTTGATGGAAATGAAAGAGTGGATTAGTTGGTTGTCAGTCCAGCAGTCATTGGCTTAGGTCAGGGTGTGAGTGATGTGGACATCTTTGTGATCCCTCACTCAAACAATGATGTAATCTATCAGGTACCAATGCTTGGAGCAGGGACTTTGCCATGGGGGATATGTTTTTGTTCCTTTGGAGCTACTGGGAGACTGTTCTGACAAGATCATGTTCTGGGCACTTCATCAGGAGGAGGACTCCATTGGAGTTTGCTTTCCCTGCACCTTCCTTGCCTAACATGCCTTTCTGAATGTTTACATTCCTCCTGATTCAGGCATTGAAATTGTTGATATGTTTTAATGAGATCACCTCTCATTCTTCTAAACTCCAGTGAGGTAGAGAAACAAACTATTTATTCTTTCCTTGTAAGATAATCCTCCATACCAGGGATCATCCAAGTGAACATTCTCTGAATTGCCTCCATGAAATGATGTATTTTCCTAAATAAGGAGACTAAGACTGCTTACAGTACTCCAGATGTTGTCTCACCAACACCTTTTAGAGTTGCAGTAAGATCTCCCATCTCTTATACTCCAATCTTCTTGCAATAAGGGCCAACGTTCCATTAACCTTCCTGAATACCTGCTGCACCTTGTGCTAGTTTTCTGTGTTCATGTACAAAAGTACCCCAAGTCCCAAGTCAACAATTTACAATGCTTAAATTACTGTACATGTTATGATCCCAATTGATGGTAATATCAGACAAGTCAGACTCCAGAATGAAATCTGGTTTGACAGAGTATAAATTTGCTACAATAGTGGTTAATTACAAAACATACGCACATGTGCAAATGCTGGCTAACCAAAGAACACAGGTCGGTTCAACAATAGAAGAAAAACAAAGCTACATGTAATCTTTCTAAACTGTCATATATAAGGCAGTTTAGAAAGATTTTAACATAAACAGCAGACCAAAGTTTAATCCATTTCTAACCAATATCCCTGACAGATATTCATTCCCAGCGAAATAGCATGCCTACCTCAACTCCCCAATTTCTTACTTAACTGACTCTTTCCAATTTTCTTTTCTGAATTGTTGAGATGATTTTACAACATCTCTCCAAATCTTCTGGCATAGACCTTATTTCATTTGTAATTATCTAAACCTATATTCAGTTCTGACAACTTGCAAAGTTTGATTCAACTGCTCATCACTTAGAGACTCCACAAACTAAAATTCTTATACTCAGCTGATCCGAAAACCTGAATCTTCTACTCTGTAGTCAAGGCTAAACTAATGGCCTCTTAGCTGCTTTACTCTGTGTAAATTTAACTGCATATAAATTTTCACATTAACATCCCAATTGTTCTGACTGGATCACATGCATTCTTGGAAATTAGCACTTCAGTTCACTATTCCAAATGCTCTTCTGGTATCAGTTACTTACACTGAACTGAAATCACGCATCAACCTCCATTTTTAAAAACACTATTTACAAAATGATAATATATTATACATCTTTTATCGCATATAGGAAAAAATGACAATCTTAAATATATAAACCTATTGAACAATAAAAAAATTACATTTCCCTAATCAACATTGAATGAAATGACAACATAAAGCAAAAAAAAAGATTGTAAATCATGTTGTAATTATGCATTTAGATCATTCTGAAATGGGAATGAAGATCAATTTCTTCACTCATATCAACGTAGATCTTTGAATCCTCTAAACCAGATTGTCATGGATATTCTATCATTGAATATTTCAAAGTTGATGTAGACAAATCGTTTGCTCTATCAGGGTATCATCCATGGTCATATTGAATGGCAGGACAGGTTCAAGGATCTGGAAAGACTACTCCTGCTCCTATTTACTATGCTCTTAAGATTTTGGCTTTGCTGACTGAGAAATAGTTTGTGCTCCAAGATGGGAACACCAGCCTTGAGAATTGCAGTGCTCAGGTTGGTCGATACATCAAGACTAAGACAATAACTAGTGGACAGTTTCAAGATCCAGGGCATCCCGTGGACACAACACTGAAGAATTGCAGCACAAATTGAGTCAGGAGAACCTACTGAACATCTTGATGGAGAGATAACTGAGCCAAACAGGACACATCCTTTGCCTCCTGAACGTACACCACATCAGCATGGCAGTGGAATGGGTGTCACCAAATGGGAAAAAAGATGGAGCTGGTCAAATAAAGCTTGGAAATACATTTAAAGAGGATATTCAAAAGTAGGAGGCCAGCTGAGCTGGAGATTGTAATACACCTGGGTTGGTGGCAGTACATTATCTCACATGAAACCCAGGCATTTAACTTTAAGTAAGCGCGATTGTGGCAATATCTAAAATCGAATTGCAAGGAAAAAAAATCATAGCTATAAAACTGAAACATCACTATATAGTACATAAAAATTAAGAGCAGGAGCAAGCCATTTAACCCTTTGAGCCTGTCCCACTAATTAATAAAATCATGGCTGATCTCATTACCTTCACTCCACCTCTGATAAGTTTTCACCCCCTTGCTTAGCAATAGTCTATCTACTTCTGCCTTAAAACATTCAAACATTCTTTGAGTATTAGAGCTCTAAAAACACACAGTCCACTTGGAGAAAACGTTTCTCCTAATCCCTGTTTTAAATGAATCGATCCCTTATTTATAAACAGTGACTCCTAATTCCAGATTCTCCTCCATCCACCCTGACAAGACCGTTCAGGATTTTCTATACTTCAGTCAAGTTGCTTTTTACCCTTACAGGTTTTGCAATTCTTTTGGTAGCAGGGGAAGGTGCCAGGAGAGGAGGTTGAGTCAGTGGGAGGCATGGACCTGACAAAAGAGTCGCAGAAGGAATGGTCTTTACGGAAAGCGGATCTAGGTGGGGAGGGTAATATCTCTCTGGTGGTGGGGTTTATTTGTAGGTGGCAGATTTTATCCCGAGTATTAAGGTAGGTCCTCCACCAACAAACAGACCCCACCACCAGAGATATATTTTCCTCCATTCCCTCCGCGATACTCTTGTCAGGTCCACGCTTCACCACTAACCCACCCTCCCTGCCCCTGCCACCGCAGGAATTGCAAAACCTGCACCCACACCTCCCCTGTCACCTCTGTCCAAGGCCCCAAAGGAGCCTTCCACATCCATCAGAGATTTGCCTGCACTTCCACTCATGCTATTTACTGTATCCGTTGCTCCGATGTGGTCTCCTCTACTTTGTGGAGACTGGACACCTACTTATACAGAAGACTTCAGAGAACATCTCCGGGACACACGCAAGAAGCAATCCCACTGCCCCGTGGCCGAACACTTTAACTGCTCCTCCCAAGGACATGCAGGTGCTGGCTTCCTCCATCACCAAACCCTAACCACCTGACGCCTGGAGGAAGAATGCATCATATTCCACCTTTGAACCCTCCAAACACACGGGATTACTGTGGATTTCATCAGTTTCTTCATTTCCCCTTCCCAGTCTTATCCCAGATCCAACCTTCCAACTTGGCACCACCCCTGGACTCACAAGCCTCATTCCTGATGAAGGGCTTATGCCCAAAACATCAATTCTCCTGCTCCTCGGAATTGCCTGACCAGCTTGCTTATCCAGCACTACACTCACAACTCACTTTCATGCTTACTTTTCTGTCATTGGTAAATTAAGCCATCATACTTTCGGTCTCTGCATCTTTGTCACTTATATAAATTGTAAAAGGTTGAGGTCCCAGCATTAATCCACTCATTACATCTTGCCAACCAGAAAATGACCCATTTAGGTTTGTTTCCTATTGGCAAGCCAATATTCTATCCACACCAATATGTTAACCACAACACCAAGACATTTGATTTTCTGCAATCATTTTGATCCATGGCCAGCTCCAACAACACTGAAGAAGCTCAATATCATCCAGCCTGCTTGATTAGTACCCCATCCACTAGCTTCAATGTTCGTGCCCTTCACTATTGATGCACAGTGACAGTATTATGTACAGTCTGCAAGATGTACTATGGTAACATATCAAGGCTGCTTCAACAGCACCTCCCATTCCATGAATTTAATCATCTAAAAAGACAAAGGCAGCAAATGCATGGGAACACTGCCACTTGCAAGTTCCCTCCAAGCCACACACCATCCTTACTTTGAATTATATTGCTATTCCTTTAATGGTGCTGGGTCAAAATTCTTCCTAACAGCATTGTGGGTGTCCCACACCCCAAAGATTGTAGCTTACCACCACCTTCTCCAGCGTTATCAGAGATGAGCAATAAATGTTGGCCCAGCCTGTGACACTCATATGCCATGAACAATTATTAAAATAGCATTTGATGTGGCATCTTGTCAAACACCTTCTGGAAATCTAAATTCCCTTTATCCACTGCGCATGTAATTCTTCAAAGAATTCCAATAAATTCATTAAGAATGATTTCTTCTTCAAACAACTCCCAGTTAGCCTAATCTCCATTTTGGGGGGAGGCATCTCTTACCACTATTAGTTTTCATAGGGTTGGACCAGCTTCTCCATCAATCATGGTACATGGATCTCATGGGATCATGAACCGTGATCCAGTTTTGGTAGATTTTTGATAGGGATGTTCAAAATTTCCATGATCGTTCCATACCAACACTATGTCAACTTCTGCCCCGCATCCATCTCCAAATGGCCCTCATGCCTTCCATGACAATTTCCCCAGTATGCACTATGTACAAAACAAACATAATAATAGTATAATATGTGCATCTGTTTAGATTTAAAAAAACACTCATTTATAATATTTTGGAAAAACAGTGGTGCTGTTACTTGTTTGTCAAGATAAGTCAAAACCAACTCTAATATCAAGCAATATATACCAAGACTCATTATTAGGTGATGAATGAATATGTCTGAAAATAGATTTAGACATAATTTGTAAGCATTCTATAGATAGTCAAGTTTTTAATTTTTTGTATTGTGAGTTCAGTGGTGTGATTGTAAAGCTATGTCATTTGTTAATGACTTTAAGCATTATATAAATTCCCCAAATTATAAATCCTAAAGGTGAAACTTGAAAGATCTTCACTCCATTACTAGGTGAAGTGCTGCCACTTTGTGGACATTTTAGTTACTTCATTGAGAGTGCAGACAGATAGTTGACTCTTGGCACAACCTTCATCATGGCCAAGCTAAGTGCTGATATAACAGAAAATAGGCAATTATTTATTTTGCACGTATCATTTGAACAATTGTATGTTGAATTTAGCCCAAGAGCAATCAGACAAAAGTAGCATGAGAATGTAAAAAAAGAGAATGCAAGGGCTTTGTCAAAGACATAAAGGAGAACTTAAACAGATGAGGATGAAATGAAGAGGCAAAGAGCTTTACAAGATAATTTCACAGCACTGAGACTGAAAGCATAGTCAGCATTGGTGGACAAATCAAGTTGAGGATGTGCAAATAGTTAAAATTGGAGGAACTGCATTATTGAATTTTCTGGAAAACTGCAGAGTTGGACAAACTTGCAGGATAGAGAAGAGGTGGCCATTAAGTAACTTGAACAAAAAGATGAGAATTTGAAGTTTGAGTTGATGAGCGTTCAAGGTCCAACTTACATTAGCGAGCACAGAAGTAATGAGTGAGTGGAACTTGGTACAGTTCAGAACACGGCCAGAATTGAAGGCCGTGGAGGGCAGAGTTCAGAGGTCAATTAGAAAGGAATTAAAACCCTCGAATCATTAGTGGGAAACAAAAACAAAGATTCCGTCATGACAAGCTGTGACTAAAGTTGAATAAAAAGTGGTCCAAGTAAATTATTTTTTCTGATAGATTGGATATAGATTTGGAAAGTTGGAATGGGATCAATGGACACTAAGGTCCAGGTTTTTGCAGAGGAAAGAAGATTCTAGAGCTTATTAAAAATGGAAGGCTTGGAATTCTCCCCAAATTCACAGCCATAGCAATTTTTGCAGGCATGGGATAGTGAGCCTATTCTTATACTCCCAATTTGGCTAGTCTCCATCTTGAAGGTAGGCATCTCTTATCACTGTTAGTTTTCATGGGCTAGGGGCCATCTTCTCCATCAGTCATGGTACATGGATCTCATGGAGAAATAAAACACGATCTGGATTTAGGAGACCTGTGATGGGTAAGTTTAAAAGTCTCCAAGATCCTTTCATGCCAACACAATGCTACTTCATGTCCCCTTCCATCTCCAAAAGGCCTCTCACATCTTCCAGGACAATTCACCCAATATGCACTATGTACAAAACAAATATAATAACAATAATATGGGTGAATCTGCTTTTAAAAAACACTCATTTATAACACTTTGGAAAAAAAGTGGTGTTTCTACAACCTATAAAAGTGAGCGTTAGGTGAGAGTCCTAGACCAAAAATATGATCATGTGAGTGGAAAATTGTTTATATACCCAGAAAGAACTCTTGATCTTTGTTGATTGACATGATGTGATTATGAAAAGTTGTTCTGTTAAAATGTTTATTTGCACAAAATTATGATTTGTGAAATGCTTAGGTTTTTGCTAATTGTGCTATAATAGCCTGTTGATTATCATTTTAAGTAGTAATGGGAATGATTATGAATGACCTTTTTTAAAAGCAGTTTTACACATCCATTATGATAGTAGTAAAATGGACTATAAATTTTTGACTTTCATTATTTGACTTTTAATGGCTGAGACCTTTCAAGGATTAAAATGTTTTCAAAATGGAAGAAAACTGACTTAAGATATCCACAGTGATCACCTCACTAGGTGAAGCCAATCTCAAGAAATGATCAATAAACAAGAGCCAAACTGAAATTAACATCAAAATGACTGAGGTCAATCACGAAAATCCTATTGGAAGTTGAACATATTGAGATAAAGGCACCCCAATGGAATGCCTAATTTGAAAAAAAAATGAAGTCAGGCACAGGAATACACAAGATGAATAATATTTCAGGCAATAGCTTTGGGCAGAGAGATTGCGAGAGAGAGAGAGAGAGAGAGAGAGAGAGAGAGAGAGAGAACAGAAAGGCATACACTGTCTCCCTCTCTTTCTTTGTCTTTCATTCTTTCTCTTTGTGTTCTCAGTCTCTTGGAATACAAGGCACAGTGGAAAGCAAATTGGAAAAACAGCAATAATTCACCAAAAACTTAAAATTATCTACAAATTTTCACTACTGTTTAGGATACATGTTAAACAACCACGATCTCAATTTAAACCTGACACTTCAAGATCTCTAAGGACGTTATTTTAATAAAAATGCCTATTCTTGATCTTTCATTTTATACCACTCTACTCCTTTTAAACTTTATACCTCTTTGACACCATATTTTATTATTTTTTCCCAGGGTTAATACAATAAAATTCTTCTTTCCTTTACTGAAGAAAATGTTGTAGTTAGCTGCTTCATTTCTGAATCAGGAAACTACTTTTTAATTGAAGTTTGATAGCTGCTTGTTAGGAAGGAATTAAAAAGCTTCCTTGTGATTAATCATATGTGCCAAAAAGAGGAGCTTGATTCACCCTCCTCATTTGGTTGTAACACGTTACATGAAAGAAAAAAAATAATGGAACATTGCAATTTGGCTTCACTTTGGACAATGCTGTCCCTGGGTGGGCATTCTGAAGGTTTAGGAATTACGTTTCCCTTATTAGCAGCCAATTAAAAGCATCGTCCGATTCACAAATCAAAGTCTTAAAAATAAGTAAATGCAACATTCTGAGGAAGGGTCACTGGACCCAAAACGTTAACTTTGATTTCTCTTCACAGAGCATCTGCAGTCTTTCTGTTTTTAAATGCAACGTATGTTTTGATGCTAGTCTTGGACCAATGGTAGCACTCCCAACTCGGAGTCAAGGTAGTATGACAGTAAGCCTGAATCTGGGCTAATTGACACTAATACATCAGTACTGATGGACTGCTACAATGTTGATGGCATGATTTTGTAGATAAAATGTTAAACACCAAATACTATCTCAGTTAGACATAAAATATATCATATTGAAAAATAGTCATTGTCAACAATATATATCATTCAACACTTCAAAAGAGGTATTCTGATCACTATCAAATGGTGTGGCCTTTCTGTGTATAAATTGACTACTGTGTTGTCCTATATTACAGCAGGGAATATGTTTGGATCTATTTAATTGGTTATTTTTAGTTTTTATTAGTACATTCTGTAGTTTTGAAACACACTGTGTAAAGCACAAGTCATCCTTCCTGAGAGGGAATATTCACTGATGAATATTATGCTGCAGATTTCTGTCAGACTTTATGCAAGTCAGGTGGGACATGTAGCCCAGCAAGTAAGTCACACCTGAGTCTTACATTTATCGCAGCTTTCACCAATAGTGATACACAAGTCTATCTTGCCTTGGACCCCACCATCTGCCTTCATGTCCCCATCCCATCTCACGGAGCCCAGTCACATGAAAAATCACCTGTATCTTACTGATATGACAGCTGAAAAAGCAACTAACAGCAGCATATCTATTGATCTATTAATCTATTTACAACAAAGAGATTAGTATAATCAACTCAGCCATTCTTCAAATCCATGGCTGAATTTTAGAACTAAATTTGAAACCTGACCAGCTAAGAGAGAAATATAATTTTAATGGTCCAATTTGAGATTGTCACAGAATTTTAAGCTCAGAGATGATACAATATGATTCAAGAATATCTTCTAACCACTTTAGAGATCGTTGATTTATAGACTCAAGTTTTGTTTTCCTATTCATTAATATCCACAAGTATTGTCACTTTTAGATTCATACATTCCAGTACAGCTAGAATCCACACAGATGAGAATAATTGCTGGGTAGTATAGAATTTAAACATTATCAAAAAGGAGACAAAGAATTGAATTTTTTTGTCTTGCACAGGACTAGGACACTAGAAACAAAAAAGGGGCATTAATTTATATTACGTGAGAAACAAGTGCAGATTTGTCAGCCCATTGTTGACATGGTGAAGACAGTTAAAACTTATTGGATAAGAAAATTCACAGATGTAACAACCTAATAGCTTTTGGGGAACTATGGACAAAGGCTGATGTTGGCTTTTATAAAACTTAATTCATTCATAGAATCCATACAGTGTGGAAACAGGTTATTTGGCCCAACAAGTCCACACTGACCTTCCGAAGAATATCCCACCCAGAACCCATTCCCGTATCCCATTACTTTCCATTTCCCTTTGACTAATGCACCTAACCTACACATCTCTGAACACTATGGAAAATTTAGCAAGGCCAATCTACTTGACCTGTGCATCTTTGGACTGTGGGAACAAACCGGAGCACCAGGAGGAAACCCATGCAGGCACAGGGAGAATGTTCAAACTCCACACAAACAGTCACCCAAGGTCCCTAGCACTGTGAGGCAATAGTGTAACCACTCAGCCACTGTGCGTACATTATTAAATTTATTTCAGCATATTGCAAATGAGCTGGAAGACAAGAATGTAAGAACTAGGAGCAGGAGTAGGCCATCCTTCAAGCCTGCTCCACCATTCAATAAGATCATGGCTGATCTTTTCATGGCCTCAGCTCCACTTATCCGCCCTCTCACCATAACCCTTAATTCCTTTACTGTTCAAAAAAAAATCTATCTTAGCCTTACTCATACGTGAAAAATAAGAGAACGATCAGGGAGAAGGTAGGGCCGATCAGGGATAGCGGAGGGAACGTGTGCGTGGAGTCTGAGCAGATAGGGGAAGCCTTAAATGAGTTTTTTGCTTCGGTTTTCACCAAGGAAAGGGAACTTGTTGTGAATGAGAACTTTGAGGAGCTGGGATACAGGCTTGAACAGATCAAGATTGATGAAGCTGATGTGCTGAAAATTTTGGCAAACATTAAGATTGATAAGTCCCCAGGGCCAGACCGGATTTATCCTAGGTTGCTCTGGGAAGCGAGAAAGGAGATTGCTGAGCCGCTGGCGAAGATCTTTGCTTCCTCATTCTCCATGGGAGTCATACTGGAGGAGTGGAGGGAGATGAATGTTGTTCCTCTTTTCAAGAAGGATAATAGGGAAATCCCTGGCAATTACAAACCAGTCAGCTTTACGTCTGTGGTCAGCAAGGTTTTGGAAAGAATTCTAAGGGATAGGATTTATGAGTATTTGGAAAAGCATACAGTGATTAAAGGCATTCAGCATGGCTTTGTGAGGGGCAGGTCATGCCTCACAAATCTTATTGAGTTCTTTAAGGAGGTGACAAGACAGGTCGACGAAGGTCAAGCAGTGGATGTGGTGTATTTGGACTTCAGCAAGACATTTGATAGGGTTCACCATGGTAGGCTCATTCATAAACTCAGGAGGTATGGGATACAGGGAGATTTGGCTGTCTGGATTCAGAATTGGTTGGCTGACAGAAGGCAGAGAGTGTAGATGGAAAGTATTCTGCTTGGAGGTCAATGTTGAGTGGGGTCCTGCAGGGCTCTGTTCTTGGGCCTCTGCTCTCTGTAGTTTTTATAAATGACTTGGATGAGGAGGTTGAGGGGTGGGTTAGTAAATTTGCAGATGACACAAAGGTTGGAGGAGTCGTTGATAGTATTGAGGGCTATTGCAGCGGGACATAGACAAGATGCAGAGCTGGGCTGAGAAATGGCAGATGGAATTCAACCTGGATAAATGCAAAATGATGCATTTTGGAAGGTCGAACTTGAATGCTGAATATAGAATTAAAGACTGGATTCTTGACAGAGTGGAGGAACAGAGGGATCTTGGTGTTCAAGTACATAGATCCCTCAAAATTGCCACCCAGGTGGATAGGGTTATTAAGAAAGCATATGGTGTTTTGGCTTTCATTAACAGGGGGATCGGCTTTAAAGAACCACGAGGTTTTGCTACAGCTCTACAAGTCCCTGGTAAGACCACACTTTGGAATATTGTGTCCAGTTCTGGTCGCCCTACTATTGGAAAGATACGAGGCTTTGGAGAGGGTGCAAAGAAGGTTTACCAGGATGCTGCCTGCACTGGAGTGCTTGCCTTATGAAGAGAGGTTGACGAAGCTCGGACTTTTCTCTCTGGAGAGAAGGAGGAAGAGAGGAGATCTGATCGAGGTGTACAAGGTAATGAGAGGCATGGATAGAGCCAATAGCCAATTTTCCCTAAGGCAGGATTGACTGGCACGAGGGGTCATGGTTTTAAGATATTAGGAGAAAGGTATAGAAGGGACGACAGAGGTAGGTTCTTTACGCAGAGAGTTGTGAATGCATGGAATGCGTTGCCAACGGTGGTGGTGGAAGCAGAGTCATTAGGAACATTTAAGTGACTGCTGGACATGCACATGGACAGCGGTGAATTGAGGGGTGTGTAGGTTAGGTTATTTAATTTTACATTAGGATTAACCCTCGGCACAACATCGTGGGCCAAATGGCCTGGTCTGTGCTGTACTTTTCTATGTCCTATGTTCTTTAAAAGCATTTACTGAAGACGCCTGAACTACTTCACTGGGCAGGGAATTCCATAGATTCACAACTCTCTGGGTGAAGAAGTTCCTTCTCAACTCATTCCTAAATCTGCTCTCCTTATACTCCAAACACAAACCGTGCTTCACTAATTTTAACCGGACAATGCACTGGGGTAGTGCACTATAAATCAAGACCCCCAAAACGTTACAAAATTTGAACTTGCTATAAAAGTACACACAATTTCCCAACGTATACATCTGTTTCGACCCTGGTTATCAGACATTATGGATCAGGTTCACTTAGATGATCCCTTTGCTTGATCTGACTCTCTCCTCCAGGCATATTTCATTTCCTTGCTGGAGGCACAGAGCTATGGATTCTCAAATTATAAGGTCTCTGACTTATTGATTAAAATCATCAGTTTATAGTTACTGGCGAGGGAAAATAAATAGGCTTTAATCAACATTAATTGTTTTTAACTGCAAAGAAGAGGATACCACCTCCCCTTCCGGAGCATGTACTATCTACAAGATGCCCATGTCCCACAAGTGGATTTAAAAAAAGCTGCTCACCTACCTGGAGTTAATCTCATTGCTATTGGCAGGCAGAAGGCCTCTGTCAGTGACAACTATTCATCACTCCACAAACCAATCAGCGACTTGTTGGTGGACAAATCTCACTTTGTGCACATCCCTTCATGGCCAGTTTGTCTGTAACTAAACATCCCCACTGGTTTCACAACAACAAGGCAGCCAACACTTAGAATATATGCTGGTAACTCGCTTTCTAAAAGTGCACCAATTGCTACCATAATCCTTGGTTTTTAAAACTGTCCTTTTCCCATTTCAATCATTTTTTAAAACTATTTATTAACATGATTTATTATTTGATTTATATGATTTATTATTTATCTTATTTTTCCCATTTCAATCAAGAATCTTACGGACACGAACCACTTCAGTATCTCAGAAATTGCATATGGTGCTGAAAGTTGTGCAATCACTGATGAACATCCTTATTTCTGATCTTATGATTCAGGCAAGGTTATTGATGCAACAGCTGAAAACGGTTGGGTCTAGTACACTACGACAATGAAGTGCAGTGAAGTCCTGTGACTGAGATGATTGACCTCTAATACCATTACTTCTTGCTTGGTATGACTCCAATCATTGAACAGCTTTCTTCCTGTTTCCTATTGACTTCAAGTTTCCAGGTTTCTTTGTTATTGTACTAAGTCCTTTTGATGCCAAAGGTATCACTTTTACCTCATCTCTGGACTTCAGCAGAACCCAAACTAAGCAACAGTGAGCAGGTTTTAGTTCTGTGAGCTGTTATTGTTGCCAGTCTTACCAGATCTTAGGGGCTGCTCTCTTTTAAAAGAGAAGCAACTGGTGGTGATTTAACCTGAGGGCTACCAGACCTTAGGTGAGGGGTCAGATTGAGAAGAAGAGTCCTTCATGGTAACCTCAAACTGGTGATGGGAATTGAACCCACGCTGTTGGCATCACACTGTTCTGTAAACCAACAATCCAACCAACTGAGCTAAACTAATTCCCAGCTCTGTGGGTACTGTTTGATAATACTGTTGATAACACCTCCCATTGCTTTGATGGTGATTAAGAGGAAACTGATAGGTAGTAATTGGCTAGATTGAATTTGTCCTGCTTGGCATACCTGGACAATGTTCCACATCGAATAGATGCCACTGTGATCATTGCAGTGGAATAGCTTGGCTCGTTTTGATTTGATTTGCTCTGGTTTATTATTGTCACACGAACCTAGATACAATGAGAAGTTTTGTTTTGTATGTGGGACACACAGATCATACCATACAAAGATCATAGGGTGATGGAACAGCCTGAGGAATGTACAATTATGGCTGCAAAGAAGGTGCACCAAAAGCAAGATCAACATTAGGTATGAAATTTGAGAGGTTCATTTAGAGGTCTACTAACAGCTGGGAAAATGCTGTTCTTGAACCTGTTGGCACATGTGTTTAAGCTTTTGTATCTTCTGCCTGACAGAAGAGGGTGGAAAATAAAAATTATTGCCGGGTTGGGAGGGGTCTTGGATGATGTTGGCTGCCTTTCCATGGCAACAAGAAGTATAGATGGAGTCAATGGATGGAAGGTTGGCGTGTGTGATGGACTGGACTATGTTCACATTCTCTGTAGTTTCTTACGGTCCTGGGTAGGGCATTTGCCATACCAAGCCATTATGCATCCAGATAGAATAATTTCTATGGTGCATCTATAAAAGTTAATGAGAGTCCTCATGGACTTGTTGAATTTCTTAGCCTCCTGAGAAAGAACAGGTGTTGTTATGGCTTCTTGACCATCGCGTAAATGTAGGTGGTCCAGGACAAATTGTTGGTGATTGTCACTCTACGAAGTTAACGTTCTTAGCTATCTCCACTTCAGCTCATCGACAGAGATAAGGGTGTATCCTCCTCCTTGCTTCCTGAAGTCAATAATAAACTCTTTAGTTTTGCTGACATTGCGGGAGAGATTGTTTGTACTATGACACCAAACACTCTATCTCTTTCCTGCACTCCATCTCGTCATTGTTTGATATCCTGCCTACAATGGTGCTGTTATCGCGAATGTGTAGATGGAGTTCGGATGAAGTTTGGCCACTCAGACATGAGTGTATAGGGAGTACAGTAAGGCACTAATTACATATGCTTGCAGGGCACCGGTATGGAGATTGATTGTGGTCTGTGGATCAGGAAGTTGAGCATTCAGTTACAGAGGGCAGAGTAGAGACCTAGGTCTCGGAGAGTGGTTTGGTTGGAATTATAATGCTGAAGGCAGAGCTGTAGTCAATAATTAGAATCCTGACATAGGTATCCTTATTATCCAGATATTCCAAGAATGAGCGTAGGGCTATGGAGATGGTATTGGCCGTGGACTGTTGCACCAGTGGGCAAATTGTAAGGGATCAATACAGGCTGGGAGGCTAGAGTTGATATCAATCATGATTATACTTTTGAAACACTTCATATTATGGATGCCAGAGGAATCAGGCAGTTAGTGGGCGGCACGGTGGCTAGCACTACAGCCTCACAGCGCTAGAGACTCGGGTTCAATTCCCGCCTCAGGCAACTGACTGTGTGGAGTTTGCACGTTCTCCCCGTGTCTGCGTGGGTTTCCTCCGGGTGCTCCGGTTTCCTCCCACAGTCCAAAGATGTGCAGGTCAAGTGAATTGGCCATGCTAAATTGCCCGTAGTGTTAGGTTAGGGGTATGGGTGGGTTGCGCTTCGGCGGGGCGGTGTGGACTTGTTGGGCTGAAAGGCCTGTTTCCACATTGTAAGTAATCTAGTCATTGAGGCACACTGCTTGTGTTTTCTTTGGTGGACTTCTTGATGCAGGTGGGGACTTTAGATTGTAACAAGGAGAAATTAAAGATGTCAGTGAGTACTCTTACCAGCTGATCCACACAGGATCTTAGTGCCTGGCTGGGGACTCCATCGGGGCTAGTTGCTTTTGTGAGTTTACTGTCAAGAAGGCCAATCTGACTTCTGTAAAGGGGCTGGAGCATAAGTCTTCACTGTTAGTGGCAGGATGTTGTTCAGCACCTATAAACTTTGCAGTGTCCAGTACCTTCAGCCATTTGTTGAAATCAATTGCAGTGAATCAAACAGTTTAAAGATGGGCATCTGTGCTAAAGAGGACCTCAGAAGAAGGCTATGATCATCCACTTACCACTTCTGACTAAATTTGAACTCAAATGCTCTTGGTGCTTTGCACAGTGTGCTGGGATTCCCCATCACTGAGGATGGGAATATTCATAGAGCCTCCTCATCCAGTGAATTATTTAATTGTCCACCGCAGTTCATGACTAGATGTGGCAAATGTATGGAGCTTAGGTCTGATCCATTGGCTGAGGAATTTCTTAACTCTTCCTAACAAATGCTGCTTCCACTCATTGGCATTTAAGGAGTTATGTGGTAATAAAAACTGAAAGTGCTGGAAATACTAAGCTAATCTGGCAATATCTATAGAGAGGGTTGGTGTTTCAAGTCAAGTATGACTCTTCACAACACTCAGGTTTTGGTGCGCTGTTAATGCCGTATACCTTTCACTGATCCAGTACTGATGCTTCGTGAAAAGGACCACAGTAGTTCAAGAAGGCAGCTCATCACCACCTGCTCAAAGAGGTAGGCAGTAGAGTCACAGAGACGTACAGTATGGAAGCAGACCCTTTGATCCAACCCATCCATGCCGACCAGCTATCCCAACCCAATCTAGTCCCACCTGCCAGCACCTAGCCCATATCCCTCCAAACCCTTCCTATTCATATACCCATCCAAATGCCTCTTAAATGTTGCAATTGTACCAGCCTCCACCACTT
>NC_057713.1:46275442-46351175 GCF_004010195.1 Chiloscyllium plagiosum
TGTTCAGCCTCTCCCTACAGCTCAAATCCTCCAACCCTGGCAACATCCTTGTCAATCTTTTATGAACCCAAGTTTCACAACATCTTTCTGATAGGAAGGAGACCAGAATTGCATGCAATATTCCAACAGTGGCCTAACCAATGTCCTGTACAGCTGCAACATGACCTCCCAACTCCTGTACTCAATACTCTGACCAATAAAGGAAAGCATACCAAACGCCTTCTTCACTATCCTATCTACCTGCGACTCCACTTCCAAAGAGCTATGAACCTGCAATCCAAGATCTCTTTGTTCAGCAACACACCCTAGGACCTTATCAATAAGTGTATAAGTCCTGCTAAGATTTGCTTTCACAAAGTGCAGCACCTTGCATGTATCTGAATTAAACTCCATCTGTCACTTCTCAGCCCATTGGCCCATCTGGTCAGGATCCTGTTGTAATCTGAGGTATCCCTCTTCGCTGTCCATTACACCTCCAATTTTGGTGTCATCTGCAAACTTACTAACTGTACCTCTTATGCTCGCATCCAAATCATTTATGTAAATTACAAAAAGTAGAGGACCCAACACCAATCCTTGTGGCACTCCACTGGTCACAAGCCTCCAGTCTGAAAAACAACCCTCCACCACCACCTTCTGTCTTCTACCTTTCAGCCTGTTCTGTATCCAAATTGCTAGTTCTCCCTGTATTCTGTGAGATCTAACCTTGACACTCAGTCTCCCATGGGGAACCTTGTCGAATGCCTTACTGAAGTCCATATAGATCACAATCTACCACTCTGCCCTCATCAATCCTCTTTGTTACTTCCTCAAAAAACTCAACCAAGTTTGTGAGACATGATTTCCCATGCACAAAACCATGTTGACTATCCCTAATCAGTCCTTGCCTTTCCAAATACATGTACATTCTGTCCCTCAGGATTGCCTCCAACAATTTGCCCACCACCGAGGTCAGGCTCACTGGTCTATAGTTCCCTGGCTTGTCCTTACCACCCTTCTTAAACAGTGGCAACACGTTAGCCAACCCCCAGTCTTCCAGCACCTCACCTGTGACTATCGATGATACAACTATCTCAGCAAGAGGTCCAGCAATCACTTCTCTAGCTTCCCACAGAGTTCTCGGGTACACCTGATCATGTCCTGGGGATTTATCCATTTTTTTGCATTTCAAGACATGCAGCACTTCCTCCTCTGTAATATGGACATTTTGTAAGATGTCACCATCTATTTCCCTACAGTCTATATCTTCCAAATCCTTTTCCACAGTAAATACTAATGCAAAATACTCATTTAGTAGATGCTGGCCTAGTCAACAAAGCCCATGTCCCATGAATAATATTTTTTAAAAATCCATTGCTAGGATGGGGATATTAAAGTGAGGGATATACTGAGCCAAAGGTTTGCAGATTGTGCTTGAATACAATTCTGCTGTTAGCGGCCACAGCACCTCATCAATGCCCAGTTGAGTTAGTATTATGTTTGGTGTCTAACCCATTTAGCACATTTGTAATGCCAAGCATGATGGAAGGTACGCTCAATGTGAGAATAGGACTTAATCTTTGCACTGTACAGTTTTCACTCTACCTATATTTTTATGGTCAGATTCATCTGCTATAGGTAGACAGGTGAGAATTAGGTCTAGTAGATTTCCTGTCTGAGGATATGCGATAGGCTGTGAGGGAAACACTATCTGGCAGACAGTCCTTCAGGACTCACCAACTCAGTCAATAGTTCAAAGTTTGTGCGAAGATTTGTGCAAAGTTTGTGCAACAACTACTTGCAGATATCAACACCTACCAAATGAAGGAATTTGACCCCACACCACAACTCACCAATAGGATAAATAACACACTAAGGAATCTACAAAAAAACGGACAGATAACCAGGTCTGACCTACAAAGAATGAAACTGGAAAGCAACAACACCCCCAGATTCTATGGATTACCTAAAGTACACAAACCAGACATCCCACTCAGACCCATAGTATCACTACCAGGGACACCATCATACAAACTGGCCAAAGAACTACAACAGAAACGGAAACACCTGGTCAGTGGATCCAAACACTCTATACAATCAACACAAGAATTCTTGGACATCATCAGAAATATACACATAGACAAAGAAGAAACCAGGACGCTGAACCTATCAACAAAGACGGCATACTTAAACTACTGGACTTGTGCCTCACAACACACTTCACATTCAACAACCAGATATACGAACAAATCAACGGAACACCCATGTGTGGCTTTCCTGTATACTCTTGTAGTGAATTCTCCGTTCGGTGTTCTCTGTATCATCACGTCTAGGAATGGGAGTTGGCTATCCTTTTCTTCTTCTCTCGTGAATTGGATTCCTGTGAGTGTGGCGTTGATGGTCCGGTGTGTTTTTTCTATTTCCGTGTTTTTAATGATTTCAAACGTGTCATCGACATATCTGACCCAGAGTTTGGGTTGGATTTGTGGTCGGACTGTTTGTTCTAACCTTTGCATAACTGCCTCTGCTATGAGTCCCGAGATTGGTGGTCCCATGGGTGTTCCGTTGATTTGTTCGTATATCTGGTTGTTGAATGTGAAGTGTGTTGTGAGGCACAAGTCCAGTAGTTTAAGTATGCCTTCTTTGTTGATAGGTTCAGCGTCCTGTTTTCTGTTCTGTATGTCCAGTAGGTTGGCTATTGTTTCTCTGGCTAGGGTTTTGTCAATCGAAGTGAACAGTGCCGTCACGTCGAATGATATCATGGTTTCTTCTTTGTCTATGTGTATATTTCTGATGATGTCCAAGAATTCCTGTGTTGATTGTATAGAGTGTTTGGATCCGCTGACCAGGTGTTTCAGTTTCTGTTGTAGTTCTTTGGCCAGTTTGTATGATGGTGTCCCTGTCAGTGATACTATGGGTCTGAGTGGGATGTCATGAATTCGACTGGGACAACACTACTATCATAGGGCAAGCCAGGCAGAGAACAGCCAGGGAATTCCTAGAGTCATGGCATTCATCCACAAACTCCATCAACAAACACATCGACCTGGACCCAATATACCAACCACTACAGCGGACAGCTGAAACTGACAACCGGAAGCGGCAGGGACAGACCACTATAAACACCGGAGGAAATATCAAAGAAGCGCTTCGCAGGAGTCTCCCAAGCACTGATGATGTCGCCTAGCCAGGGGACGAAACGTTTGCAACAAAAACTTCCAGCTCGGCGAACAGAACCACATCAGTCAATAGTATTGCTGTGGATGAAATCAAAAATCACACAAAACTGAGCTATAGTCCAACAGGTTTATTTGAAACCACAAGTTTTCAGAGCGTAGGATCTGAAAGCTTGCAGTTTCAAATAAACCTGTTAGACTATAACCTGGTGTCTTGTGATTTTTGACTTTGTCCACCCCAGTCCAACACTGGCACCTCCACATCATTGCTATAGACAGACATTGAAGACCTTTCCACTACATGTTTTGCATCCTTGCTACCTTGACTGATTCACCATTCAATGATAGTTTCACCATTATTGACTCCAGTATTCAATTTCAGATTTTTGTTCATTAGATTCCAGTTGCCAAACTGAGATTTGAACCCAGGACCCTAATGTGGTTGTTGTCTGGGCCTAATTAGTCTAATGACATTGTAACTACATCACAAATCTTCCTTTGTCAACCAGCATTTCTTTTTTACTGTTATGCTTTAAAAATCCACAACAGGAGTTGAAACAAGTCATTAGATGAGGCTTAGTTTAATTACAGGTGATTAACAAAGACTTGTAACTGCTTGTGATGAATGTTAATTGGTTTCATAAGCTGATTGAAGTATCTTTGGCACATTGAGTTCATTTAGTCAGGCTTCTCTCTGTTCTCCAAATCCAGTCCTGTAGGGCTCAGTAGAGATTTCTGTTCTATATCTGTTTTCAGTTAAAGTCTATGTAGCAGAAGAGATTTCAAAAGACTGTTGGACATGTTTTATGAATAAAATAAATAGAAAATTATTAGCAAGATGGGAAATGATAACTCTTATTTGTGCTTTCTTAAAGGTTGATGAACTCCTGCTTTATGATTTTCTGAATGACCTCATTAGTCTATTTGCTAAAATATGGGAATTAAAGGTAGCAGTTTGGTGATTCATTATACATTCAGCACCTCGACTAGGTAGAAATGCATTACTGCTGATCATTTTTCACACTTTCTGGTGATGTTACTTTAAAACATTAAAATGCATTTATCGCATTTTTAGCATTATTGGCTCGACTTGATTTTAAAGTTTTTGACTTCTGTACAATTTATATCAAAAATTGTGCAAATTCCACAAGATAATCTTAATTACTGTCTCCATCCCATGCTTCCTCAAGCATAGAACAGTGAATGACATCATACCTAGTGACTTGTCAACATAAAGCTTTTGCAAAGACAGCACTTAGTAGATCATAATACTTCATTGCATGAGTACATTTTCTGCAACTTTACAGAATAATCGAACAGCCCAGCCAATAGGGCTGTGTACATCTTACAAAGATTGAAAAGTAAAATATCTCAATTAATTTCAAGTATTCATTCCTTTTAAGGCCTCTTGCAGAAGACCCTGGAGTTGACAAGTTCTTTGTGAATTGCAAATTTGCAAAAACATCATAGAAAGCTACACACATGTAACTCTAGCACTTCGCCAGCAAAGGTGCCACATTGCAGCAGGCTGCCTTGAGATCCTCTCTTCCTATCCATTGCTTCTCTGCCTTAAATTGGCATAAACTTACATAATGAATATTTGCTTTTACTCCTGCTGTGTATCCTCTGTCTCTACTGGTATGGGTGATCCTTTGCTGCATCCAGAGCAGCAATAGATTGCAACAGTCACAATGAGATATAAATGTCAGCACTGGGAATGAAATGCTACAGATTGCAGTTACATTAGATGGAAAAATGATTTTGGGATGGACACATGAGGAGTTAAGAACACTTACAGTAAAGGCAGGAGTATCAAAGCACAGTCTGTTGCTTAAAGAACAACAATTGTAAGCACCAAACTTACAAGGAAGTAATTATTTATGCCATATGTGTTTAACTTCCTAGAGTAATGTAGGTGAAAGTAAATCCTGTTACCTCAATACCTGGTAGATCTAAAGGTCTTCCTCAATGATCTGATGATTTTTTAAATGTTTGCATTATGCAGCTCACCTTGTGATCCTATGGTGGTCAATCCTAACCATGGCCCACTTATGTGTCCCAGAGACTACATTTTTAGCTACACCAAGAGAGTTTGATTACACATCTGTTAACTACAAGGAGGAAAAACATCTGTGACCCCTGGTCCCTTCCCTTATTGCCCATATGTGTTTTTTGAAAGGAAGGTATACACATTTTTCTTTACCTCTGACAATATGTGATCAATTTTAATCAGAATATTAAGCTTCCCATAGGATTAAACATAGAGAATAATGTATTCACAATAAAAATCTAAAGTTCCATCAGTGACTCTCCCCGACTCTGTCACACACATATATATATGCAGCTGCAGAACATAGAGTTAAAAGAGAGCTATGCAAAGTTATAACCAAACTCCAGTTGTAAATCATGTGATTCTCCATTGAAAACACATGGGGCAGGCTAGTTCCAATCTGGTTAAATTCAACACCTGAAATGATTTTTCAAAGTTGTTATAGGATTCTCTCAGAGGGACAAAACTTTTGTGGGTCACAATATCGGTCTCTTTACAGGGACAGATTTCTGTACTGGGGCACAGGACAGCTCCATAAAGCTGGGCTCGGAAAAGTCTAAGGACTCATGGGGGTGGGACATCGAAGAAGTCTTTGAACCACTTTTAATTTAAGTTTGCAGATGGTAGGGTAAAAGAAACCCACAAGCAGTATTGATTTAGTTTAGCTTCACAGTATCAGTACTCAGAGAAATTCAGAAACAGTACCAACTAAGAGAAACTGGCTGTCTGCAGTAAAGCTGGAGTTGTGGCTGTGAGCAGTTTCCAGAAACTAACACAAATGTCGTCCCAGGAGAGCCAACGGTCAGGACATGAGTAGTCATTGACAGAATAGCTTTTACGGGAACTTCTGAAGCTAGGTCTTTGAAAGAGGAAAAATTGGAACACTTATAAAGTTTTGATGACATTTGATGACCCACATCATAACTGATGTCTGGGCAGAGAAGGACTGCTCAGAAATCTATGCAATCTATCCTGACCTCATTTGTTATTTGTTGTGCTTGGTAAGTGATTAAATATAGTTTATTGTTACCCATATTTACCTTATGTTATTTCTGGATGTTAGATTATAAATTGTATATTACTAAATATATAGTAAATTGTCTTACAGTTCTAACTTTGTATAGAAAATAAATGTATTTATCTTCCAAGCAAGTACCCAGGAAATCACGTTTTGACTACTTTTTAAAAAATGTTATTGTTCTCTTGCTAAATCATAATATAAATGTGTACTAACTACAAGATGCACTGCTGATATTAATCAAAGATCCTCAGACAGCACCTTCGAAATCCATGACCACTTCCACCTAGAAGGACAAGGGCAGCAGAAACATGGAAAGACCATCACATGCAAGTTTCCCTCCAAGCCACTCACCATCCTGACTTTGGAATATATTGCCATTCTTTCACTGTTGCTGGATGAAAATTCTGGAACTCCCTCCCTAATGGCAACGTGAATCAATCCAAAGCACATGGACTGCAGCAGTTCAAGAAGGCAGCTCTGAGATTGGAACAGGCCTCAGAAAATAATGGAGGCTATCCTCATTGTAAAAGTGGAACTTTAGCCTTACAAAGACTGTGCAGCAGTCACTCACACCAATGCTGTCATGGACAGCTGCAGTGTAAAGGTAACATATTAGAATAGATAGGTTTGCTGATTGGCAGAAAACAGACAGTATGCATAAATACATGTAGGGGTCTGTGCTAAGGCCTTAACTTTTCCAGCACTCATCAATGATTTAGATGAGGGGCCTAAAGGTATGGTAGCTAAATTCACAGATTATATCAAGATAGATCAAAAACTATGTTGTGGAGAATGCTTAAGAGGGTTGCTGACAGATGTAGATATTTGAGTGAGTGGCTAGAATCTGGTAGATGAAGCATAATGTGGTAATATGTGAAGCTGCTCACTTTGACAAAAAGAATTATAAAAGCAGAGTGCTGAATAAACTGCAGAATTATGAAGTGCAGAGAGATTTAGGTGTTGTGGTGCATGAAAACTTAAAGGTACAGCACGTAATCCGGAATGCTCATGAATTGCTATCCTCAATTAGAAACAAATTAAAAATAAAAGTAAGGATGATGTGTTGGAGCTATGCAGACTATTGGTGAGACTACATCTCAAACATAGTGCACGGTTTTGATCTCTTTATTTAAGGAAGAATGTAAATGCTTTGGAAGTGGTTCAGAGGAGGTTTACTAGATTGATGACTGGAATGAGTAGGTTGCTATATTAGGATACTTTGAATAGACTGGGCTTATTTTCATTGAAGTTTGGAACAGTGGGAGGTGACCTGATTGAAGTATATAAGATTCTGATTGGATTTAACAAGTTGGAAATGGAAAGGCTGCTTCCTGTTTTGATTGAGAGTCTAGAACTAACAGCCACTGCTTTAAAATTAGGAAGTTGGCTTTAGGGCAGGAATGAGGAGAACTTGTCTCTCAGAGAGCTGTGCAACTTTGGAACTCTCTGCTGGAGCAGACGGTGTCATTGAAACTTTTTATGACAGAGATGAATAGATTCCTGCTGAGGCCAGGAAATCAGGGATTATTGATAATGATGGTTGGGAAGTCCTTCAGAGACAATTTATTATTCATGAATGAACTGGTAGTTACATGGAAAGGGATTTGGAAGAATCAACTTGAATATGTAAAAGCTTTAGAGTTATGTGTAACTAACCTGTTAGAGATTTTTGAAATGGCAACAGAAAGGGTGGATCAGGGTAACACTGTTGATGTGGTGTACATGGATTTCTAGAAGGCATTTGATACTATGCTACACAACAGATGTGGGAGGAAAGTTACACATCATAGAATGAAACATCGATAGCAACATGGATACAAAACTGCCAAGTGATAAGAAATAGAGAGTAAAGGTCAATGGATATTTATCAGGCTGAAGGAAGGTTTGTAATGGAGTATCCCAGGGTCAGTATTGGTACACCACCTTTTCCTGATACACATTAATGATCTCGATCTTAGTGCATAGGGGGCAATTTCAAAGTTTTCAGATGAAAACAAAACTTGGAAGAATTGAAAACTGGAAGGACGACAGTGTAAAAGTCTAGAAGGACATAGAGAAGTTGGTGGATTGGGTGGATAGGTAACAGATGAGGTTCGATTCAGAGAAGCATCAGGTGATCGGAAGACCATTGAAAGACAATATAAAATAAGAGTTATAATTCTAAGGGGTATCGAGGAGCAGAAGAACCTGAATGTATTTGTGCACAGATCATTGAAATTGGCAGAACAGGTAAAGAGAGTAGTAGATAAAGTGTACAATATCCTCAACATTTTTAATGGAGGCATAGAGCAAGGAGGTGACGTTGCATTTCTGTAAGACACCTGTTAGATCTCAGCTGGTGTGTTGTTTACAGTTGTGAGTGCCATATTATAAGAACAATGCGAATGTATTGGAGAAATGGTTTACAAGAATGGTTCCAGGGACGAGGAACTTCAATTATGAGGATAGGTGAGCTTAGAGACTGGATTATACAAGCGACTACAATGTAGAAGCCAATACAGAGATATGGTTGAGAGAAGGGCAATACTGGCAGCTTCATGTTCCAAGACTTAGATGTTTTAGGTGTGATAGTGTGGGATGTAAAAGTGTGGGGAGTTCCACTACTGATTAAGGAGAATGTCCCAGCTGTACTAAGAGAGAACATCTATGAGGGCTCATCCAGCGAGACAATATGGGTAGAATTTAGGAATAAGAACAGTGCAATCGCTGTGATGGGGTTATACTGTCAGCCTCCCAATAGCTAGCAGAAATTAGAAGAACAGAAATGTAGGCAGATCACAGAAAGATATTAAAAACAATAGGATTGTGGTGGTGGGTGATTTTAAATTCTCCAATATTGGCTGGGACTCCACTAATGCCAGGGGCTTAGATAGAGCAGAATTTGTTAGGTGCATCCAGGACAGATTCTTGAAACAATGTGTAGATACCAATTAGGTAGGGGTGGCATTAGATCTTATATTGGGGAATGAACCTGGCCAGATGATCAAAGTTTCAGTTGGGGAGTATTTTGGGAACAGTGATCATAATTCCGTAAGTTTTAAGATAGCAATGAAAAGGGATGAGACTAGTAAAAGTACTAAACTGGGGGATGGGTAACGACAGAAATATTAGGCAGGAACTGGAAAAATTGGATTGGGAGAGATGGGGTAACTGTTTGAAGATAAGTCCACTTCTGACAAATGGGTATCTTTTAAAAGCCAGTTGACCAGAGTTCAGGGCCAAGTTTCTGTGAGCTTGAAAGATAAATATGACAAGAAGATAGCAATGAAAAGGGATGAGACTAGTAAAAGTACTAAACTGGGGGATGGGTAACGACAGAAATATTAGGCAGGAACTGGAAAAATTGGATTGGGAGAGATCGGGTAACTGTTTGAAGATAGGTCCACTTCTGACAAATGGGTATCTTTTAAAAGCCAGTTGACTAGAGTTCAGGGCCAAGTTTCTGTGAGCTTGAAACATAAATATGACAAGTTTCGGGAACCGTGGATGACAAGAGATGTTGTAAATTTAATGAAGAAGGACAAGTAGGCATATGTAAGGTTCAGGCTACAGAAATCAGGCAAGGCCCTTGTGGAATATAAAGAAAGCAGAAAAGAACTTAAAAAAATAAATTAGGAGAGCTGGAATGGGATCATGAAATATCCTTGGCAAGTAGGATTAAAGAGAGTCCCAAAGCATTTTATATGTATATTAGGAACAAAAAGGTCACTAGGAAAAGGGAATATTCATTCAAGAAAAGAATTTATGTGTGGGTCCAGAGGAAATAGGTGAGTACTTCACATCAGTACTTACAAAGAAGAAAGAAATTGGGCATTGCTAAGTTTGAGGAAGGTTTTGTTGGTGCACTAAGGCACATTAATTTTAAGAAGGAGGAGGGTGTCTTGCAAAACATTAAGGTAGATAAGTCCCGAGAACCTGATAGGACCTTTCCCAAGATACTTAAGGAGGCAAGGGAAGAGATTGATGACAGAGGTCTTTGCATTTGTTTTAGTCACAGGCAAGGCCCCAGAACACTGAAAGATAACCAACCTTCTTCCTTCGTTCAAGCAGCACAATAGGGATAATCCAGGAAATTACAGGCAATAAGCCTTATATCAATGGTAGGGAAATTATTGATGAAGATTCTTAAGGATGGGATTTACCTGCATTTGGAGAAGAATGGACTTTTTATGGTCAGTCAGCGTGGCTTTCCATGCGAGATGTTATCTCATAAATTGATTGGGATTTCTGAGGAAATGGCAAAGATGATTGATAAAAGATAAGGCAGTGGATGCTGTCTACATGGACTTTACTAAAGCGTTGATAAGGTCCCTAATGAAGGCTGCCCAGAAGATCAAACCACATGGAATCCATGGTGAGTTGTAAAGTTGGATTCAATATTGGCTTGGCCCATTGAAGACTGAGGGCATTGAGGAGGGGTGTGTTTCTGTTTGGAGGTCTGTGACCAGTGATGGTCCACAAGGATCAGTGCTGGGACCTCTGTTGTTTTTAATATGCATAAATGATTTGGATGAAAGTGTCAGTGGTTTTGCAGATGACAAGAAAATGGGTAAAGTTGTAGATAATGACTAAGAATATCAAAGGATGCAGCAGGAAGGTTAGGTGGAGAAATGTCTGATGCAATTTAATCTGGACAAAGTGCGAGGTGATGCATTTTGTGAGGTCAGATGCAAAAGAAAAATATACGGTAAATGACAGGACCCTCAGGAACCTCTCTATCCCAGAGAGATCTTGGGGTGCAAGTCCATAACTCCCTGAAAGTGGCAACATAAGTGGATAAGGTGGAAAGGAGGGCATACAACATGCTTGCCTCCATCTGTCAGGTCATTGAGTATAAAAGTTGGCAATTCATGCTGTAATTGTATAAGACTTCGGTCAAGCCACACTTGGAGTTTTGATTGCTGCACTACAGGATGTGGAGTCTTTGGAGAAGATACCAAAGAGTTTACCAGGATGTTGCCTGGCTGGATTCTATTAGCTGTAAGGAAAGGTTGGACAAACTTGGATTGTTTTCACTAGAGCATTACAGGTTGAGGGGCGACCTGTTGGAGTATATAAAATTAGATAGGTATGGATAAGGTAAATAGGTGGAGTCTCTTTCCCAGGATGGAAATGTCAAATACTAGGGGGCATAGGTTTAATGTCAGAGGGGGCAAGTTTAAAGGAGAAGTGCAAGGAAAGCTTTCTAACCATGATGGTAGTAGGTGCCTGGAATGTGTTGTCATTGGAGGTGGTAGAAACTGCTATGACAGCAAAGTTTAAGACAGCATTTAGACAGAAGCATGAACAGGCAGGAAATGGAGGGATATGGACCTTGTGCAGGCAGATGGGATTAGTTTTGAATAATGTCATGGTTGGCACAGATATGGTGGGCTGAAGGGTCTGGTATTCTGCTAGTTATACCATCTTTTGTTGTTACTTTAACAAATTAGTTAAGCTAAGTAATGATATTGTACTAAAACTATATAGTACACACACTTCCGGCAAAGTGCATGCATTCCCAAATAATATTGATTTCTCATTTAGTTTTAGTAACAGGGAATTCTATTACATCCTTCACCTTCATTCTCTTTAGCAACACTTGGCCTGTCCAACAAGATGTCGCAGGTAAGTTACTCTCTCTTTCACATTTTCACTTTTGATAAAATGTATTACCAAACCACTGAATTGTAATTGCTTAAACAGATTTTACACTTGTCTCACTTCCCCTTCACATGTATTAGTATATTCCACAACATCACCTAAATAAATGACATTGTTATGGACCTACAATTTGATTCATAAGCCTATGGAATATAGTTGGGGTGTTATCCAAATGACGTCACTCTCAATTTCTTTATCCCACGTTGTTATTGGCACTTGCTATTTTTCACTCACCTCAGCATTTAACTCCAGCGTGTCCAATTTGATTCATGGCCTTTTCCTTTTGAGCTTTCATTTAGACTCATTCTTAAGAGCTCCAACAAGTTCTATGAGATTCTCCTGAAATAACCCCACAGAGGCCAGTATCCTATCACTAAGTCACCCTTTATTTGCATGTTGAGAGTCCTTGACATTGTTCCAGCTCCCTCAGAGCCAGAACCTCTGACACTCCTGTTTATATCTTTTAGCCAGGGCCTCCTGACTGGACTGGATTAATAGGGAACTCATATTCTATGAGTTCCACCTGGGTGACATTGTTACACTCACCACAAGCACATTTTTATTTTACCAAGCCTTTTATGGTCATATCTAAATGTCAAAATTATTTTTCTTAACCCTCTCAAATTGAATATGGATTTGCTCAGACTGTTCCCTTAAATTTTGGAACTTTTTTTCTAAATATCTCAGGCAATAATTAATTTAGCACAGTTTTTCACAGGATCATAATCCAGAGAAACCACCTCTGACAGTTAAGCATAAATTTCCTTACCTGTCAACTTACCCTGCACATGCAGTATCTCTGCCTCAAATGTCCAATTCATGGCATTTTCTCAAATACTAAATACATTCTAGCTACAGGAAAATAACTATAAATTGTTGACATATAGTTTTACTAGTTAAAACTAGTAAAGAAAATTGGTGTTATGGATGGAGGGGCAAATTGAGAATGCAATTCAATGCCCCTTGTCCATTAGGTTCATGAAGATGATCCTTTTTGTCTTTCCAGGACTTGCTGATTGAGTATTTGTAGCTTGCCCTGTTTATATTTCATGGTTTCTGCCATTTGCAATACTTTGCTGCTTATTATATGCTTCATGCCATGCATTTGCAAGATTGGTTTGTTTTCATTTAAAATGAGAAAATATTTATCACTCCTTGCAATGTATAGATTTTCTGAAAACAAAACTAAAGTCTTTTGATGTTGCTGTTCAGATATTGGCTGTGACCAGGTTCAAAGTGAAGGCTGATCCATATTGAACAAACACATTGTTTGTAACTGGCTAACAAAGCAGCACCGGTCATGGGCATCACACTGAATCCTGACCTTTGATAGTTTGACACACAGAAGTACAGAGTAAAAATGTCAGGAAATTATGCTAAACCTGTAAAGGACCATTCAATCGCAGTGGGTCTATGGCTTCCAATTGTGAACACATGACAGATGTAAGAGGGAGGTGTGTGCGTGTGCGTGTACGTACAGGGCTTGGAAACAGGCAAAGTGCCAGGGCCTACGAGCTCTCTTCCTCACCTTGGTCCAGTGATCTTACCATTATGTCACCAATTGTGCAAATAACCTTTAACCTCATGCAAAATGGATCAGTGGGTATATTTTAAGGGAACATAAGGGGAATCATTGTCTCCGCATGCAGCTGGAGTGTGGCTGTTGATGAAGTTGTGCTCTCCTGGCAGCAGCCATGATGCTTTCACCCTGGAACAGTCAGCAGCTCCCAGCATACTGAGTTTAGTGATAAGGGCCAGTTGTTCTACACCTAGCTCATTACTTTCCTCCACCATCTGACCAAATGTGCACATATCCAAAAACCATGCTGCCACCAGGAACACTGGGGAACAAATTGACAGTGTGTTTTCTGTTATCTACTGTGCTGATATAGAGACCTCTGGTGCTCAGCAAAGCAAGTCCTTACACTCATGGTTGTCTGCTGCATCCTCTATGATCTAAGGGTGCAAACCTTGCTATATGTGGGAATCTTAAAGTAGATGGAGAAAGGAAGAGGGGTGTCCAGGATTTCTTTGTTCTAATGGATTGTCTGAGAGTGGCTATTTAGATTCTGGTTCCCCTAATGACTTATCCCATCAGTCTGGGGTATCTGGCAAGCCTGGGCAAGGGAACAGATGTGGTAGTGGAGACAGCATATTGTCCACCTAACAGAAGCCAGCAGGTTTGTGCATCACAGAATTACATTCCCTTGCTTTACACCTCGATAATCCTGGTAATTTATGAAAGTACAGATTGCTGGACTTCTAAAAGACTCTGCAAGCCATTTTGAGCAGCGGTTATCATATTAGCAAAGTACTCTCCAACCTTGCAACTCCCAGAAAAGTATAGGTAGGCCACAGGAGGGATAATCATAATAGGGGGCATAGAGCTGGACACACTGGTCAGAATGCTTCTACCCTCACCAATGCTTTCACTATACCAACCTACCACATCATTCAACCTCACCCCATAATGTTCTAACAGCCAAGTCAGATCTGCACAAACCCAATTGCAGCAGTATTTATTGGGTCCCTCCAAAAACTAGAGGACATTAGCCCAGTGTTTCTCAGCAGTTTGAACATGGAGCTGAGCAGCCTACCTCTACCACTACTGAAACAGAAGGGATCACATCACATGCAAGTGCTATGAAGAGCAAGTAGTCTTCTCTGATGAATGTTCAAGCAGAAAGTGAGGACTGCAGATGCTGGAGATCAGAGCTGAAAATGTGTTGCTGGAAAAGCACAGTAATGCTGCAACACTCCAGTCACCCTCGTCCCTATGTACACTGAAATAAACTTACTGCCGCTTAAAAAGAGAGTTCATTAGTGAGAAATGTAACCAATAACAATGTATCAAGGAGCAATACGATAAAAGCTGCTATGATGACAGAATGTGTCACTGAGCAAACCCTCAATGCTGGAAATGCCCTTCAACATGCACAGCCATGGTCTCCAAAATAGTCATGGTCTGTGTGCTGTGCTCTGTACCATATTCTATACAACTTCATACACAACATTGGATAACAAAGCATAAGCCTGCCCGAAACGTCGATTCTCCTGTTCCTTGGATGCTGCCTGACCTGCTGTGCTTTTCCAGCAACACATTTTCAGCTTCTTCTCTGATGAATGGTCAAACAAAAGTTAACACAGAATAATGGATAAATGTGAAAGGGTTGCGGTAATGATTGCTGGAATCCTTTACCTGTGTGGGATGGGGAAAGAGGTGAGTGTGCCAAGTGGATGTGGCTTGTGGCTGCTGCATTGGTGCAACCCAACAGAGCCCTGCACTGGCAACCTGCATAGGACTGTGCAACACTGCTATTGCACTGACTACATCATGTTCTGCATTTTCTCTGAGGCTCCATGTCCCTCCTGAAGGTCCAAATTTATCCAATGTTGTGTATGAAGTTGTATAGAATATGGTACAGAGCACAGCACACAGACCATGACTATTTTGGAGACCATGGCTGTGCATGTTGAAGGGCATTTCCAGCATTGAGGGTTTGCTCAGTGACACATTCTGTCATCATAGCAGCTTTTATCGTATTGCTCCTTGATACATTGTTATTGGTTACATTTCTCACTAATGAACTCTCTTTTTAAGCGGCAGTAAGTTTATTTCAGTGTACATAGGGACGAGGGTGACTGGAGTGTTGCAGCATTACAAAAAATCACGTCGGCTCTCCGTTCACCTGTATTTCTCACCTTGTTGTGATTTCATATCTGCTGCTCAGTGATGGATTGGGATGGTGTATGGTTTATAAAACCCTTGGGTGATTTTGGAATGTCCCAATTGCCACATCTTTGCAGTCAACGCTCAGATGTTCTAACCTGTGGGAAAATAACCAAGCCTTCAAACCCAAACATCATAACCTGAATAAAATCTAGAAAATGCTGAAATATTCTGTGTCAAATCCTCAGATTTCCAGTGGTAGCTCAATGGTTAGCACTGCTGCCTCAGAGTGCCAAGGACCTGGGTTCAATCCACCCTAAGGCGACTACGTGGATGAGGTTAAAAAGCTTTTACTCCTAAATTAAACTTGTTAGACTGTAGCCTGGTGTTATGTCATTTTTTAACTTTGTCCACCCCAGTCCAACACTGGCACCTCCACATGTCTGTGTGGAGTTTGCACATTCTCCTGGTGTGTCTGCATGGACTTACTCCGGGTGCTCAGTTTCATCCCACAGTCCAAAGATGTGTAGGATAGGTGGATTGGCCATGGGAATTGCACCGTGATTAAAGAGTGGAGTTGGAAAAAGCACAGCAGGTCAAACAGCATCACAGTAGAAGGAGAGTCAACAATTCAAGTTGGAACCGGTCAACATGGAAAAAAGCAGGTGAGGACTTGATGGACTAAATGGCCTGCTTCCACACTAAGGATTCCAGCAGCTCCAGTGCTTTGTTTTTACACACACATTCTGACTAGTATGATCATTGACAAGTGTACAACTGCCTTTGGCTGAAAAGCATCAGTCACTTGAGCGATTTGTTTGTTTGCTGCTGACTGTGGAATCCTGTCAATGTCAAAAAGCTGATCCCTGAAAGGTGTCAGAGACAAAGTAGAGAGGGTAGTGGTAGTTTTGACAGGTACTGATAAAAGCCACAGCCCCAGGTCTGCTTCAAAAAGTCTGTAATTGTCAGCCGTGGCCTAATACAAGACACTGAACCTGCTTTGATTTGTAAACGTGGCCAGGAAGCAGGCTGTCTGCTTGAACACTCTAGGCTGTGGATATCACCTCCTGTGAGGAGCATCTCATCCTCTGTCATTAGGAGTGGCAGGTCTGAGGAAAAGGCTGCAGCTCAGGAATTTTGCTTGTCATTCACTCAGCTTCCTCAAGTGCCACTGTCTTATTGCTTTGTTTTTACCATCAAGTCCTAGGAAACTTACGTTCAGTCAATTCCCAAAAATCACTCCCAAGATAGTCTTCAACTAATTACGAACGTAGCTCCCATGCAGCCTACAGCACTGTAATTAAACGTAGAGGTCAGCACTGAAGCCCGCTCCTCAAAAAAACAATGTTAACCTCTACGTACGTCCAAAAGTTAAAAATTCTCTCCAGTGTTGGAATCTGCCCACACTCTGAACGACATGAACTGAAGCAAGAAATGTGGGAGAAATGTATGAGAACCTGAGTGAAGTCTCTCTAAACATTGGGAGCAAGAAATTTTTTTTTCCGGCTACATTCCAGACATCAAAACAAGATTCTCACTTGTGGGCAGTTGGAGACCTATCAACAGAGCTTATCACTCATTATCACACACGTTACCAACAAATTTTACATAGTCATTACGCCCATTCCCATTCTGCTACACACTGAATAGCAACTACACAGAGAACTCCTGACCTGAAAATCAGAGAACATTCTCAGTTATTCCCCTAGACTTCCACCTTGGACATCAGGCACCAATATCTAAAGTTATGCTCTACTAACAGGCACAGATTGTGCTCCACATTCAGAGATCCTGCCATCTGACACCTTCCAGCCTTTTGCACTCTCAAGGCACATTTCTGATCCACTTCCATACATTAATTTCCATACTTTAATGATGCATTTTGGAATGCACCAGCATCTCTCATTTGAATGATGTTGCAAGGATACTTTGCAAAAAGGGTTAGACATCCAGCCCTTCCACTGGACTAAGTTGGTCACTTGCTCTTCGTGCTCACTTACAAAGAGCATACCTGGTGTCTCTGGGCATCTGTTTAGCCTTCCTTTTTGCACTTTGCTCCTTATCAAAAGCTTAATAGTTCACAGTATTGCTGCATTGCTTTGCTGCTCAGTACAGACGCAGAGCCAAGCAGATTGTCACATTGGTCAGCATTCAAAAGGGTGGCTATTTTGCTGTGTGGTACATTGTTATGTCAGTTTCATACTTGCACCACATACCAGTTACATACACAGAAATGCACTGCATGTGCTACAAGAAAAATGGCCCTGTCTGAAGTGAAGGGAGACATTTACCAATCAGGGAATTCTTGGCACAATAGGTCAAGGGCAGTCACTGACCTCAATCCAGGTATTTCAGCACAGTCAAAGAGTCACTCAGGGCTTCAGGAGCAGTTTCCTCACACAGAATGAGAAGATGAATGTTGGGTACCCCACTACGCAGCATGGCTCTTTCTGTGCTACTGTTGGCGGTTTTCTCCTGAAATGAAAGAAAATTCAGGATTGTATGAGATCAAAGCTATTAGTACTTGTTAGGTAGGTTCTTGGTAAGTAGAGGGATCAAGCGTTACAGGGATAAGACAGGAGAATGGGGTTGAGAAAGATATCAACACGATTGAATAGTGGAGCAGACTCAAATAGTCCGAATCTGCTTTGATATCTTATGATCTTATGTGTCAATAAATAGTATAGAGGCCATGCCTTGGTTAGTAGCATGGGAGGGTTTGGGGTGGGTAAGAGTGAGGATGCAAGATGCTGCAGGCAATAGTGAGAATAAAAGGACCATAAGCCTTAGGTGACATTTGGGTTCGGTAGCAGAGATAGAGTATGAGGTAGCAGCGACACCTACGCTGATGGAGCAGAGAAGGTCATTGACTTCCTCCGTATGCACTATTGGGCATCCCTCCAGATGGCTGAGTTACCCAGGTGGGAACTATGTACTAGGTTGGCGGCATTGGGTGCAATGGCCTCCTCTGCTGGTCCTGGGGGAAGTTGGAACTCACCTGCACCATCCCACCCTCCAACCTATTTCCTTCTCTGTCACAACTGGGGCAAATATCGTAAACTGTGCAGCTCTGGACTAACAGTAGTTGACTGGATGCACAACAGCCTTTTAAAGGTGGCACCAATGCCAGAGATATTCCAACAATGGCAAGTATTACCAGCTATGCTGAGTGGAGAACCAGACGAACAACAGATGAGAGGGACACCATGGGGTGTGGCAGGTAGTTCATGAAGCAAGTTTGAGATGATAGTGAGAGAAAATTCACAAGGTCCTGTGAAGAGAAACTCTCAGAGAAACTCAAAAAAGACACTTTGCTAAAATATAGCCCCATAGGTCTGAAAAGCTCCAGAAACCTCATGTATAAAATTATCGAGTTGAAGACATAACATTGAGTTTTACCAATCAAATTCCAGGGTCAAGTCATACATTTAATTACAAAATTAATCAATGAGTAGGTAACACATCAATGAAGGTAGTAATAAAAGAATCTTTTTGTCTACAATTAATATGATAGCAAATCAAAAGAAAAGCATTGTCACAAAATAACAAGTAAGTTTAAATTAAATAAAGAGTCACCCAATACTGTGGTTTAAGGACTGGATGAGTTTATTGAAGAGATGCTGATGAATTGTTGAACAATACTATTATTTTTTCATGTGTTTGAATTTTGAGGTCAAATAGAAATGCATACAGTACAGCAGTGTAAATGACTAAATTACAAGATCCTTTCAAGAAAGGAGTAGTAGGAGCTGATTAGGATAAATCCAGCACTGGGTACAAACAGAGCGTGGCAAATGGAGAAATCTGACTCAATTATGTAAAAGCAGCATAATTAAGAGGAGAAATGCAATTAATCTTAAAACTAAAACTGAAAATGCCTGAACTGTTCAGTACATTTTTGACATCTTGATTGGAAACAAAAGTCTTCAGACACACCAAGGATGTTGGGGGAGGTATTACAGTCTTAATCACCGCGAACCGGCCAATCTTGATGTTTCCGGCTGCTGGAATATTAACTTTGATATTATTCAGCTGTCAATCAGGCTTACTGGAGGTTTAATTAAACTGTAAGAGTTACCACTTAATGACATTGGCATTATACCTAGCAAAGCCTTATATGCCAGAACCATGGCAAAGAGAGGGTGGGGTACTTTTCAAAAAATGTCTCTCTCCTTGCTTTTTGGAGAAGAAATAAGAAGGTTGTCTGCAGATCTTTGAAGCAGTCTTTTTCTATTACTAAATTTCTATTATTAAATTTCCACTTCTGCTGCCAAATCAGGGAATAAATCTGACTGGGTGTCCAGCATCTTTTGAGGAAGCTTGATTTAATTCAACTCTCCAGGTTTGACACCCCAACTACTAGGCTTGCACATACAAATCTTGTTACCTTGTTAAATTCAAGACAAATATCTTACACAAGGCTCTTTTCCTGTTCTAAAGCCATCTCACTTATATAATAATAGTCCTTGTCAATGGCCCTACACATATCAACCATCTTTTTGGCTTTTGCCTTGATTTTGGTCAGTTATCTAGCATATGTTTTTATATTTAATAGACAACACAGAACTTAAAATGTTAAGAATTGGTTTAAAAATTGCCAATTAATACAGCCAATTTTAAGTCAAATTGCATCACATAATAACATATGTGATGTTATGATGTGTTAAAAACTGCATCATTTATACAAGACTAGGTGGTGGTGTGATGTACTAGTAATCCAGAGCTCCCACACTCAATGGCCATTGACTTCCAATTTCACCTAAGCAGCCAATGGAATTTAAATTTAATTAACCAACCTGAAATTGTAAATATACTATGAAACAATCATCAATGGTTTAAAAACCCATCCAATTCACTAATGTCCATTGGGGAAGGATACCTGCCAGCCTTAGTGACTCCTGGTAACGTGGTTGACTGAATTGCTGACTGAAACACACCAGCAACCATCTTATTTTAAGGGCAATTAGGGATAGACACACCCACATCCTATGACAGAATCAGGAAAAATAAACATGGGTTGGATACAAAGTCTATATTATGATTAGCTTTACTTCTATTCTATCTTCAATTACTAAACCTAAAAAATGTAAAGCTCATAAAATACAATTACACAATACTATGATGATATGCAAACAAATCTCAATTTTAGAATTAAACAACTGAAACTGCTGTATGCTTTGGTGCCAGATACAGGCATATAGTCCAAAAATCCAAAAGTTAAATTATCATTCAAAACAACAGTACAAAAACTGTAAAAGGTATTGGAGGCTGACAAAAAAAAAAATCTGCCAAGCATTACTAAAAAGGTTATCAAAGACAATGAACATTTTTACAAAGACAGCAACTGGTAAATGATTATGATACAATGGTTTGACCTCACTGAATTTTAGTGGATTGTTTCAACTATATGCAACAAAAAAGTTGCCTTAAATTTACATACAAAATATTTATAATCCAATAAACTATTTTAAATAATTTTAAAACTATGAAAAATTTCATATACAGTGTTTGTTTATCGTTGCGTTTTTAAATTTATTTTGAAGAAAAAGTATCAATTTATTTGATGTAGTGTATTACAAACATAGCTGTTAATTTAGAGCAGTTAAGGATTAGGTTCATTTGGGGGACGAAGTTTGCGTGTGTTGAAGTAACACACCACTTGTTGAGGCAATTCAGCGAGGACACTTTGTGCAAGAGCTTCTTTTGTTGCCTGTAGAGATAGAAATGTTAATATAAAACAAGTCAATTTAACGTGAAATCTAACAATAAATTGCTTTTAAGATTTAAATAAAAATCCGCATGCTCAAAAATCCACATCAACATGCCCAAAAGTATATCAAATACATATAAATTAGAGATTCAAATAATCTCAACATTGTTTAATTTTTAAGGGTAAAATTGCCCAGTAATTAAAATCCAAGACACAAATCTTCTGCCTTGAAAAATGTCATCACATTTCTGTCAATAGTACTTCCTGCAAATTTGCATTGACAAAAATAATGTATAACCAGAAAGGAAGAACTTGCTACAAACAGTACAAAGACAGGTAAACTAAAGTACATTGTCATTATTAACTTTCCTTAGAGCACAGAAGGTAAAACAGCAAAAATAAATAAAACTGAATTTAGGAGGTTACAGTAGTAGGATGATGCAAATCATGGAGTCAATTCCAGTAAATTAGTAAAACAGATACTGCAACTCAGACAACTGTCACTTTATAATTTGGTTAAAATGCATCAATGAGAGAGGATTCCAGTAATTCATGAAGATAGGGTATAGAATTAGGCTTTAGAGGGTAACTCCTGCAAAGACCTAAGAGTTACTTGGCCATAATGAAGCACTTATAACAATTAGCTAACAATGCTCTGGAGTCCACAAAAGATATAAACTAAACATACCCTTTTTTGGCAGGATAGTGCAACGTTTGAAATGGAAATGGGTAGAGAAAGGAAGACTATTCAATAAGAGGTCTTTGAGAAATTTTCTGGGTGTGACATTCGCAGAGCCAACTTCAAGTTAAATAACATTTCAATCTTACTACCATCAGATTATGGATACAGAAGTGGATGGTTTCTCGGGTCTGTAGGTAGGGTAGATGGCTGAGAGGCTAAGCGGATGCACTAATAATCCTTTGCACGCTTTTAGGCATTTAGCATTGAAATGAGCAGTGGGCTCAAAGGATTATATGGTTCTTCTGATATGCTTAATTTGGTTTTACTCAATAGTGACAAATATCCAGATATTATAATCTTGTGATGAGTACATATGCTGATTGAGTTTAAAAATATTTTCATGAACATAGAAACTGGCAATAAAATCACTTCACAAATCACTTTCCTGTTTTATTCAACAGTTGCAAATTAATCAATAATAATGTTTTTTCTCAAACTTTCTTTCCAAACTTAGTTACTCTTCATTCTAATAGGATTGAACCAGAAAGAATATCTAAACTGAATTGCATGTGCATTAGGTCACAGTGAGTTTAACCACCTGAAATATAGATTTAGAAATTGTAATAATCTCAAATGTATTAAGAATGGGAATATTAATAAATTATGAAGAAAAACACAAAATCAGCAGTGCAAGTAGCAATGTCTAAGCATATGGTGATTAATACAAAGCTGCTTACTTCAGGAATGATGAGGTGGTTGTTGTTATTTATGCATAAACAACAAACAAGGAAGCAAAATGTTACTCTGAGACACAACTAAACTCAAATATGGTTTTCCAACTTGTGCCACTCCAACTACATAGAAATGGACACTCACTTACTGCCTCACTGTTGAAACGCATGAAAGATATGAGAGTTGTTTTACTTATATGATCAATTAAAATTAAACTTGCCACAGAAAATTAAATACTAATCATTCTATTTAATAACTTAGGTTAATAATTGTTCTGACACTAAAACATAAATATCATAAGCACAAAGTCTCATTCTTTCAGGTCTTAATTGTTAGAAGTTTAAAAATGATGAAATTAATTTAGTTTTTCAAAGTGATGTTTCAGGTTTCCATTCAAAAGTATTTACAATGTCACAAAAAAATCCTTCATAAAACACACAACTGAGCACTGCTTTGCAACATAATTATTTTCGTCCTCACATTCAAACAATTCTTGATATACTTAACAGCGGCAAAATTGTGTATTTTTAATATAGCGGAAAATAGGTTAATCATAAATAATATAAAACAAAAAGAACCGTGGCTGCTGGAGATCTGAAACAAACAAAAACAAAAACAAAAACTCAGTAGGTCTGGCAGCATCAGTGGGGGGAAAAACAAGCTATTGTTTCAAGCCCCATGACCCTTCTTCCGAATTCTGTTTGCTCCCCACAGATGCCACCAAACTTGCTAAGTTTCTCCAGCAATTTATGCTTAGGTTTATCAAGAAGGCAAGAACCTTTAGCAAGTGTCTGGTACAGCAGCTATATGTAATCCAATTTTAAATTTAAAAGCATACAGGACCATTTACTAGCTTTATTGCTGTACACTACCAGATAGGTACTTAATCTTCAAATTCCTACTTAAGTCCTGCAAACAGAGCCAGTTAGTGGAAAATTGTTGAGCTGGTTCATTCAATTTAGGGTTTGTGGACATTTGTGGATGGAGTATCTTTCAGAGCAATGATCTTTAAAACTGATACAAACCATCCCAGAAACGTCATTTACAATGAACGTGACTTGTGCTGGAAAGTTTTTGACTCTTTGAACAAGGTTACAAAAGCCTTAATGCTGATAGTATCAAAATTGCATTTTATTGTTTATTTTTCCCAATATCTTCTCTCGCTCTCTGAAGCTAATATTTCACTTTCGGTGTCTGACTTCACATTAAACCCATTCCGTTATAACCAAGTTATTTATTGAGAGCACAGACATGGATCATTTGGTCCAAAAGCTCCATGCCTGTTGTGTTCCACACAAGTTTCCTCACACATAACATTCATCTAATCCTATCAACATTTCCTTCTATTCTCCTTCATCGGTGTGGTCAGGTAGTCAGCAGTAGAAATGCTTATAAGACTGGTTAAGGGCTACAATCAAGCATGTTGGGAGTTTTGATCAAGCAAGTTTAAACTCTGACCTCATTTAGATCTGTAGCCTGGATATATTGTGACCTGCAGTTTCTTGTGTTGACCAAATAAAGCAGGTGTCATTAGACCAGCTAGATAGGCTGGCACTATACTACCTTATATAAAGAATGGAATGTGACTAATTTTTGTAAGTTTTTTTTCAATCATAAAACTTCATTGGCTTGGATAAAATGATGTCAGGCTTTGATCAATTAATTGACTGAGTACCAGAAAATGGTCTGAAAAAGGAGCACATTTTGACATAAATTAAAAGAACAAGAATTTCTTTTTCCTGGAGAAACCTTCAAGACCATATTTGAGAAGTACAGTCTGTTCTGATATAAAGCGATAGTTTTGTTCTCACTGGATGTTTCGTTATAAGAAAATCATGCAATAACTGTGCCATTTAAACTAATGGGGCCAGAATTGCGTTATAGCCAATACAGGTAAGGAAAGTTCGCATTCTACAAATAACTGTCTAAATTCTTCAATCACATTAAAGCCGATTTGTGTTGAGGAAACACACATTATAGCAGAACTGACTGCACGTGTCCTCAAGTTATTTTTAGAGAAGACCAAGAACCACGAGGTGTGATCTAAATGGTGAGCAAAGTTAGCCACTTGACTCCAAATCGGAGTAGTATTTGATTCAAACTTTAACTCAAAATTAGTTTTAACTCAAATATGAATTAAATGAAGTTAAATGAAGTGAGTTAAAACTGAAGTTAAGATAGATGAAGTAAGATATAAATATTGCAATGGTTCCCTGCTTTTGTTTGTCACAAAAGGGAAAAATACCCAGGAAAAAGGATTTGGTCCTCCTTTTTGGGCAACATCAGTTTACCAAGTTCCCTCTTAAGTACATCTAAGCTGTTTCTTTTAACTTCGTCCGATTTCAAGTTCTACATTCTTAGCGCCATTTTAGTAAAGTGGTGTGTGCTAAACTCCCTGCTGCGTGTATTAATGATGACTTTATGACTTTTGTGGGCGGCACGGTGGCACAGTGGTTAGCACTGTTGCCTCGCAGCGCCAGAGACCCGGGTTCAATTCCCGCCTCAGGCGACTGACTGTGTGGAGTTTGCATGTTCTCCCCGTGTCTGCGTGGGTTTCCTCCGGGTGCTCCGGTTTCCTCCCACAGTCCAAAGATGTGCAGGGCCAGGTGAATTGGCCATGCTAAATTGCCCGTAGTGTTAGGTAAGGGGTAAATGTAGGGGTATGGGTGGGTTCGCTTCGGCGGGTCGGTGTGGACTTGTTGGGCCAAAGGGCCTGTTTCCACACTGTAATGTAATCTAATGTAATCTAATGTAATCTAATTTATATTCATAGCTTTTAGCTCTGATCTTGCTTGCCACAGACACCACTGCTCCCGCAGTTATAGCCTGAGACAGAAGTAAACTGTTAATACTGGCGCCCTATCTGACCCTGAACCAAGTTTCTGACTCCATATCCTCCCCAGAACCAACAGTGCCTCCTTCCTTCCATCCATATCCCTGTAACATCATTTGCCTTCAACCCCATCTCCTCATTTCTTCTCTCAGAGCATTTTTAACCTTGGGAGTTGTTTTCTCTATCACTTAGGGAGCCTGGAACTTTGAATATATTCAAGATTAAACTTGACAGATTTTTGAAGTGCAAGGGATTAAATGTTTATTGGGGTGCACTAAAGGAAGTGGATTTAAGACCATAAACCAGATCACCTGGGATCTTATTGAATGGCAAAGCAAATTCAAAAGATCAAATGATGTACTCCTTCCCCTAGTGTTTTTTTAACATTCTTATTCTGCTGATACCATCATCTACATCTTGAGATTTCAATAATCTAAATTTCTTGAGTATTCTCTCCCCTTACACCCACTGTAAAATTCTCCTACTTGTATCTCAATTGGCTCCAAGTCTAGCAATGTCTCAACTTTGAACCTTGTTTTCAAATCCTAACAAGACCTTGTCATTTCCTATCATTGTAATCTTTTCCAGCCCAAGAACCCTCCTAGTTTACACTTGCCACATCTGTTAGTAGTTGCGCTGTCAAGACCAACTAAACTTTGGAATTCCCTCCCTCAACTCTCCTGCACCAATACATCGTTACATGGCTGTGTCAAATTTTGTTTGCTAACACTATTGTGTTATATACAATATTGAAGATGCCATATAAATACACATTATTGCAGGTGTTGCACTTGACTGTAACTAAAGGACATCTCAAAACAATGTAATCAGTTCAGGTATAATTCATTTTGATGAATTCTAGAGTTCTTTTTCCACCCACTAGATAATTATCTAAAAATACTTGGTTTAGAAGAATTTGAGCATTGGTGGTGGTGGTGGTGGTGGCAACTGCAATCTGCAGCAAACAATGGGATAGGGCAGGATAAAAGCTACTGCAATAAATATGCAGGCTAAATTGGAACAGGTAGGTGAGACAGATGCTAATAATTCCCATAATGTAAACTGCATTTCTGCATAAACTTGTACATGAAGTCAGTTTTACAATAAAACAGAACATGAAATAAATTCTTCAAAGAGTGATGTTATCATTGTAATTAAGTAAAACTTACGTTATGAAACTTTCTAAAAGGCACAAACTGGACTATATCTCGGATAGCTATTTCCCCAGTGGGTGATTTAAGAACACATTCATCACCATCCAGAAATTCCATGGCACTGAAATCTGCTCCACCAACACCGACAATGATGATGGACATTGGCAACTTGGCAGCATTAACAATGGCTTGTCTTGTGTCATCCAAATCTGTAATCACTCCATCTGTGATGATCAGGAGGATGAAATATTGCTGTTCAAGGAAACAAAATGACAATTCATGATTTGCAATTCAATATGCTGCAACTGAATTTTATACCAAACACGGTAAATGAATATTTAATGCATATATAATTTGTGTTAGACATTAAAGTTGCATTTACAGTACGTCTTATTGCTGTTAACCCTATTGGAATTAAAATTGTGGCTCCGATTTTTAGCTTGAGGATAAAGGGATGATAGAAATATTAAAGGCATGCAGGAGAATAGCATAAATATTTATGGTGACCAATATCTTAAAATAGTTAATTTGTAAGATAGTTTTCAAAACAGCTGAAATCAAAGGAAGGTGATTCTCTTCTCTAATCGCAAACAGAAATCGGGTGACGCTGCTGCAATAACTGTTGGAAAATTCAGGTGGAGAGACCACCTTGTAATGCTGACTGGGATGGTCTTCCTTAACACCCACAGGAGCTCTGTTGCTGCTTTCATACTCACAGTATGCAAATGAACTGACTTTATACAGATTTCCGTCCTTTCCACCCACTGTTGCTTTCTGGGCCTGACAACAGGTGACAATACGTCATTGGAAACAACAAGAGCTCCCTCTTAGTAGCTTCTATCTTCCAGTTTACTCTTAATACCTGCCCTGTGCTTTACTCTTGGACAAGGTCTTCAATAGGTGCCTTGTTTCTGACTTTTAGAGAGCTTATGATTTTTCCCTGCCAAAAGTTCCTTCTTTGCAATAAAGCATTCCCTAATAATGGTCAGGAGTCTTTCATGTAAATTCAATAGCTCCCAATTCAAGAAATGGATCAAAATTGGGAGATATAATTCAAGCCTCAGGGAACCTGTTTCAGAGGAGAATTCACCTAGAGGTGTCTTGCCCGTATACAGTTCCCTGTTAATGTTAGACTACCTATTCGTGAAGAAGAGTTTCACATAAGAAATTAACCCTGTAACCCTTCCATCAGCCTCAGGCTGTAAATGAGATGGAAATTAGGCTGCAGGAACTCCATGCCATTACTTATTTCTCTCTTTCTCTGAATGCAAATTAGTATAGAAACACTGTACACTATTCAATACTAACTCTCACACGGCAAAACTTTTGATGGTAATCAAAAACACTCAGTTTGACCATTACTTGTCTTAGCAAGGGTTTGGTTAGGTAGGGTTAGTACTTGTGAAAGTGAAATTCTCCAACTCCAGTAAGTAAAAGAGTGCTTTGTTTCTTCAACTCATGAAAGAGCTTTTTAACCATAATGTTGAGAAATGGAGCAGTTATTGCAGTTTGATTTGTCGTGGGTTTTCGCTGGAGTGAGACAATGAGGTGATAGGTGACTGCCAGATTGAGTTGAGTTTCCGTTTATTTCAACTGTTGGACATGGTTAAAAAGAATTATTTCAAAAGGGCGCTAATCTTTGGGGTGGCATGGTGGCTCAGTGGTTAGCACTGCTGCCTCACAGCGCCAGTGACCCAGGTTCGATTCCAGCCTCGGGTGATTCTGTGGAGTTTGCACATTGCTCCCCGTGTCTGTGTGGGTTTCCTCCGGGTGCTCTAGTTTCCTCCCACAATCCAAAGATGTGCAAGCCAGGTGAATTGGCCATGCTAAATTGCCCACGGTGTTAGGTGCATCAGTCAGGGATAAATGTACAGGAGTAGGTCTGGATGGGTTATTCTTTGGAGGATTGGAGTGGACTTGTTGGGCCAAATGGCCTGTTTCCACACTGTAAGGAATCTAATCTAATCTTAAAAAACTCAACTTTCAACTTAACCTCTGTGCTCTAGTGAATGCTAGATTTTTAATCTTTCCATTTGTAATGACATGACATCATCATCATGTCAATGTACAAAGCATTTTCTTTACTCAGGTTAAAATATTCAAAACAGCACACAGTAATATTTTGTTTCTTCAACATTTGCCAGACACTGCATAATGTTAGTAATGCTTCATATGGAATATACCAGCTTGGTGCAATTCATGTAATATTTTAAAAAGAAAACATTTCATTATTGCAAGAGTTAGCTTCTCGAAACAAAACCTCATCATAAATTCAATAGAAAACACAGTAATGATGTCTTTTAATTTCTTTCTGAAGGCACTCTCCAAGGATATGTCCCACGTGTAAATGTAAAAATACTCACGGAAGCTATTGCCTGCTGTGCTGCTGCGGCAGCAAACCTTGCCACATGATTTATTATTGGTGAGAAATTTGTAGGTCCATGGAGCTTGACTTGAGGCAGACAGTTTCGGTAGGCATCCACTATTCCCTGCACTCCTAACAATTACAGTGATAAGGACATATCAAAGAAAGAACGCTTATAGTCATTCCAGTCATTAGTTTTGCAGAATAACATATATTAAATGGATTCCTGCTTTTATGTAAGTCACCTTTACAAAATGATTTGGAATAATTTTAGGAAAAAGAAACAACTATCTGCATTTATATATCAAGTTATTTAAACAAACTTTGCAGCCTAACTCACCTCCCCAATGGTTGCAACCAATTTAGTCTCTTTTGTAAAAAAAATTCAATGAACAACCTTTTCCTCCTACTGTTGGCTTGATATTGGAGGAAATGGAGACAGCTCCTGCCCCTACTTTGCAGGCAAGCTGCCTTGGTTTGCCATTAGAGAAACCAACAACTTTTCCTGATTGCCTGGAAGGCAGGGAATCAAGTCAGTGGAGAGTTGAGGCCCTTAATCATCCCTTGATTTACCACTTAAGTGCCTCAATAGCAGGTAAATCAAGAATTTCCCTAAAAGACCCAATTGCTTAAATGGGATGGGGAGGTAGCAACTCTCTAAGGTAACTTGACCATTTGTCCTTCTCATCACCTTTGGGGAGGGGAAATTATACCCTAAAAATGATATGGTGGGCTTGGTAACCAAAATATGGGAAAAGAGATAGATTTTAACAAGGAATTTAAATAAAGCAGAATTAGTAGGATTGGAATTATTCCATATCATTACTTAAAGCTTTAAAAACTAACTTTCCAAAACTGAAAGGACACTTAGATCAATTATCACCTATTGAAATTAAAAAAAAGTGAAAGAAAAATAGCCTAGATACCGGAAACATCGTTCACACAAGGGTGAATTTTGATGACCTTAACAGTAGCAGTCACAATATTTTTTATTAAGCCACAGAATATTGGCATAATTGATTAAGCCTATATTTATTACCGATCCATAATGAAGGTTTAAAACTAGAGCTCAAAATTTTCAATCTGGATGTCAATTCTGCGGTTCCATTGAGTATTAATTTCACATCATCTCCTCCAAAACATACACTGAAACTACATCCTAAATATTTTTCAACAACCACTGATAAATAAACCAAAAACATTTACCCCCAAAACATAAGCCAGCATTTGTAATATTAACTGAAAATACTGAAGAAACTCAGCAGGTCTAGCAACATGTGTGGACAGTTAATAGAGTTATGTCTTCTTCAGAATTCTATTTGCCAGTATTTGACCTGATTTTGGATCTCTTAGCATCAGGGTTTACAATTTACAAACAGCAAATAGAACAGCATAATCACTATCATTTCATAGTATGTTATGTTGGTTAACATAATGAGAAATTAAATAGAATCACATCAACCCTTCTCAATTTAAGTATACTTTAAATCTTTCCATCTTGTATACACTAAACAGTTAAATGAATTATTATTCTATTAAAACTTATTTTCATTAACAAATAAAATATCATATAACTTTTCACATAATGTAAAACATGAGTATATGCTGTTGATCTTCTAAAGATTTTGCAGTATTTACATCTTTCAGTTAATTATGTTTGATCATTCCCACGAGCTAGGCATTGTCAAATTGCACTGCTACAAAATATCTCCACCATACACAATACTGTTAAACACTAATTCAGTATGAAATTTTGTTTTTCCATGACAATTTTAAAATAGAAAATGATAAAAAGGGAGCACCATACCTGCACAGAATGGATTGGTAGGGTTGAAATTAAGTGGAAATTCATGTGATACCTGCAGGGGAAGAAAGCTAAAGCATAAACTGTACACAAAATATAAAATCCCATTTATAATATCTTCAATTATTCCATATTTACCTGCCAGTTTGGGGGTATCTGTGCACCAAATCCAAATGCTGGAAACAATTTGTCTCTAAAACAAAAACAATCATAATCAGACAACTGCCAAAAAAAAGGAGAAAGTGAGGTCTGCAGATGCTGGAGATCAGAGCTGAAAATGTGTTGCTGGAAAAGCGCAGCAGGTCAGGCAGCATCCAGGGAACAGGAGAATCGACGTTTCGGGCATAAGCCCTTCTTCAGGAATCCCAAAAAAAGTAAACTCAGCAAATAACCAACAAAAGCTACAATAAATATTCTGCAAAAGCAAGTCAAACAATCCATCTCCATTATTTACATGACAACCACTTGTACCCAGAACACCTCACAATATATGTTTACTAACACCCAGCTCAGATTGTCATTTACTTGCCAAGATATTGGTTTGCACAATTGCGCGAACAAGCGAGCACAGAATTCCACTTGGGTAAACACTAAAATCTCTTCAGGCAATCCAATAGAAATCATACAAAATGGATGGAATTTGGACAAGGAATTCAGAGTCTCCAACTGTAGCTCAAGGAGACAAAAGACACACAATGCTTCTTTACAAGAAAGTCTGGCAAACCACAAGCTGGGGATTCGGAGGAACTTACCCCTCACCCTGGGACCATCGTCCCATCTAGCAAGAGCTGTTGGCCAATCAAAAGCTAGCAGTTCTTGAGCTCAGCGGCGCCACTGAGGAAGCTATGGCTGTTGCATGTTGACAAGGTCCTCCTCCAAAGTCCCAGGATCCAGGCCATAATTAAGGAACTGGCAGAAAAGGTTGCAGGAACCCAGTGTGTGGAACAAGGAAAAATGAGGGTGAAGGAATTCTGGAGGAAGGGAAGGCAGCGGAGTTGGTTCGACGTGGGGTGGGGCGGGGAGGCAGGACTCTCAGTACACCCTCCACTTTCTGATGCCAATTTCTTCAGACAAGTATTTGATTAAAAGACACCCCTACCAAGATGACAAGTTGCCAGCACAGTTTCACAGTGTACATTATATGGTACCAGGTGCATTAGCAGCTAGACTGATCCTGGAGCCAGTGGATGATGGCCCTTAAATTAGTCACTATAGGGCATTAATTGCCAGTGGGGTGGAGGCGACAGAGAAGGCAGCAGTTTCTGGCACAGCACCCTACCTTCTTACCTCATTGAATGCCCAGCCCACCTTCAGGCTCATCACCTGCAAGAGCAGATGATTGCATTCAACATTCCTGACCTCAAGAAAAGTTTTAAATTTTCAAATCCCCACACCAATTGTATTGCTGACACTAGTCCCAAACCCCTTCTAATAGTTGCAGCTAGTACAGAAGGCTTCTACTGCACAAAACTAAGCTGACTGTTCAAATTACATAGAATTAGATATAACAGAGAAACAGAAAGAACAAGAGGTGTATGGGTGAGAAAATATGAAACAATGGTCATGCTGAAAGTGATCTTGCTCCACTTCCAATTTATTCCCCGCCAGCTGCAACTGGGGAAGGACAATAAGTGCTGGCCATGCCAGATGTCTCACATCCTAAAACTGAATTTAAACGCGTGCATTAGATTATTACAGTTAAATGTCGAATGATGAGGAGGAAATAGGTTATAGATATCTAATCACATAGATCAATCTTGGAAGACTTTCATTTGAAAATCTGGAAAGCCAAAAGATTTTATGACATATATTAATGATTGGGTTTGAATTTTCACTACAGAGGCAGATAGCTTGAGTTAAGAAAATTACAGACTGGGTAGACCTACCTCAGGTTTTGAAAGGGGATCTCTTCGGAGGCAGCCCCCTACTCCCTGACACCAATCCAAAAATGACAGGGATGGGAGAGGCAGGTACTGAGGTGAACAGGTTAGAAGGCGAACCTCACTTGGCCAGTACTTCACCACAGTTGCAATAAAGAGTTTAGCCCTCTAGACCTCACCTTTCAAGACCCATATGTCCCCATGGGTTGCCTTCATTACACACGCTTAGCTGAGACCCCATACCAATGAAGGCGTGACCGCAGAGATTCTGTTTTAACCAAGTGAACCAAATTGTTGGTTTTGCTTGTTTTACATCTTTCTTGGGTTACAGCAAGTTGCTCTTTCTGTGATATATTTCGTCTCAATGTTTATATGGACAAGGTTAAGGTGGGTGAAATGTTTGAAGCCTTTTGATACTGTAGTAATCTGATTGACAATTTTATTCTGAGTTCTGAAGAAGTCATTCCAAATTCATAATGCTAATTCTGTTTCACTCTCCACTGCTTCACCTGGAAGGTGCATTTGGGACACTGCACAATGAGGAGAAAGGAGTTGAATGGGCAAGTGTTACACCTTAGCAATTGCATAGCAACATATCATAGTGGAATGAGGAAATATTAAGACTGATGGTGAAGTAGACCAAGGTGTTATTGGAGGAAACAGTCCTTGGGAAATACTGACAGTGAAGAGAAGAGGAAGATGTGTTTGATGGTGGCATCATACTGGAGATGGCAGAAATCACAGAAAATTATTTTTTGAATACAGAGACTGGTGTAGTGAAAAGAACAAGGGGAAGCCTAATGTTGTTTGTCATGGAGGGGGAAGGGTGGAGGGCAGAAGTGTGGGAGATGGGTTGGACACAGCTGACAGCCCTGTCAACCATGTTGGGGGGAATACTCGGTTGAGAAAAAGAGGTCATGTTGGAGGCATCCTAGTGGACAAACCAGTTCATCCACCCTCTGGCAAGGGTATAGCCATTGTGCAAGGAGACCAAGATAGCGGATGCATAATAAAAGGTAAGAAGTCAGATTGATAAAATAAATAGAGATGTATTACGTATCGTAGTCTTGAATGATCATTCCAACAGACCAGATTGCCATCAGGTATTCATTAAATCCATTAGGACTAATATAATGTAGAGAGTCAGGTTTACGAGGGTCTCCATTTGAGCCTGTGAAATCAATGCCAACCTGCAATTAAGAAGCAAGAAAACATTTGCTAGAAGTTATTATAAGACAAAATACAGATCCTTAGCATAGCTTCATTAATGCTAAACAGATGTCATGGCAGCTTTATTAAGAATGAAATTCCTTAGCTTTATTCTCCGTATTGCATTTTATTTGACGGAATACTGAAGGATTTTCAAGCTCCCCCTTGAAGTGGCAGGCATGTTAATTTTTTAAAAATTCATTCATGGGATGAGGACATTGCCAGCTAGGCCAGCATTCATTGCCCATTCCTAATTGCCCAGAGGGCAGTTATGAGTCAAACACATTGCTGTGGGTCTGGAGTCATATGTAGGTCAGACCAGGTAAGGATAGCAGTTTCCTTCCCTAAAGGATATTAGTGAACCAGATGGTTTTTTCCAACAATTGACAATGGATTCATGGTCATTATTAGACTATTTATTCCAGATTTCTATTAAATTCCAATTCTACCATCTGCCATGGCAGGATTCGAGCATTACCTGCGTTTCCGTATTAACAGTCCAGTGATAATATCAGTAGGCCATTGCCTCCCCATTAATGGATCAATCTTTAGTTATTTGTTTTCAATAGTAATGCAATTATTAAATACTAATCCATTTGGTACTATGATTTTAATAAGAACTATTTCCATAATTTAAAAGCAACCAATAAGGAACTCACCTCTGGGAAGTCCAGGAATTGGGCCTGCACTTTGCACTAACTCATGAGGGGGAACTACAGCCACTGCTGACCTCAAAATAAGCCTCCCACCAGGGATTTTGTGGGCTCTAAAGTTTCAATGACTCATTTCAAATTAACTTCAGTCTGAGTCAGAAGGGACAAGTTGTTCAGAACCAGTAAACAAGGAAGCTGAGCAACCTCAGAATTCTCACTGGCAGGGAATTAGGATGTTAAAAAGTACACAGTCACTTTTAAATTATCTTTCCAAAAGTAAAATAATGAAATGTGACATAGTTTTGGTTTAATATTGTAAAACAACACGGTGTACATTAGAGGTGGGTGGTCTTGGTGAAGGATAGAATATAGAGATGTCCAGTCTGAAAATGGTCCGATACACCTTGAGATGTTTCTATGCATTATGTGGAGATCTCCTTTCTCCATGTCAGTGTATTCTTGGTCTCAGATATGTCATTTCCTGAGGAAGTGATGGATGTAGGTACAGTTACAATGTTTAAAAGACACTTAGATAAGTACATGAATAGGAAAGATTTGGAGGGGTACGGGCCAGGAGCAGTCAGGTGGGACTACTTTAGTTGGGATTATGTTCGGTATGGATTGGTTGGACAAAAGGGTCTGTTTCCATGCTGGATGGCTCTATGACTCTATAAGAACTGCTTCATACACCTAACAGTGGCAATCTAGAGTGGTGGGAGGCATGGACCAGTTGGATCACTCAGTCATATTTGGCCTGCGGCATAACAAGAACAGATGCTGTACAAAAACTTACACAGATTATTTTTCCAGTACTCCAGTAAATACAGTAAAATAGAGTGAACATATTGCTATCAAGACTAAAAACTACATGATTACACAAGTATGCACGCATGCCCATAAGAAAGGACTGGTGACAAAATAGGCAAATAACAACACAATGCAGTACGACAGGACACGTGAATGCTGCAGTTATCTGAGTGGTTACGCATCATCTGAGGTTAAGCACCATCATTCCATGGGTGGAAAAATAACTAGGACCAACACCATCATTCATTACTCAACAGAAAAAAAAGTGTCAGTTTTCTTGTTTTGGAAATGCTATGGAGCAAAATAAAGCAGAGAGTAAAACAATAAAATAAAATTAATCCATTTATATTGATATGACAGTCTCACACATTAATGTTATACAACAATTTATTCTTATTCCCATTTTACAGCACTGCTACCAAAGTGTAAAAAAGAAAAGAAAACAAAATAGAAAGAGATTAGCCATGAGAAAATTATGTTTGAGCATAAACTCCAAGGATTAAAATTAAATGAGGTCAACTCATTAAAGTGTAGAAACTCAATTTGTTAATTTTAACTCAATAATAAAAAAAAATAGGTTGAGTGCTTAAAAATCCCTACGTTGCTCATTTTCATTCCCAAAACAGGAAGCAATTTTGGGCTCACATTCATCAGTTTACATACTTGAACAATTTACTCACAATGAAGTTCATCTGACAGCCACCCATAATGTAATCCAAGAAAGAGTATTCTTTCACAATCTGCAAATTAAACATTGAGAAGCATGGTGGGTTTTTTTTTTGAAGCAACAAACTGACAATCAATGCACAATCCATCAGTGCAGATGCTTACCTGAATATTAATACATATTAGGGATGAGCAACAAATGCTGGCATTGCCTGCGACATTCACATCATATGATCGAATAGAAAAAAAATCTGATCACTTGAAAACATTCAATTGTTTTAACCAGCAAGAAGTATTGTGAATGTTCTTAATCGTTAATAAAGGAAATCACTAATTGTCTCCATTGATAGATTATCCAGTGTGAAAACTAAATTGAGGAATAAAGAACTAGCACCTTTCAAATCCTCAGGCCATCTCACAGCATTAAATACTTGCTTCCCACATTTTCTGCCACTACAGAACAGGTCATTTTAAGAAAAAGGTGCAATTCTACAATTTACAAACCCTATCTGTGACAGTGACGCACCTGCCCATGGTACTGCTTGCAGTGATCATTGACACAAAGCCAAGGTGACAGTGACAGTGTCAAAATATATTGTGCCATTGTTATCACATTGAAAAACAATTAATGGCACAAGAATTTCCCTAAAGAATGGGAAAGTGCCTAAATTAACAAATCCACTGAAGCGGAAGAAAATGAAAATGTGTGTGCACAAAATTACTGTAATTAAGAGTAATTTTCTTTTAAATGCATCCATTAGAAAGAAAGCCATAAACCAGAACACAAGGCTTAATTAGGGTTCATATATTCAATAGAAAAGGTTGCAACCAGCCGAGTGTCAATTTGACTCCACTGAAGATTCTTGACAGTTGAACCGAACTGTTACACTTGGTCTAAAAGGGCTAATATTAGAGACTGTATCAAGTTCCTGCAAATCTTATGATGGTATAAGGACCTGGGTGGAAAAGGACCTTAACAAAGAACAGATGTATTATCATAGGTCTCCCAAAAGCCTTATTAACAATTATGTAATAAGTTATATCCTGTTTAAGACAAGAAACTGTTCATGACAGACTACCCAGTGGGTTACCTTTTCCACTTTAGACCGACGACACCCAGTTGACTCAAATCAGAAGATAAGGATACGAAACAAAAGAAATAAAATCTGCAGATGCTGGAAATCAAAAACAAAAACAAAAAATGCTGACAAACGGGGTTCTGAAAAATGGTCACCGGAACCAAAACGTTAACTTTGATTTCTCTCCAGAGGTGCAACTGGACCTGCTGAATTTTTCCAGTATTTCCAGAAGATGAGGATAGTGGGTGCAAACTACCCATTTTCATGTTGGCAGTGGTTGGCATCACACGCTCAATAGACACCAATCAATTAGATAGGAGACTAAATAAAACATGCTGTGTTGAAGTATCATCTAGACTCAGGATATTAGCTTGGTTTGTCTCCACAGATGCTGCCTGACACACTTATCTCCAGCATGTTTTGTTTTCAGTACAGTTTCCAGTATCTGCAGTAATTTGCCCGTGTGAAATGTTTAACTGATTTATGAACCAAAAATCTACAAAACACTTACCTGGCATAACTTGAAACTCACTATCCCTGAGTTTTTGTATCTTCTCTTTTTCTGCTTCTTCTTTGGATTAATACACTCAAACTCTGCCTAGAAATGAACCACCATGAGAAACAGATCATGAGTAATCGATGCAGTATTAAGCTGATTTAAGATGTTCAGTATGAAAACAGAAACCATACCAAACAGTAAGGAAGAAAGGAATGTTATTAGCATTGGCTAATTCAACAGTTTTTTTTGGTATTATTTTTGTATGTGGAATTATTCCTATGTTAAGCTTGCCAAGAATGCTTCCAAATCTTTTCCTCAGAACCTCACACAGGCAGGTTGCCATGGGTGAAATGCAGTCAGTCACAGAGGGTAGAATTTTCTCAAGCCCTAAATGATGCGAGCTATGTTGAGAAATGCGGGAAATATTCCATGTAATGCCAAGTGAGGCCTTTCCCAATATCTGGAGCAACACATTTCTGACACTGAAATTCTTTTTTGCAAGCAACATGAGACCTATTTGTGGGGACTGTCATTCATTGTTACCAAATCTCAACTTATTAGTAAGCAGGTTGCTATTCTACCACCTGATAATTGTAAATTAGACTGAGAATTCCTGTCAGGAGAGTCAGATTGCGCAGTTGGAATACAAGGCTACTTGTTCCTCCAGACAGCCATCTTGGATATCCACCACCAACTTCTGAGGGACATTCCATGGACAGAAGATGCATGTATCTCACGTCTAAGGACATGGGCATGTGCTACCCACGTGCACCCCCGTGCACATCTCCGATTCACTGAAAATTAATCTTCACAGCTGTACTTAGGAGCCCACCAGAGCATCCATCATTGCAATGCTGTTACAACATTACTTTACACACAGAAACAGGCACCCTTCTCAAGATTGGACTAGGCATCATCTCAGGGCTGTTTGCTTGCTCTCTTAAAGCACAATCACTTAGCACCTACCAAAATATCATCTTGCACTATGGCTCCTCTGACGGAGCTGAAAGACTTAGCACAAAGACAAAGACAAATATCTTGTCATGCTTACCAGCAGCCATCAGTCAAGGGATGGATATCTTGTTTAATGGTATGGTACATCAATCTCCCATCTGTGCAATGTGGTCGTAGCTTACACTGCATATGCTGCAAGCAAATGACCATGTCTCAAAGTCTAAGGGGAGTAGCCTCAATGAAGTCCAAGAGGCAATCAGTCAGGGGTCCCAGTAGAGTCAGTTAACCTCGCCTCTGATACCATTCAAAGGATTCAAAACAGTCAAGCACCTGGTTGGGTCGATCACAGTCAGTCAGTATCAGGGATTTGAATATGATCAACCATGTGATTCTAGTGCAATCCATCCAGGGAGGCACAGGGGAACTGAATGGATATCAATCAAAGGTCTGGTCACTCAGTGTGCTGGCTAATTCACTCAAAAGGGTGGGCCATGGTTAGTCCAGAGGTTCTGCCTACGAAAAATCAAGATGTGTTAACAGGTAGCCTGCGCTGTGGTAGCGAGGCCAGGGAATGTCTTCACGGGGGCAAAATATTGGAAAGTGGGAGCATAAAAATATTGAAGAGGGTCAACTCAATAAATAAGGGAGGAGAGATGATAGAACATGGTTGGGAAAGGAGTCATACAGAGGGGTCATCAACAGTGGGACCAAAGAGGGCAGATGCAGACTCAAATAGATGGATTGAATGAAAATTCAGAGAGGTATAAAGACCCTGGGGTTGACGGGGAGAGTTATCAGAAGGTAATGTTGGGGGGTTCACGTATATGGAAGGTCGAAGCCTGCCACTCTCTGCCTAAGGAGTGGCTACCCTTTTCCTTCCATCATGCTGTAAATAACAACTGAGCAATGGAAATGAAAACAGCTGCAACCATACCCAGAGGGGACACGTTAAGCGCTTAATCCTGAGAGAGTGGGCTCCAGTTCAAGTAATGGGAGGCACTTTAGAAGGCAGCACATTTCACTCTCAGTCACACAGAGGCTGGAACACACCTCAGAAGTACATTCTTGTGAACTTTAGACACTCGCCTACTCTGTGCAGTCCAACTCGTTCTCCCAAGCAATTGTGACTATTTCATGATGGAAAAAAAATCACTGAATCCCACAAATGCTTCTGAAGCAAAAGCATTGCATCCTTCCAGCTGCATAGGCACAGTTGCTAAAGGTGAGTTCTCCTACAATTTACTCACTGCCTATTCATGGTGGAGGAGCTAATGCCTTCTCACTTTGGTTCATGCAACACTATGTAGAGATAAGGATGGATGACTTGGTGGCTATTGATGTTGCACAGTGAATCACACACAGATGGCAAGAACAAAACATTGATTTGCAAGAGGGATAACTTATCGACAATAAAATGTCACCCATGCCATCTATGTGCTCTCTGATGGGTCTTCTACTTCTTTGTTCTAGCACGATGTCTCAATTGAGATTTAGATTTTGCAGCTGAGGTGGAGGTAGTCTGCCTTAGAGTGAAGCCCGTTGGCTTTTGAGGTTTGGTTGGATGACCTTTGTCTAGAGGGTCCAGACATACTCAATGTGTCCTTACCGGATTTACGCACACACTTTGCAGCTTCAATTCCCTGAGGACTAGGGTGATAGGCAGTCTGAGCTGGAAGATCCAGCCACCTCCTGCGTGTCCTGAATGGAGTCTTCGCTGGGGCCTATGTTGTTCCCACTCCTGCTGGATGCCAACCTGCATGTCTGCCTGAGACAGCAGCATTCCAAATGCATTGTTGCACAGCATTTTAAATAGGTCACTGCCGGCAGTAATATCAGTACATGCCAGGAGTATCCCATCAAGAGCAAGTACATCCTGCTGTGGTGAACGAGAGAGCTGGGCTGACAATCAGACAAGCATGGTGCAAAAGGGACAGAGAAGGTAGTTAATGAGGTCAGTTTGGGATGATTGTCCAGTGAGATTTCTTGCATATCGCAAAGAGAAACTCAATAAATTTAATGTAAATGACACTTTGTCAAAAAAAAAGACTCAGCCAAGACTTATTCCCAAAAGTAGGAGGGCTAATCAAGCCAGAGGTCTGCTTGAGATAAGTAATATTAAAAGGTTACTTTCACATTGAATACCTGCCCATTTTGACAGTAATTGTATCGCTTGCAGCAAGTGAAAAAGGCGAGCATCAAAGAGCAAAATTGATTCACTATTGGAGATGCAGGTTTGGGTTATGTGATAAGGTGGAGGTACCAGTGTTGGACTGAGGTGGACAAAATCAGAAGTCACATGACCCCAGGTTATAGTCCAACAGATTTTTTTGAAATCACAGGCTTTCAAAACACAGCCCCTTCATCAGGTGTTGTGACTTCACCCAATGAAGGGGCTATGCTCTGGAAACTTGTGATTTCAAATAAACCTGCTGGACTATAACCTGAAATCATGTGACTTCTGACTTTGGATTAAATGAATTGCACATGTTTACACACCGATTAAGGACAGGATTGGATTCTAAAAATCTTTGCTGTGCATTCAAAGCACACTCCTTTGAACGTTTAAGCTATACTGCACCAGGTTAAATGGTATTGTAAACTCATGTACCTTGAAATGATTTAAGTGATAAAACTATGCAAATACAGAAAGGTTTCTAGCCAATTTAGACATTTTTAAAATGTGTTTTTTACTAGAATACAATTTTAAAAGTTAGCTCCGAAAACATTACATAAAAAAGGACATGGATGACTTTATTGCCTATTGTTTTAAAAAGTCCTGGAATTTCCATTATAACAGTAATATCAAGAGTTACACCAATTACTCATTCAATTTATCAATGGGAATTTAAAGCAAAATTTCCTCAGCAGACCATTGAGTCTTGTTGACATATCAAAAAATGTAAACTGGACATTACACTTTTCTCTAAATATTGTATTTATATCACAGCTGTAAGGGTGGGCTTTACTTTCAAAGATCAAGTACATTACCTTTCCTGTATTGATGAAAAATTCAGCGTGATTACTTCAGACCAACAATCCAGTGCCACACTGTCAGTTTCAATAACATAGAAGGTGCGTGTCCCAACATTTCAGAGTCATTTATTAACAAGCAATTAAAGTTGTTGACAACATAATCCATCCACAATTCATCGTCAAACGCACATTATTTTGGTATCGGATGTGAAAAAAAGGGTTTGAAAGTCTATTATGTAGCACAAGAGGAGGATAAATGACCTGTCACCAAGACAATGGATAAATCAATTGCTGGAATGAAGTAAGGGAAATATTGCACTCAGGAAGTAAGAGACAACTGTCCCTTTTGAACCGCTGTAGACACATCTACAATTATTTAGATTTATTAAATCTTTTTGTCACATGTACCTGAGTACAGTATTACAGGAGTATAGTGAAGAGTGTATACAGGCCACCATTCCAGGATGCCATTTTAGAATTCAAAAACAGACAGGATTCTTAAAAAAAACAGAAATAAAAGATACAGCCAAAAGAAAACATTCAGATCACTCCCTGCCCACGCCATGACTGCTCACCACCAGAAATATAAAGCCACAAAGTCCATCCCTCAGTCTGCGAACACTCAGGTGCCCAGAGTCCCTGCACGCCAGCTCAGCCAGAACGCCACCACGTTCCCGGTCATGTACCCGCAGCCAGCCAAGTCCTGGAGCTGCACCCCGCCACTGGAACTGTGTCGCCATTCTTCGGCGCCATCTTGCATCCACCGACGTCCTTGCCACCATGAGTCTGGTCTTAGCCAATCTCGGCAATCCTGTCACTGAAACTGCAGAGTTCTGAACTGGACCCAAACCCATGCTAGCACCATCATACCAAAGCAGCCAGTGCCTCATTGTAGTTTATTTTGCTGCTGCTACAAGCTTCCGCTGCCAACACTCCAGGAAAGAAATACTCCCGGAAGGGGACTACCACCAAAAAGGAACAAAATAAAAAGGAAAAATGAGCAAAAGTAAATGAAAGAAAAAAAAAAGGCATGCAGAAGCAGATGAGCCCAGCCCCAAACAATGCCACTTCGCTGTCGCCATCTTGGTAAAGGAAGAAAGCTGTAAGGAGGGAGTTTCTTGATCCAACACCCTGAAGGAACAGCAATATTGTTTTGAGCCACAATGGTGTATGATACGGGTGAGGGAGAGTTGAGAGAAATATGCCAGAGGTGGTGTTCCCATACATCCGCTCCCCTTGTCGTTTGCAGTGGTGGAGTTCACAGTTTTTAAGGTACTGTCAAAACAGCCTTGGTGAGGCACTGCAGTGTACTTTGTATATGGTACACACTGTTATCACTGTCACCTATGGATGGAGTCAATAAGGAAGGTGGCAGATTGGCTGCCAATCAGGCAGGCTGCGTTGTCCTTGGTCGTATCAAGCTTAATGCATATTGTTGAAATTGCATCCACTCAGGCAAATTGGGCAGTATTCCATCACATTCCTCATTTGTACTGGACAGGCTCCGGAGAGTGCAGTGATGAGTTACTTCTATAGAACTGCTCGCTTCTGATCGGATTTTGTTGCCACAATATTTGTGTGGCTGATCCAGTTAAATCTCTGGCCAACGTTAACTCCAGATTAAGTGATCTTCTTGGAACCAATAATTTATATTTCAGACCATTCAGTAAGATTTCTTTACCAAAATGGAATAACAAGAAACACTTGCTTTTCAAATTATTTAATAAAAAACAAAAGGCCACATTTATGTTTCCAAAATAGACACCCCAATTTTAATGTTACATACTCCCTTGCCATCTCTACTCAACTCTGCCTCAACTATCATTCCTATGGCCCTAGCCTTCTCCTTATGATCACCAGCTTTGGATTATGACCATTGACTCCCCAGCCTTGATATGCTGTTGACTGTCTCAGGGTTAAGGTTATCTGACTGTACTACTGTAAATGCAGTAATAATTGGGAATGGTATAATCAAGGAACAGATGCTGTTCTCTGCGGCCAGGATTGTGAGCTCTAAAGGCTATGTTGCCTGCCTGGTGCCCAGGTTCAGGATATCTCAAACACAAAAACAGAAGTTGTTGGAAAAGCTCAGCAAGTCTGGCAGCATCAGTGAAGAGGAATCAGAGTTAACGTTTTGGATCCGGTGACCCTTCTTCAGAACTCATTTCGGCTGTAGAGGAACTTGGAATGGGAAAGGAAAGATCCAGTTGTCGCAGTCCATGTGAGTACCAACAATTTAAGTAGAAACATGAAAGAGGTTTGGCTGAGGGAATACAAGCAGCTAGGGGCTAAATTAAAAAGGAGAACCAAAATGGTAATAATCTCTCAATTACTTCATAAGACATGAGCAAATTGGTACAAGGTCAACAAGATTAAAGCGATGATCTCAAGAAAAGGAACTCATGGAACATCTACAAGATTTCTTTTCGAGCAGTTTGTGGTACAGCTCATTAGGGAACAGGCAATTCTGGGTGTGGTGATATATAATGAGGCAAACTTGATTAGAGGGCTTACGGTGAAGGAACCTCGAGGGGACAATGATCATAACATGGTAAAATTCACACTGCAGTTTGAGAGGAAGATGACTGAATCATTTCTAATGGTATCACAATCGAGTAAAGGTGACGATAAAGATGTGAAGGAGGGGCTGACCTGTGCGGGTTGGAAGGAAAGCCTAACAGGGAAGATAGTGGGACAGTAAATGGCAAGAGTTTCTGGGGTTATTTCGAGACGCACAGCAGAAATTCATCCAAGAAAGAGAAGCATACTAAGGTTAGACAACCATGGCTGACAAGGGAAGTCAGGGACATCAAAAAAGCAAAAGAAAGAGCATACAATGTGGTGAAGATTAGTGGAAAGCCAGAAAATTGGGATGCCTTTAAAAACCAGAAGATTAGATGAGATTACCTACAGTGTGGAAACAGGCCCTTCGGCCCAACAGGTCCACACCAACCCTCCGAAGAGCAACCCACCCAGACCCATTCCCCTACATTTACCCCTGACTAATGCTCCTAACACTACGGGCAATTTAGCATGGCCAATTCACCTAACCTGCACATCTTTGGATTGTGGGAGGAAACTGGAGCACCCAGAGAAAACCCACAGACACTGGGAGTATGTGCAAACTCCACACAGACAGTTGCCAGAGGCGGGAATTTAACCCGGGTCCCTGGTGCTGAGAGGCAGCAGTGCTAACCACTGAGCCACCGTGCTGCCCCAAAAAGCAACACTGGAGGAGATGATGAAATCGGAGAGTAAGATAACGAGTAATATAAAAAAAATCTGGCAATCTTTTTAAGATATCTTAAAAAGGTAAAAGAGAGGCAACCATAGACATTGGACCACTGGAAAATGAGGCTGCAGAAGTATTAATGGAGAACAAAGAAATTACAAATGAACTGAATACCTGTGGTACTTTGCATTAGTTTTCAGTGGAAGATACCAGCAGCATACCAGAAATTTAAGAAAATCAGAGAGCAGAGGTGAGTGTAGTTACCATCACTACACTGAGGAACCTGAAAGATCTGAGAGTGGATAAATCACCCAGAACAGAAGAACTACCTCAGTGTTATAAAGGACATAGCAGACATGGCATTGGTAGTGATCTTTCAAAAATTATTGAAAACAGCAAGCGTCCCAGAGAACTGAAAAATAGCTAATGTAATACTCCTGTTTATGAAGGGAGAGAAGCAGAAGACTGGAAACTACAGACTGGTTAACCTGACCTCGGTCATTGGAAAGGTTTTAGAGTTCACTATTAAGGATGCGATTGAGGAGTACTTGGAAGTGCATGGCTCAGTCAGCACAGCTTCAACCAGGGAGTTCATGCCTGACAAAACTGTTAGAATTCTTTGAGGAGATAACAAGCAAGTTAGACAAAGGAGAGCCAGTGAATGTGATCTATTTGGATTTCCAGTAGGCCTTTGACAAGGTGCCACACAGGAGGCTATGAAATACGAATACAGCCCATGGTGTCAGAGGCAAGGTATTGGCCTGGATAGTAGATTGGCTGACTGACCAAAGACAAAGAGTAGGGATAAAGATTTTTTTTCAGGATGGCAGATGACGACTACTGGAGTTCTGCAGGGTCAGTGTTGGGACCACAACTATTCATGTAATACATAAACAATCTGGATAATGGAACTGAGGGCATTGTTACTAAGTTTGCACGTGACACAATGATAGGTGGAGGGGCAGGTTGTATTAAGGAAGCAGGGAGGCTGCAAGAAGGTCTTGGACAGGCTTGGTGAGTGGGCAAAGAAATGACTGATGGAATACAATGTGAGAAAGTGAGAGGTTATGCTCTGTGGCAGGAAGAATAGAGGCATGGATTATTTTCTAAATAGGGAACGGCTTCGGAATTCTTAAGCACAAAGAGATTTGGAGTGCTGGTTTAGGATTCTCTTAAGGTTAACATGCAGGTTCAGTTCGGAAGACAAATACAATTTTAGCAATCAGTTCAAGACACATTTCTAGAATACAAGAGCAGAGATGTATTACTGAGGTTGTATAAGGTTCTGGTCAGACCACATTTGGAATATTGTGAGCAATTTTGAGTTCTGCATCTAAGGATGGATGTGCTGGCATTAGAGTGGGTCCAGGGTGATTTTCAAAAATGATCGTGGCAGCATCCAAGGAAAAGGAGAATTGATGTTTCGAGCATAAACCCTTCATCAGGAATTCCTGAACAAGAGCATATGCTCGAAACGTTGATTCTCCTGCTCCTTGGATGCTGTCTGAACAGATGTGCTTTTCCAGCACCACACTCTTCAGCTCTGATCTCCAGCTCACTTTCTCCCCTTTCAAAAACAATCCCCAGGATGAAGGGCTTGTCATGTGAGGAGCATTTGAGGACTCTGGGTCTATACTTAATGGAGTTTAGAAGGATGGGGAGGGTGGGGTGGAATCTGACTAAAACTTACAGAACACAGAGGCCTGGATAGAGTGGATGTGGAGAAGGTGTATCCACAAGTAGAAGAGACAAGAAGCCAAGGGCACAGCCTCCAAGTGAAATGATGACCCTTTCGAGCTGAGAGGAGGAGATTTTTCAGCAGCAGAAGGTGGTGATTCTGTGAAACTCATTGCTGCAGAGGGCTTTGGGAGGCCAAGTCATTGAGTATATTTAAGACAGAGATAGATAGGTTCTCAATTAAAAGGGGGAAATTGAAGGTTACAGAGAAAAGGCAGGATAAAGGGACTGAGAAACATATCAGCCATGACTATATGGTGGTGTAGACTCATTGGGCTGAATGACCTAATTCTGCTCCTGTATCCTATATAGCATGCAACTGCAACCACTGTTATTGCTTTATTCTTCTTGACTGGTCTGCAGCCATAGCGTCCCATCTGAAGAGCTACTCCTCCATCGTGCAGCTCGGTGGTGCTGCCCTTGCTTGGCTCCATTCTTACTCATCCTGCTGTAGCTGGAAGATCATCTCCGATAGCAATTCTGATTACAGAATTCATGCTGCCACACCTTGAAATCTGAAACCCCTAAAGATTTGCATTTGTTCCTCCTAAATCCCAAATGCTTGCTGTCCTTTCCCATCAGCATTCACACTGGAAAAAAGACAACGTTATCAAGGAGAATACTGAGATACAGGCTACCAGACTAGATGGGATTGAAGTTAACATGGAGTTGGTGTTAGCAATTCTGGAAAGTGTGAAAACAGATAAGTCCCTGGGCCGGATGGGATTTATCCAAGGATTCTCTGGAAAACTAGGGAGGAGATTGCCGAGCTTTTGGCTTTGATATTTATGTTATCATTGTCTGGAGGAATAGTGCCAGAAGACTGGAGAATAGCAAATGTTGCCTCCTTGGTAATTATAGAGCAGTGAGCCTTACTTCGGTTGTGGGTAAAGTGTTGGAAAAGGTTATAAGAGATATGATTTATAATCACCTAGAAAGGAATAAGTTGATTAGGGATAGTCAACACGGTTTTGTGAAAGGCAGCATATGCCTGACAAACCTTATTGAGTTATTTGAGAAGGTGACCAAACAGGTGGATGAGGGTAAAGCAGTTGATGTGGTGCATATGGATTTCAGTAAGGCGATTGATACGGTTTCCCATGGTAGGTTATTGCACAAAATACGGAGGCATGGGATTGAGTGTGATTTAGTGGTTTGGATCAGAAATTGGTTAGCTGACAGAAGAAAGAGGGTGGTGGTTAATGGGAAATGTTCCTCCTGGAGTTCAGTTATTTGTGGTGTACCGCAAGGATCTGTTTTGGGTCCACTGCTGTTTGTCATTTTTATAAATGACCTGGATGAGGGCACAGAAGGATAGGTTAGCAAATTTGCAGATGACACTAAGTTTGGTGGAGTTGGGATAGTGCTGAAAGAAATTGTAGGGTACAGAGGGACATAGATAAGCTGCAGACCTGGGCTGAGAGGTGGTAAATGGAGTTTAATTTGGAAAAGTGTGAGGTGATTCACTTCGGAAGGAGCAACAGAAATTAAAAAGCACTGGGCTAATGGTAAGATTCTTGGTAGGGTAGATCAACAGAAATCTTAGTGTCCATGTACATAGATTCCTGAAAGTTACCACCCAGGTTGATAGGGTTGTTAAAAAGGCATACGGTGTGTTAGCTTTTATTGGTTGAGGGATTAGGTTTCGGAGCAATGAGGTCATGTTGCAGCTGTACAAAACTCTGCTGTGGCCACACTTGGAATATTGCGAACAATTCTGATCACTAGGAAGGATGTGGAAGCTTTGGAAATGGTTCAAAGGAGATCTACCAGGATGTTGCCTGGTATGGAGGGAAGGTCTTCAGGCTGTTTTCATGCGAGAGAAGAAGGCTTAATTGAAACATAGAAGATAATCAGAGGGTTAGATCGGGTGAACAGTGAGAGCCTTTTTCCTCGGATGGTGACAACTAGCAGGAGGGGACATAGTTTTAAACTGAGAAGTGATAGATACAGGACAGATGTCAGAGGTAGTTTCTTTAATCATAGTAGCAGGGACGTGGGATGCACTGCCTGCAACAGTAGTAGACCCGCCAACTTTAAAGGCATTTAAATGGTCATTGGATAAACATATGGATGAAAATGGAATTGTATCAGGTAATCAGCTTCAGATTGGTGCCACAGGTCGGCTCAACATCGAAAGCCGAAGGGCCTGCACTGCGCTATAATGTTCTATGTTCCAAAAGCTATCTGAAAACATCTGTTTCTGTGAGGACACCGAATGCTGTAATTACCAGCAACCTATGATTTGTCACTTATAGAACTCCTACAGTGTGGAAACAGGCCATTCAGCCCAACAAGTCCACACCGACCCTCTGAAGAGTATCCCACCCAGACCCATTCCCTCTAACCTATACATCCCTGAACACTATAGGCAATTTAGCATGGCCAATTCACCTAACCTGCACAACTTTGGATTGTGGGAGGAAACCGGAGCACCCAGAGGAAACCCAAACAGGCACGGGGGAAAATGTGCAAACTCCACACAGACAGCCGCCAGAGTCTGGAATCGAACTGGGTCACTGGTGCTGTGAGGAAGCAGTGTTAACCACCGAGCCACCATGCAGCCCTACTTCTTGTCTGAAGTTAGTACTGGAAAAGTAAAGGCTTCCTCCAAACAAATATTGAGAACTCCCCCTGCCACTTTCTTCAGCACCTACTGACCATTCACTAGTCACAAATGACTCCATGTCTCTATCTAGTTAGTCTAAGACTGAAACAGAGTTTGAAACCTTTCAACTTCATACCTATCACATTACCAAGACTGCTTACTTCTAACTCCATACTGTTGTCGATCTCCTTCCTACTCTCAATCATGCTTTTGTTGCACACAAACTGAATTACTCAACTGTTCTTTTGCCAGCCTTGTTCCTTCTACTCTCCATAGGCGCAAATGCATCCAAAACTCTGCTGCATATATTTTCTCTTGCATTGCACATTCAACATCACCACTCTATTCACTCACCAACATTGGCTTTTGGTCCCGCAATGACCCATTTTAACTTTCAAAATTGCTTTTAAAAGGTTTTTCTGCGACTTTATCCATTCCTATTTCTCTATGTTCCAGCAGAATTCTACAATTCTATGATAATGTTGCACTCCTCAGTTACATGCCTCTGTGTATTACTAATTTTAGACCAGGCCATCATGAGCAAAGCACTTTCAGTTGCCTGAGAATTTGTTCTAGACCGCGTCACAACAAAAAAAGAGAGAATAAAATAGCTGAAACTCCTTCTGTAGCAGAAACATAGAAACTTACTGGTGAACTTTGCGATGCTGTTTGCAACACCTCCATATTGGTTTCAAATGTTCCAATTAGATCATGTGATCCATCATTGTCATAATCATAGCAGGTTACCTGAAATAAAAAAACTTCCATTGAGAAGACTTTAGAGTGGACAAACCAATGTACCGAAGAGAATACTTTTAAAGTATCTTGCTAATTCCTAAAGTAAATCATATCCCTAAAATAGCTTATAAGTTAGGGCTTGGTTTATAGGTACATTTTCTCGCAAACTTTAAAGGATTGTTCCTGCACTCAACTAATACATATGCAGCGAAATTAAACCAAAAACATTCAAAACAGAAAATCACCAAAAACATTTTAAAACATGCTCATTGGGTGGAATTAGCCCCTCCCTGGGATGGTGTGGAGAATATGAGAAAGTTAGGAAAATACAGCAAGAATGCACAACATTAGAACCCTAATGTCATTAAAATGTGATCAGATTTTCACTTAAGGTTTAACTGATATCGTCATAATCTCAATATTGAATGCTAACTATTTTATTTCACTGCACATGCACCTCACTTACATGCCAAATTGTATTACTTACATGCTACTTTTAATTCTCTTCACTATGGGGCAGCATGGTGGCTCAGTGGTTAGCACAGCTGCCTCACAGCTCCAGGGACCCAGGTTCAAATCCACCCTTAGTCAACTGCCTGTGTGGAGTTTGCACATTCTCCATGTGTCTGCATAGGCTTCCTCTCAGTCCAAAGATGTGCAGGTTAGCCATGCTAAATTACCCACGGTGTCCAGGGATATGAAGGCTGAGTGGATTGGCAATGAGAAATGCAAGAGTTACAGGGTTAGAGTAGAGGGGGTGGGTCTAGGTGGAATATTCTTCAGAGTGGATGCAATGGGCCAAAAGGCCTGCTTTCACACTTTTCCAAGAAAGTAGATGGTGCAAAACCTTAACATACAAGTTACAGCAGGTGGTTGACAAATTGCTTATCCCAGTCATCACCCAACTGCACCTTCAGCACAATGTTCCTGCACATTCACCATCTTCCTTGATTCTTCATCCAAGCAAGTTGGCATTAAAAATCACCAGCCATTAGCGTCACCATCCTGAAGATCTGCTCTTAGCTTGCTTTCTTAGCATTCACTCACTTTACCCTTAATTGCAAGCTGCCAGCCTCTACATATTTAACACCCAGGCTCTTTATTGCTTAGTCTCAACTGCCAGCCTCTGCAACTTTTATTGCTATTTAGCACCAAAGGAGAGGTAGGCAACTGGTAATGGTGGAGTTAATACTGACAGTGAATGTGAGTGTACTGCATCAGTCCACAAAAACATCACACTTGCAGCATGTGCAACTTACAAGGCAGCAAACACAATCGCTTCCAGCAAATGATCATTCAGAAAGTCAAGGATGAACAGTTCTTGGTGGGGGCCAGTGCAGGGAGATTACAGTCAGTCAGTCAGGGAGTCAGTCAAAGAGCTTGTCAGATTCCAATCCAGCATTTGGCCACAGTTAGTCAGTCAGGTAAACTGTGACCATGCAGCTGGAGATTGGGCTGTGGTCAGCCCTGCAGGTGACCTGAACCAGTCTGGGAGCCATGGAGACATTAGTCCAGAGAATGGCCACAATCAGTCTTGGGGCATTAGGCAATAATGGTTCGAGGCTATATCGGGGCAGTCAATGGAGTCCTGGAGAGAACAGGCAAATTTGAGGATGGAGTTCATTGCACTAGCTTGATTGGGAAAAGTTGTAAGTGGAAGGGTGGGACTTTACAGATCATAGACGGGGATTGGAACTATCCCCTGGGGAGGAGGATAGGAGAGTACTCTCACAGGTCATGCCGGTGTGTAATTCCTCCTATGAGTGTTCACTGTTACTATCATCGCTCCCATCAGGAATGGTCAAAATCCTTCACCCTGCTCTCAAATTGCCAGTGACATTGCCACTCCAGAGCCAGCACAGCATTGATAACATTGGTAGACTCCAACAGTCTACAATCCTGCTTTACCAAGTGCCTCTGACAAGCCCGCCTGCTGTATTTTGATAAGTCAATAATAGCCAAGACTGTGAAATCATCCTCTGCCTGGTCTCTGGTAGCACTTGGAGTGCCAGAGACCAAGAACTTTTCTTCCTCAACTGAACATGGAGGTTATGTGCACACCAGACTGCTCCTGAGTCTAATCCAAATAGAGAATCCATGAAGATGACAGGACAGTGCAGGTAAAAGCCATTCTGGTATACTTCTTAAAGTTTCATGGATTCCTTCTCAGAAATGAAAGTGAAGCTGAGAATCTTCAGTTTGCTGGGTACCATTAGTGTATGCATAAGAGAAGAATGAATTAGTTGTCTAAGAGGGATAAATGCTGGTGCAGTTTATGAATGAGTTCGCAACATAACGTTAATGGGAAACAAGTGCAAAACAGAATGAAGAAGCTGACTGCCTAGATTGGCCATTGAGGTCTCCCTACCCCCACGATTAACACTGCTCTTCTCTGGCCAATTCTAAACCTTTTCTCCTTGCAGGCAAAGAGGAGCCTAAAAGCTGGCATTCACCAGCTGGTCTTGGTACCCTCTGCCCACTGAGGGCCAGATTTTCCTGCAAAGGATAAAGAGTGGAATTAAATATGAAGTGGATGGAAAAGCAGTTAATGACGATTCAGGAGCAGGAGATGGTTTGTAGGTGTGTGAGGTGGTTTGTAGCCTTCAGCATTTGATGTTAGGTGAAGCTGGACTTTAACTGTGGTGCCAGCAGCATAAACAATGGAAGGTCTTGGCAGTGGCAAGCACTTCAGGACCTTTCTTGTGCCATCGTGTGGCAAGAGAAAGAGAAGAGCCTGGGTGTATAATTAATGAGGTGAAAAGCAGATGACAAAGTGAGAAAGATCACTGTGAGCCATGGCTGACCATGAATCACGGCTGGCAAAACACTGAAAATAAGAATGTCTGCCCATTAGTCTTTAACAAGCTGGTCATTTAAACCAATTTTTTAGAATTTTTCAAACAAACAATAAGTCTTTAAACAGTAATGGCAGTTTAACCATTGCCATGAACACTACGTATTGAAATAGATGCTGGTGGTGATGGTGAATTGGCAGTACTGCTGCAGCCTTTCTGAGCCATAGTTGTAATTCAACACCAATCAGACAGGCACTTGTCTGGATGGTGTCAGCAAGCTCATGGTGTTCAGGAGTAATTGCCACTCAAGAGCTACCAATCAGTGGCCAGGAGCTCAGTACTACTGGTAGCACCACTGGCACGGTGACCATTTCTGGTACTGCAAGTGACCTAGGCTGCAGGATTTTTGCTGGAGCCTGAAATGAAGTTAGGCAGTGTTTCTTTACCAGGGGCCAGTTGAGGATGAAGCCTCACCTGCCACCAAATCTTGAACCAGAATTTCTGGTAGGTAATTCAGATGCTCTAGTTCCCACCTGCCATTGGTTGCAGACCAACAACAAGTGGCCACTTAGGAACTTCAATTGACATCCAAGTAGAAAGGTCATATATAAATGGGGGAGTAAGGAAGACAGCAGGGTCTCCACATTTTCCTGTACGATTATACAGCCAATCCCCTTCCTTCCCTGATCCAACCTCACACCTCCTAGCCCACTTCTGTGATTAGCACTAAATTCCACCCTATATTCTAATGTACCTCACAAGTAATTAACCAGATGAAATAAAGCTGAAAGCTAAACTAATTTAAGAAAATGTCTTCCTTAATAAAAGCATCAACAAATGTCTATGCTGATAAACAGATTTAAAAGTTGACAAAATCCTCTGCTCACAGGCTTCAAGTCAGTTTTCCACAAAATAAAACGACTGCATCCCAGACTAGGTAAGTCAGTTTTATAACAAGAAATAGGAAGGTGACCACAAGAAAAAAGGGATGTCAGAAGAATGGGCATGAAGATGTGTTAGAGTATCTCACTTTAAACCAGATGACAGTCACTTATGCAGACTAACCAACCCTCTATCAGTGAGGCTGGTGCAAGTTTTCAGTCAGTGGCTCTGTTTAATAATTTATCAATCAATAAGCTGTGTAAACATTCTATTAATATTTAGCAATGAGAATTCAAGCCCAGAAAAACATGTCAAAAAAATTCCTCCAGTAGGCAAAAATGAAAAATACCTTGATTGGTTTCTGTAGGTCACTGTTGCAAAGTGACTGCAAAGGAATTTTATATGGTTTCCAAGTGGGGTTCAAATTTTTTTTTATAACCTGAAAATAACAATGAAACATTAATAATCACAAAAAGTATTTGCTTTTCTGCATCTTTAGTCACCATAATAACTGTATTAAAGTTTAATTAATGAAACAAACATGCAGTACAGGGCAGCATGGTGGCTCAGTGGTTAGTACTGCTGCCTCACAGCGCCAGGGGTTCGATTCCAGCCTTGGACAATTGACTGTATGGAGTTTGCACATTCTCCCTGTGTCTGTGAGAGTTTCCTCCGAGTGCTCTAGTTTCCTCCCACAGTCCAAAATTGTGCAGGTTAGGTGGATTAGTCATGGGAAACTCACGGTTACAGGGATAGTATCTGGGTGGATGCTCTTCAGAAGGTCAGTGTGGGTTTAATCGGCTGAGTGGCCTGCTTCGACACTAAGAATTTTATGATTCTAACTGAAAATGTTACACATGAAGGATGTGTTTGTCTAACACAGCTTACAAATGTAACCACCGTTTGTTGGGGGATGGAGGGGAAAGAAACAGCATCCCATTGCATCACATTGTGAAATAACTTCTTGGGAATACTTTCTTCAATTAATAGAACTCAGCAGAAACTAATATGCTCAAGTACCCAATTTTCTATATTTTAAAGAATGATGTTGTAATTATCAAATACAAAACTTTCTATGCAAGCAAGATTTTGTCACTGATCTCTTGATGAATCTCTTTTCCCCCATATTCCATACGCTACAGTTTATCTGAAACTCCGCTGCCCACTTTCTTCCTTCACCCACTGTACAGAGAATTATCGATTCCTGGTCTCCAGCTGCCTCAAACTTAAAACTTTCACACACTTATCTAAATTCTGTCATGGCCTTGTTGATTCTTTGTAATAATTTTTAGCCCTTACAACCCTTTAGGGGTGCTACATTCCTCTGGCTCTAGCTGTGTGCTTCCATTATCCTACAAAAAATGACCAACTCCTCAGCCATCTAGACCCAACAAGATAAAATTACTCTTTAAACTACTGTCTCTCTCCAACAAGCTCTCCCTTTTTGGATATTTGCTGAAGTTCATCAATAACCAACTTTTAGTTAACCCTCCTAATTCTGTTCTCTGTGACCCAACATCCATTTTTAGAAATATCCTTTAAACACAAGGCCATAATTCTCCACATTAAAGAAGCTATATAAGTTTTTGTTGTTGTTGTTATTGTGGGCTTCAATGCAGTAATAGGACTAAAGTTCACTTATGTTGATACTCCAGTGTGATAATGAGGGAATGCTACAACGTTGAAGTGCAGCACTGAATTATTTTTTATGAACCTATTCTTCTTATCAACCTGTTCAGAGATGTTATTACACACCTCTGGAGCTGGTAGGACTTAATCCAGCATGGAATTTTTAAAAATTGATCAATTGGAAACAATGTGATTAACTGACATTTGTCAAAGAGTCATACACCACAGAAACAGATCCTTTGATCCTGGAGTCACACAGCATGGAAAGAGATCCTTTGGAGCAACTCGTCCACACCAACCATGTTACCAAACTAAACTGTTCCCACCTGTCTGCATTTGGCCCACATACCTCCAAACATTTCCTATTCATGTACTTACCCAAATTTCTTGTAAACATTGTAACTGTACCTGTGTCCACCACTTCCTCTGTCAGTTCATTCCACACACATACCACACTCGGTGTAAAAATGTTGCCCCTCCTAAATCGTTATCCTCTCAACTTAAAAATATGCTCCCTGGTTTTGAACTCCCCAACCTTAGGGAAAAGACCTTTGTTATTCACCTTGTCTATAACCCTCATGATTTTATGAACCTTTATAAAGTCACCCCTCAACCTCCTACGCTCCAGTTAAAAAAAGTTCCAGCCAATTCAGCCTATTTTCATAACTCAAACTCTCCATTCCTGGCAACACCCTGGTAAATCTTTTCTGAACCCTCTCCAGTTTAATGGTATCCTTCCAGTAACAGGATGACCAGAACTGCACACAGTGCTCCAGAAGATGCCTCACAGATGCCCTGTACAACCTCAACATGATGTCCCAACTCCTATATTCAAAGGTCTGAGCAATGAGTGACGGGCACCGTGCCTTCCCTCCCCATTCCATAACAACCAACCCTCCAATCCAGCTCCTGAAGGTGGAATAAATTTTGACCATGGAATATCCTAGCAAGGGAGGGAAGGATGGCAAATGAGAGAAGTGATCTTTGTTATATTTGTACTCCATGAGAAACACGCCTCACATTTTTACTAATTTAGTTTTATGGATTAAGGTACTAGAGTTTCCAGAAAGCAATTTAAAATCATTTTCCTTCAGCCAGTTGTAATGTAACCTTTGTTACCCACAAAATCTGAGGCTAAGTTTCAATGTTATGTCAAGTAGTAACAATTTTATTTTTTGATCTAATGCAAAAATATGGTATACCTTAATTAAAAATCTTGGCCTACAATTTTGAGAATTCCTCACAATCAAACTAACTAATTTGATATGGATTATTTGGAAAGAAAAATGACTGTTACCTTATCATTTAAGTAGAGTTAGGACATTGTATGAAGTAAAGGCACCATTATGGAACCGGATATGGAATTTACAAAATAATTGTGCCTTTCAGAAAATAATTCTCACCTCTGTCCGATGCACCATTTGCCATTTTCCATCTTCAGTTTGCTTGCAGAATTCCAAATAAGGGTCTGATTTTCCCCAAAAATCCTACTCAATACAAGTAATAGAAGTAAAACACTGACTTAGTTCTAGAGATAAAGAAACCCTTTTAATATTGTAAATCAATAAGTAGCAATAAGACAAACTTCATACTATGACTTATTTTAAAAACTCTACCTTTTTATCCAACTTGCGTGCTTGAACTTCAAAGTTAACCACTCGGTTATCTTTTACTTCTTCTGCAAAAATCTGAAGTAGATAAAGCCAATGGAGAAGTTTTACAAAAGAAAAAACACATCTGCTTATCCATTTATCATCTTTTTGCTTAAAGCCCATCTGCTTGTGAGAGTTAGCATTGGTAATCTTGCCCGAGGAAATTAGCCTTGCTATGTTGTACCTGGTTAAACAAAACATATAAGTAGGGCCAAATAAATCTAGCCTGATGGGAAAACTGCTTCTATTCAGTCCCTTCCTGCAGCAAAAGGTATTTAGATATCAAGTACTCAGCAGACTGGAAAGTAGTTATTTATGTTTACAGCATAAGCTGAAACAATGTCATGCTTTTTCTTAATATAGGTTTATGAGATGTGAGTGTCACTAGCAAGGCAAGAGTTTTCTGCTCTTTAAAGCAAGGTAGCGAGCCACCTCTTGAACTGCTGCTGTCCCTGTGCTGTTTGGGAGACAGCTCCAGGATTTTAATTTAGTGACACAGAAGGTCAGGCTATCTAGTTTCAAGTTAGGAAGATGTGTATTCAAAGTTGTGGTATTCCCATATATCTGTTGCTCTTATCTTCTTGGTAGCAAAAGTCACAGGTTTGGAAGGTGCCACAAAAGCAGGCTTGTTGGTTACTGCATGCTGTAAATGGTAAACACTGCTGCCACAATGGTGGACACAGTGAATGTTGAAGGTGGGATACCAACCAAGCACTGAACAGTGTTAGACAGGAGTAATTTTGCAGCTGCCCATTCAGACAAGTGTAGAGTAGTCCATCACATTGGGGAGAAAGTGAGGTCTGCAGATGCTGGAGATCAGAGCTGAAAATGTGTTGCTGGAAAAGCGCAGCAGGTCAGGCAGCATCCAGGGAACAGGAGAATCGATGTTTCGGGATTCCTGAAGAAGGGCTTATGCCCGAAACGTCGATTCCATCACATTCCACACTCATGCCCATTACATATCCAATGGACTTGGATTAACAGAAAACACTGACCAGGTTTCTGCACTTAACATGAAATTACTTGTTATGACAGAAAAACTCCATTGTAACCATAGAAACGCAAAATATCAATTTATAACCGCTAGCTAAAGCTACATCCTCCCTTTAGAGCCCTATACACAAATGCAAACATACACAGAAAAACAAACATGGATGCTATGGATGAATTAAAATCCATTGGGAAACACAGTTAAATAGCACCAGTCCACAGGATTTGATAATGTGTCCTCATTGCTTCTTCCATTGTCCTTCTGATCTCCAATCACCTTATTTCCAGATCCTTGCAGTTTTCTTAAAGTAAAGACAGTTGACTCATTAATTTTTCAGCTTCTTGGTCACTGGTTAGAAGCAACAGTTTATAGAAAATGGTGGGAGAAGATTTAACTCCTTTTATGTCTTTTAGTGCTTTCCTTCAGAGGAAGAGAAGAGAAATGCTTTCTCTTGCAGTCAGGAAGCTTTTATCTCACTATTGTTCAGGCACAACATTCTTGCCATGCTGATGACTATGGGACTTCACAACTGGTCCTGATTGCACAAACAAAATCAGCAATCTGTCTCTAGGCAAAGCGATTTCTTAACCCACATATCCAGGATGCCACAATGTGTCAAATATCAAATCCCAGTACTTGAACAAACCAACTCAAAATGAGTTCCAGTAACTGGTTTTAAAAGAACAGCTTTTAACTATGCAACTCTATCCACAGTCCTTGGTTTAAAATAGGACTTTTCCAATTTTGGTCCACAAGCTGTAAATGGTGGAGGACAATTCAACTATTATGAGGAAGAAATGATACAATTCTTCCTAAACTCAAATGATGAGAAGTCTAGCACATCAGTGCAAAACACAAGACGAAAACTTGGAACTTTTTTCAGCCACAAATGCCAAGTCAGTGATCAACCCTGCCCTCCACTCAACCTGATATTGAGAAACAGCTGAAAGGCCATGGAAACTGCTAAGATTATGGGTCCTGAAAACATGCTCGATGCAGTAATAAAGACTTGGAGCCAGATCTTGCTACACTCTTAGCCAAGCCAAGCTCTAGTACAGTTACAATACTCGTATCTGTAATATAATGTGTAAAATTGCACAGATATGTCCTTTGCACAAATCTAATCCAATTTAATCCATCTGCCATCTCAGCAGTTTTTTCTTGATCATCAGCAAAAGAAGACGGAGTTTCATCGATAGTACTGCAAAGTGACACTGACAGAGCTACAATCAGCTGCCTGGCACTCAATTTGGATTCTGCCAGGACAACTAGGCTCCTGATCTCATTACAGCCTTGGTCTGATCATGGATAGAACAACTGAAATCTAGAGGGAGGTGCAAATGACTGGCCATTATATCAAGACTGCATTTGATCCTTATGTGACATCCAGGAGCCTTAGGAAAATTAATGCTAAATAGAGGAAAAAATCCTCACTAGTAGGAGTCATCCATAGCACCATTAGTAAATGGCTGAGATTGTTGGAGGTCAATGAATCTAGCTGACGGATATCTTTGGAAGAGTTTCTCAGGGAGGACCTGACATTCCTTTCCTCGCTTTTGTTGTTGTTGAATAAAAATGGAAGTTAGTTATTAATTATTTGAAGGAATTCTAGTGTGTGATGCTCCCACAACGAACAATGAGAAGAAGTTAGGTGGCAATGAGTGCTAGGAAAGTGTAGCACGCTGTTAGACATGGGTTTAAGGTAGGGTGAAGCTAAGAACAGGTAAATGATGTAGCTTGCTCATAAAGAGCAGTACACTCCAAAACGAGTGCTGTATTTGCAAAAGTAGTATCAACTATACCACCTATGTGCTTTCAGAAATATTCCTTTTGGGTTCCCTTTTCATTACATGCCTAACGAAGAGTAACTTCGAGCTGGCAGCACTTGACCTGGTGTATGGCTGGGAATTCAGGAGAACCTGGCAGTGCTACGTATTTCCAGGATTACAGCGCTGAAGACAGCACAGGTACGTAGCTGCAGAGGATAGTATGAGAAATCTTGCTAGGCTTCACAGAGAAACACGCCACTAAATTCACCAAAATGAACACATGGCCAATTTCTGGTAATATTCAGTCCAAAATCTCTTAAATCAACTGTAAATACATACTCCATACAAATCCCTTTCTTCACCAAACAGAATGGGCACTGTAATCTTGTGGGAGCTCCCTTGAACTTTAGTCATTAGCCCGATCCCATGATTTACCAAACAATCAACAACGGGGCTGTAAGCATGTAGTGCCACAACAAATCATCAGAAAATTTAAGGTTCACTTGACCACTATCAAGCTCCAGACACTACATAACATATGTCAGTTTATACCGTGATTGTCCCTTTTCCGGCTGGTTTCCCATTGTGCAACACAAGCGGCCTGGTCAATTTCTTGCTGGAGACAATCTGTCAAAACAATTCATATGTATTAGTTTGTCATAAAAATAATTAACATAGAAACAAAAGTTAGGAGGCTGGAGCAATCCTTTAAAAATGTCATTTTCCTCAAACATTAAACCTAAATATAAGAACAATACATGATGAATGAGTTGCTACTCTGTTACAGCATGAATATTGCTAAGAAAGAGACATGCTCTCCCAAAGGGGTTAGTTGAGAACGTGCAATTCAGAACACAAGGTCAGTCACATCTTATCGAATTGTGGAGCAGGCTCAAGAGACTGAAAGTTCTACTTCTGTTCCTAATTCATATGATTATATATCAGTAAACACATCAGGACAGATGCAACAATATCATATTTCAGTGGACAATCAGAGAATTTATACTAAAATCCATCACACTGATTTTGTATCGTGAAGCATTTTGACTGTAAAGAAATTCATGATAATTACTGCAGCGCTTAATAATTGCCATAATAAATGACAAAACCATTTCACTTAAACCATAAAACACGAATTAAACAGTTTTGTAGAATTATTTAAAGTCTTCAGTGACTTAGCAAACTAAGGAATGAAATTTTTGTATTTACCTGGCCCAGAGTACATTCAAATTCTCCAAGGAAATCATCATCGCCCAGATCAAAAGTTTCATTATCAATATCGTAAACTCCAAATTTCAATTTCTGTACTTGTTCGAAATAGTAATCTATCAGAAATTTCTTTGAAAATTTTGGGCTAAGGCAGTTCTTAACCATTTCTGTGCGGCCAATCTAGGAAAGATAAAGGAACAATGAACCATTAATTATAATAATACTTCTAATTTGAGTTTACTAAGCCAAATCAGTCATAGGGTTATTTTAGCATGAAAAATGGCTAATTGGCCAATTATGTTCAAGCCAAAGAAATCTACAAACCAGGTAGGATTAAATTTACAACGTTTTGTGATCAGATATTTTATGGGAATCCTATTCTAAAGGAATCACAATTCAAAGGATGGAGGAAATACAACATAATGTCAGGCCATGCTTCTCATCAAAGCCACCACTTGATGGCACAGCGATCTTGAACTTTTAGAAACACAGTTTTGTAGTCAAACTCCACCTCACAGAACTCAATGGATTTTATAGTATGGCAGAATTGAATCATCAGTGTGGGGTACTATTAAATATATAGCACAATAACTGAAAAAAAGCATCCATGCAAGAGGTGTCTCAGAAATGGATTAGAAAATAATTGGGTCAGACGTATGCTCAGAAAGAATCCTAACTGCGTCACTTGCAGGTGTGGGTAAAATGGGTAAGGTCCAGCCACAAAGATGGGGTTAGGTTGGGTATTGGGCATTGGAGGCAGGCAGGCATTTGGGGTGGACGCAGGGCCAGAGTGCAGTGGATTATGAGCAGTCTCCAGCATTAAGGGAAGGTAGGGAGTTGAGCTGAATCAGTGAGGATTGCGTGTAGATGAGTGGTGAGCTAAAAGGGAGGGGAATGTGGGGCAGCACCCAGCAGCGAGTGAGTTGGGCAGAAGTCATCAGAGACAGAGTGTGGCTGGCTAACAACCTAGAGGCCAGAAAGATATCTTGCAATTTGATAGCCACTGTTCTTTTGCAATGATGGTATGCCATCATTGTCACCTGTGCATGTACAGACAGTCAACGGGCAAATTGGCATTGACAACACACTATCCAATGATAATAAAGAAATTCTGAACTGGCTGTATTATGTCAAGCATATTTCTTTAATCTGCAATAAAGATATAGGAAGTGACAGTCACTCAGTTTGGTCAATCAAACATCAAACCTAACTGTCAGCAGCTATTAGTACGCAAAATTAACTACTCGTCACTTGGTACAAACAGACAATCAGTCGAAGCCTAACAGTATGGCTGCTGTAAAAGGACATCAGTGCTAATGCTGGTACAAGTAGGAATTCACTTTTCAAAATGTTAAGTTGCATCAGCATTCACTCAGTTGAGTGAATGTAAAAATATAAATGAAAATGAAATAGAACAAAAAAAAATCAAGTCATAATGATATTTTTCATTATGTTCTATCATTAACTGTAGGGCAGAAAAACAAGACTGCCCATAATCCACTACACTCTAGGCCTGCCTGCCTCCAATGCCCAATACCCAACCTAACCCCATCTTTGTGGCTGGACCTTGCCCATTTTACCCACACCTGCAAGTGACGCAGTTAGGATTCTTTCTGAGCATACGTCTGACCCAATTATTTTCTAATCTATTTCTGCCCATTTAGTAGTCCACCTTCATCCCAGGAAACTAGTGCAGTTAAAAAATACTATGCCTCTCATGTGAATATATACTATGTAAGGTACGTAAATATATTTCTTACCTCAACCCATTGGTTTCCACCAGTATTTATCATAAGTGCACACAGTGGATCAGATTTAGAGAAAACATCTTTATCCAGTAGATTTTCACAGGATATGCTTAGTTCCACCTTACTCACACAATCTGCCATCTGCTAACCTAGAAAGCACATTAAAATAAATGCATTACTATAAAATCAATTATTAATGCTTTGCATTTTTAAAATATGCTATATAAAAATCAAACAATACCTTTTGAACTCAACTAGAATCTATTTTGATTTTAAGGAAACTTTTGTACAATTTTGTTCTTCAGATCAGATGGAATCTTTCTCTTCATATAAATATAGAAACACAAAATATGATCAGGAGTAGGCTGTTCGGCCCTTTGAGCCTGCACCACCATTCAATATGATCGCGCAATTTCAATACTCCCGCTTTCCCTCCATACGCCTTGATCCATTTAGCCACAATGGCCACACCCAGCTCCCTTCTGAACATAGCTACCAACAGCTTTCTGTGGTAGAAAATTCCACAAGTTCACAATTCAGTGAAGAACTTTTTCCTCATCTTAATCCTGAATGCATATTATTACCCCTTATTCTTAGACTTATTCTTTCATGCAATATGATATTCCTGGCAAAACCAATATGTGTGCTCCATTAATAACTGATCTTGAACAAGGCTGGCTCGGCCATTTCACAGGTTTACTCAGAATCAATTGCAATGTTGTGGACCTGGAGTTTTGTGCAGGCCACTCGGTAAAGCCAGCAGTTTTCCTTCTCTGAAGGATGCTGGTGAAAATGAAAGCTTCCTGATCATCATTATAGAGGAGAACTTACAACTACAGATTTTTTTTAAAAAATTAATTGAATTTAAATTCCACCAGCTGTCATGGTAGGATTTGAACCTGCTTCCCCAGCACATTCCCTTGGTCTTCTTACTTACAATTCCATTGACATTCCCACTGCATCACCATGTCCTATTTTGTCATACTGACATAAAATTGAAACTAAAATAAAACTACATTTCTGGTCGAGGTTGGATTTATTTTTTTCTTAGCCAAGTGGCAGTATAGATACCACAACAGAGTTCCTTGACATGGAGGGGAGACTTAGCCCTAGATTACTTTTATGGTATATGAATGGTCAGGTGAGCAAAAGGTTTCATTCAATTGGACAAGACACAAACTGGCAAGATGTGCAGTTGCTACTTTCTTGGAACTGCTCTGAAACAGTGACAGAAGGGACAAGAGAAAAAAAAGGCAGGAATTTTGGCAACAGAAGTGCAATATAAAAATGTTTCGCAATCGAAGAGCTGGCCAATTTTAAAAATTAGCTTGCAACTTCTCTACACTATCTCAATGCTTTTCCTTCCATCAGTAAATCCTGGCCAATAACCAACGATGGTGTTATGACTGCATATAGTCTGTTTGCTGTACAATCATGTTTTTTGGGGGAAAAGGATTATTGTTGCACTGTTTGTTTTCAGTAGCTTGTGGATCAAACAGCAAGAGTGAATTTCTGGCACCAGACACATGCCATCAACAAACAAGCCCACAAATTTGTACAATAAAATCCCCTCTTCAAGTCATTAACATTATTATTTATTATATCGCCACATTCTTTCTGAACTTTTATTTTAAACATCTGTCATTAAGATATGGGTGGTGCAGATATAGATTCATAGAGTCAGAGAGATGTATAGCATGGAAACCGACCCTTTGGTCTAACCCGTGCATGCCGACCAGACATCTCAACCCAATCTAGTCCCACCTGCCAGCATCCGGCCCATATCCCTCCAAACCCTTCCTATTCTTATACCCATCCAAATGCCTCTTAAATATTGCAATTGTACCAGCTTCCACCACTTCCTCTGGCAGCTCATTCCATACACCTACCACCCTCTGCGAGAAAAAGTTGCCCTTTAGGTCTCTTTTATATCTTTCCCCTCCACCCTAAACCTATGCCCTCTAGTTCTGGACTCCCGACGCCAGGGACTTTGTCTATTTATCCTATCCATGCCCCTCATAATTTTGTAAACCTCTATAAGGTCACCCCTCAGCCACATGTATTATCTGTTCTTGTTGGCATGAAAATTTGGTAGTAGGTTGGTCTACTGCTGAATTATTGTAATCCCTCTGGTGATGGTACTTCCACAATCAGACCAAGACTCTGACCAGTAATGTCAGAGTCAGGAAAATGTGTATCTTGGAATCAAACTGGCAGATAATGATGCTCTCCTGCCATTGCTGCTTTTATTTTTCTTGGATGATAAAGGTTGCAAAAGAAAGCAATACTGTAAAAATAACATTGGTAAGTTGCTGCAGTGCATGCTATTGATTGTACATATGACAAGCACAATCTAGAGGTTACTAACATAAATGACAGCAACTTACTACTGAACAACCTCGGTTAACTGAACATCGATTATCCGACCAAGATCTCAAGGTCCCAATGCTTGTGTAAACTGTGTTATCCGATCATTTGATTATCCAAACAAAATACTTCCCGTCCACATCATTCAGATAATCAAGGTTGCCCTGTGTATCAGTTACAAAAACGGAAGTTGCTGGAAAAGCTCAGCAGGCCTGGCAGCATCTGCGAAGAAAAATCAAAGTTAATAGTTTCGGCTCCGGTGACTTTTCCTCAACTGCCAATAGCTAGGGAAATGTCAGTTTATATGCAAAGTTAGGGGTTGGGGGGTTAAAAGAGTAAACAATAGGTTGGAATAGAGACCAAAGGAGACAGAAGAACAGTTGGGCAGACAAAGGAGCCAATAAAGATCTGGCTAGGAGGGTGAATAGTTGTTTATGGAGACTGTTAATGGCTAATGATGGGTAGTGTGTAATGGCAAACTATGTGATAACAAAGCCTGGCATGTGTGCTGGGGGGCTAGGACAAGGAGGAGTTCCCACCCTAAAATTATTGAACTCTATATTGAATCCAGACAGCTTTGAGGTGTCCAGGGGAAAATGAGGTACTGCTCTTCCAGCTTACACTGAACTTTGCTGGAGCACTGCAGCAAGCCTGTGACAGAGATGTTGGCCAGAGGACAGGTGGTGTGTTCAAGTGGCGAGCAACTGGAACTCAACGACTATATCAGTTGTTGAGTTTCTGAAGCCACTGAATCCACACACCCAAGCGGTATGTATTTGATCATAATCCTGATTTATGCTTATAAAACGCTTTCAGTTTCCATGATGTTTCCATGCTGCTTGTCATTTGTTTAAGTTCACAGACCCTTTTCTATTTTTTTTTGTACTCATGTCATTGATATTATCAATCCAGGTCACATTCTTGTCTAGCATGCTGGATGGTTGGACTGGAGCTGTCACCAGCATTGAAAGTTTCAAGTAAGTAGGATGATTACGGAGGGTGATGATCCCAGGGATTTACTGACCAGGTTATTTCTCCAGACTTTAGTTCATTCAAGGGCACAAAGAAATTCATTGCACCTTGTAGGTTCCTTATTGTGGAAGTAGAAGATTCTATCAGCTGAAAGAGAGCTTTGTCAGTCATTAGAAGGGTCCTTTCAAATTGTTACGGTAGAGGTAGACAGATCCTTGTTAAGGGGGTGAAAGATTTTCTGGGGTTGGTGGAAATGCAGATTTGAGATTACAATCAGAGCAGTCATGAGTTTACTGAACAGTAGAGCTGGGTAGAAGGGATAAATGACTTATTCCTGCACCTAATTCACATGTTCACATAATGTCTGGAGTCTAAAAGAATTCAAAGAGACCTTCATTGAACCATACAAGAGCGCATAGGAAGATTACAGGAAAGATTGTTTTCATTTGTGGAGAGTCTAGAACTGGGTGACATAATCTCAGAGTAAGGGGTCACATGTTTAAGACATGAGGGAAGATCATTTCTCTTAATTCTTTATCTCAGAGAACTGTCAAGGCTGGCTCATTAATTATATTCAAGGCAGGGATAGACATATTTTTAATCTGTAAGAGTTATAGGGAAAAGGCGGCAAAATGGAGTTGAAGAATAGATCAGCCATGGTCTCACTGAATGGCAGAGTGCACTCTGAGCTAAATGGCCTACTTCTGTTCCTACATCTTATGGTTGGAACGATTTTGAGAACAAGTGCTAGAATATTGGACAGTGATTGCTAATATCTATGCGACCACCGGTGCTGTAGGAGAAAATATACAGTGCAAGCTGTTTTATCATCCTTTGCCTTGACTTACATCAATAGACATGCATCGAGAAGACATCACTTCTAGGAATGCAATGCTTCCTCATAACTGCACTAGAGTGTTGGCCTTCATCTCAGTGCTCAAGCCTTGTTTTTGGATTTGAAGCTACATCCTTGTGATTTTCAGATAAATATGCTGCCAACTGAGTTAGAGCAAGTACCTGATGAATACGTGACTAACAGGACCTAATGAAGAGCAATACTGTAGTCACCATAGTAATGTTTTTTATACTTAATAGTTAGTAAAAAAAAAACAGCTTCTTCATAGAGAATTTTATACTTAGTACATTAGAAAATCTTTTTAGAGTGACTTTTTTTTTCTTAAGGAACGAACGTATTTAGACATCCTGAAAATATGATGAGGTAATATATATATTTTTATATTTAAGAAAGCATAAATCAGCAATTCCGTAATCATTCAATAATTTACACCTGCCTTCCTGTTCTGTACAATTGCTACTGGCAGGGAGTATATAGATCAGAAATTTAAGGCGGCAGCTTAAAGAGAGGAAGACAGGCATGATCCTGATCTTGGATCCTTGCCAGTGACACGATCTATGGTGCCACGAGACCTACTCAAAATTTATGCTCCAGTTGTGTAATATACCTGCTGTACAATATGCAGTATGCACTCGACGAAGGTATACTGGTCCTGGAAAAAGTACAGTGCAGGTTTGAGAATGATGCTAAGAGTCTCAGCTAAGCCATGGGAAAGAGTACAGAAATTCTCCGGAATTTTTAAAGTTAGGAGTGACTTGTTCTAATTTTTCCGAGGTATTGAGGGAATAGAGCTGGCAGATAAAACCTATTTCCACCGGTTGGGAGTTTACAACTCAGGGATACAGATCAAAAGGTTGACAAAACAGTACAGTAGTGAAATTAGGAAATACCGTTACATGCAAAATGTGGCAGAAATTTGGAACTCTTTTCTGTAAGGAGAATTTTTAATTTTATATTTGACGCGGCTGGATTTTTTTGTTAGTAGATATGAAGGATTGTGTTTGTTACAGGGTAGAATGCTGAAAATTGAGTTCAGCTAATCCAGAGTGGTCACAAACTTTTTTTTAATTTTTAATCAAAGTACACAAAGTCCCTTTCAACCTGGCTGATGACTCGGGTGTGTATACACAGGTGTCTCCTCGAGTCATAACGCTGTACAGCATGGAAACAGACCCTTCAGTCCAACTGGTCATGCCAACCAGATATCCTAAATTAGTCTAGTCTCATTTGATCGCGTTTGGCACATATCTCTCTCAACCCTTCTTATTCATGTATCCACCCAGATGCCTTTTAAATGTTGTAATGTACTAGCCTCCACCACTTCCTCTGACAACTTGTTCCATACATGCAGCAGCCTTTGTGTGAAAAGGTTGTCTGTTAGATTCCTTTGAAATCTTTCCCTTCTCACTCTCCACCCATGTCCTCTAGTTTTGTGCCCCCCCCCATTCTGGGTAAAAACCTTGACTATTCACCCTATCCATGACCCTCATGATTTTATGCATATCTATAGGGTCATCCCTCAGCCTCCAACACTCCATGGAAAATAGCCTCTAGCCCAAACTCCTGAAGAAGGGCCTGTGCCCGAAACGTCGAATCTCCTGTTCCCTGGATGCTGCCTGACCTGCTGTGCTGTTCCAGCAATAAAGTTTCAACTCTAGCCCAAACTCTCCAACTCTTACAATATCCTAAACCTTGACTATTCACCCTATCCATGACCCTCATGATTTTATGCATATCTATAGGGTCATCCCTCAGCCTCCAACACTCCATGGAAAATAGCCTCTAGCCCAAACTCTCCAATTCTTACAATATCCTTGTAAATCTTTTCTGAATCCTTTCAAATTTAACAACATCCTTCCTATAAAGGAGGCCAGAATTGAGTGCAGTATTCTTAAGTGACCTAAGCAGTGTCCTATAGAGCCACAACATGACATCCCAAGTCCTATCCTCAATGCACTGACCAATAAAGGCAAGCGTACCAAACGTGGCCTTCACTATACTGTCCACCTGCAACTCCGCTTTCAAGAAGCTATGAACCGGCATCACTCTCCAGAGCCTTACAATTAATTAACTGTCTATGTTCTGTCCTGATTTGCCTTATCAAAGTGCAACTCCTCACGTTTATCTAAATTAAACTGCATCTGCCACTCCTTGGCCCATCTGATCAAGGTCCCATTGTACTCTGAGATGTCCACTACACCAATGTTTGTGTCATCTGCAAACTTCCTTGTATATTCACAGCCAAATAGCTATGACAAAGAAATAAACTCTAACCACAGATAAACAACAATGTACTATTGATGTATAACTCTTCCAGCTAAAACATTTGATGCTCTCTTAATAGTCCCCTGTAAATATATATATAAAGACACCAACAAAATATTGAGGTTATGGATGGAGGAGAAAAAAGTAGTGGGGAAACAGTTCAATGGCACCAGCCCTCAGGATTCACTGGAGGGATTCCTCTTGTTTCAATGTCCTTTCAATTCGCCGAGCTTTTCCTCAGAATATTTTCAGCTCTTCACAAGAGGCACAGAGCCACTGGCTTGCAAATAATAGTCTCTTGACTTATTGGTTAAAAGCAACACCTGACAGCAGGAGAAACCTTTTTAAGCTTCAAGCATTTTACTGGAGACAGAAACATATCACTTCTCCTTACAGAGATCCAAGGGTTTTTTGCTGTACTGTTCATACCCACAAGCTGTTCAGCCAATCAAATAATTGTCGTCAGGCTGATGACTTGTAGCATTGACAACTGGTCACAATTTCACAAACCAATCAGTAATTTGTTGCCAGCTGAATATCATTTTCTTACCTCACTCTGGTGCAGTGCTCTCCTTTTGTAAAGCACTAAGGTAAAGATGACCCACAATGAATTTCAGTAGCTTGCTTTTTAAAATTACAACAGACCCTTCTTCAGCCATTTGTTGTAAGACAGTCAGTCATTTTCTCAATTCAGGCAAAAGTGAGGATTGCAGATGCTGGAGATCAGAGTCAAGATTAGCCTGGTGCTGGAAAAGCACAGCAGGTCAGGCATCATCCAAGGAGCAGGAAAATCAATGTTTCCTGACGAAGGGCTTTTAATGTCAATTTTCCTGCTCCTCGGATACTGCCTGACCAGTTGTGCTTTTCCAGCACCACTCTAATCTTGATCCATTTTCCCAATTCAGTCCACAATCAATAATAAAGTAAACTTAAAAATGAAGTATTTATAGATTGCAAATCAGCCATAATCATATTGAATGATGGAATAGATTTGAGTGGCTACATGACTGATTCTTCTTTCTAGAATTCCACAGCTCACATCCCATGATGCCACATTCTTGTATATTGTCTTAAAGTATCTTTCACATCTGAACCCTATGTCAAAAGTCCCAAAGCTGACAAGACATTGTTATTTTGGGTAATATTTCTTACATTATGACTGTGCTTCAGAGAACATATCACGAGTAATCTCAGGAAATGTACTGATAGTTTATAATTTGACATGTGATGATATTCCCTAATTATTAGGAATTCAAACTCATCTAAGGAATATAATGAGTCATTGCATCATTATACCACAGAAAGAGTCCATTCATCCCATTTAAGTTCATAGTCGCTTTCATGATTAGATTCTCTACTGTGTGGAAACAGGCCCTTAGGCCCAACAAGTCCACACCAAATCTCTGAAGAGTAACTAACCCAGACCCATTTCCTTCTGACTAATGCAACTAACACTATGGGCAATTTAGCATGTTCACCTGACCTGCACATCTTTGGATTGGGAGAGGAAACCAGAGCACCCGGAATGTAATCAAGTCAGTGATTTATCTAATTTCCTTTGAAATCTTTGTTTGTTTCTGTCTTTGACTCCACCACATTCATAGACGATGAATTCCACCTGTCACTACCACATGTTGCTTCAATAAATTCTTTCTCATACCTACCTTGTTTCCCATCCCTCCCCTCCCACTTCCTTAACTCTAGCCCAAACTGCAAAGAAGTGTGGAATATTCCTTGAGCTAATAGAAACAGTTTTTCTTCGTCTTTTCCTATATAATTCTGCAATAATCTTATACATTTTAATACAATCTTTCTTCAAACAATTTTGCTTCATTGAGAGTAATCACAGCTTCTGTAATCTAATATTGTAGCTAAATTTCCTCAATTTGGGAAACATTCTAGTATATCTTCTCTGTACCCAATTAGGAACTTTCATGTCCTTCTTGAAGTGGATGCACTAATCCACTTGTGACATAATGGGAGCATCTATAAAGTTTCAGCATTACCTCCTTGCTATTCTATTCAATACTTCTACTTATGAAACCAAAGATCTGATAGACTTTACTTACTAATCTCTTAATATTCTAGGTTAGTGTGGTGCTGGAAACGCACAGTAGTTCAGGCAGCATCAGAGGAGCAGAAAAATCGACGTTTCGGGCAAAAGCCCTTCATCAGGAATAGAGCTCTATTCCTGATGAAGGGCTTTTGCCCGAAACGCCGATTTTCCTGCTCCTCGGATGCTGCCTGAACTGCTGTGCTTTTCCAGCACCACTCTAACCTAGAATCTGGTTTCCAGCATCTGCAGTCCTTGTTTTTATCTACTCTCTTAATATGACCAGCCATCTTCAACAATCTGTGCACATGAAGGCCAACAGGTGTCTCTGCCCTTGCACATTCTTTAGAATTGTACCCTTAATTATAAAGCCATGAGATGCAGGAGCTGAAGTAACCTGTGACGCCCATTGGGTCAACTCCACCATTCGATGAGATCATGGCTGATCTCATGGCTTTTGTAGGTATAACACCTACAGTTCTGTTAAGGAGGGACTTCCAGGATTTTGGCCCAGGAACAGTGAATTGGAATACATTTCCAAATTAAGATGGTGTGTGAATTGTAGGGGAACTTGCTGTTGGTAGTGGTCTCATGAATCTGCTGCCCTGGTCATTCTAATTGACAGAGATCATGGACTTTTAGGGTGCTTAGGTTGGGAGTAAAAGATTGGCAATATTCAGAAAATAAACAGTCCCTCTCTAGTTTGACACTGATACGCAATGCTGGTCTGTGTTGTAGATTAGTTGAAACTTACTCAGGATGGAACGTAGGAAGTAGCCAGGAGAGTAATGGAATAGTTGAACTTGGAACAACAACCTGGGGCTTGCTAATATCCAGACAGACATTCATTCATTTCCTTTGAGTGGCTTTGCTACGCCGTTTATCTCTAACACACTATATTGACATTTAATGAGTAAAGCATACCAGGACACTTCATGCATGTTCCTACAGAAAATTGAAACTACATTGGAGTAGATGAACAAAGGCTTGCTTAGATGCAGATTTAAGGATTATCCTAAAGGGAGTAGGAATTAGTATAGAGGTGGATTAGTTTAAACTTGCAATTCCAAGGCTTGGGGCTTAGCCAGCTGAAGCATAGTGCCACTGCTAGAGCTGAAAAATTAGGAAGCCGAAAATGGAGAAATGTAGAGTTCTCAGAGATTGTGAAAAGTTACAGAAGGTGAAAGTCACAGATGTATAGGAGCATTAGCATTATGTCCTGTATTGTTGGACTGAGAACAATTGTTGGGTGACTCCCATAAGGTTGATAAGTACATGGCATTTGATCCTAGTTAATGCTGTGGATGAGTTGAAACTTGCTAAGTGTGAAAGATTGGAAGCTGTTGGAGAATGTTGGAATAGTTGAGCCTGTACCAACACCCTGGCAGTTATTATTTACCAGAAACTGAACTGAACCATCCATATAAATACAGTGGACATAACAATCAGTCAGAGATTAGGAAAATATCAAGTAACTCACCACCCCATGTCTCCCCAGTGCCTGTCCACTGTCTACTAGGCAGTAGTCAGGAGTGTGTTGAAATATTCTTCATTTGCCATTAGCTCCAACAATCAAGCAACTCACTGCCATCTAGGAGAAAGTAGTCTGCTTGATTGGCACATCCACTACCTTCAATGTCTACTCCATCCACCACCATAGTACATATTAATTCCACTGAATTATCAATAAGATGCACTACAGTAACTTAAAGGCTGCTCCCTCAGCATTGTGTATGCATCTACTCCTCAATATCTGTAATGATTCAGGAATGCACTACACCACCACATCCAGAACAATCAGATTCAGGCAATGAATGCTGGGCCAAGGCAATTCCAGCCGTGTCCATGAACAAGTAAAAAGCTTCGATGAATGTGGCATTGCAGGAAAGTAAGTGATTTTAATAATGGAAGAGGTATAGAAATGGAACCTGAACTCAGGAAATTTGTATGGATATTTTGGAGTTTTCAGTTTGAAATAATCCAGTAAACATGATAAATCAAAGTAGCAGTTGCAAATTGGTCTTGGATACCTGGATCATAACTGCATATAATTGCCTTTCTTGTTCCTTTACATTGGTGACACTGAGCTTTATGTCCTTTCTCTATATCACTGACTGTTCAACTCACACTGTACAATCAATTACTTGTCCAATATTAATCAATGTATAAATCAGACAGCCAGCTTGACATTAACAGGATCTGATCCATTCTATTTGGCATCTAAATATTCCTCTGCAATTCCTTTCAATTGAAAGTAATATTCTAGCCTCCTGATTGTTTGATGAAATGAAATTGAATAGTGTATTATCTGTACTCATTTCTTCTCTACCTCTGGCCCAGTTACCTCTCCCTTTCTCAAGTCCCTTGAGGTGTTTTTACTGTGTCAGTGTTTAAATATAGGTCAATTATTAATATATCTAATTTAATTTTTTTGCTTATTTAACTGCCAAATCTATTTTTAAGTTTGGTCCAGTTTCTAATTATGAATGGTAAGGCATTTAACAAAAACAAATGGCATGTGGCCAATGCTGGCGAAGCCAGCACTGCTGCCCATCCATAACTAGCCAGAGGGCTATTGCTGTGGGTTTCGAATTATGTAAGACCAGGTAAGGCTGGCAGACTTCCTTCCCCAAAGGACATTAGCAAACGAGATGGGTTTTTATGACAATTAACACTGCTTTCTTAGGCATGATTAGGCTAGCTTTTTATTAGATTTATATTGAATTCAAATCGTACCATCTACCATGATGAGATTTGCACCAATGTCCACAGTACATTAGCTGGATTACTACTTAATTGACATTTGTACTATTCCATGTCCCTATGGCTTGCTTCACTTTCCTTTCTGTCAGAAAGGAAATACAATCATAGAAAATGCCTTTGATGAGGAAAGGATTATATAATTATTTGTAAGTGACTTGAGAGAATTAATTGTGCTGCTATGATCTATTAGCTGTGACTTCATTATAGATATTGGAATAGTTTTCCTGAATCACTATGGAGGAAGAACTAGCTCCCTTACTGTTTCAGTTCTGTTGTGCATAGTATAGGAAGTTTGTAGTAATCAAAGATGAAAAATTAGTTCAGATCTTGAAGTTAGCATACCAGGTGATACATTTTGACACACCCAAATGTGGCGATTGAGACATCGTAATGTTATCTGAGCATCTGTTGTATAAATTAACATCATCCTATTGTAACATAGATTGTGTTGTAAACAAAACAAATGTTCCATTTGTGTAAAGAGAAAGTTTTCTCAATATAAAGCCCATGGGTAAAAGTTTAGTTTTTGGATTCTGCTAGAATAACCAGTGTTAGTTAAACAAAAATAAAGCAAGAAAATGTTTTATAATTTATCATGCTTTTAAAAAAAGCATTTCAATTTTTTTGAGGTAGATGAAGGCAAGAGATGCTGGTTAATCAGTCGTGTTCAGTTACACAAATTTTATACCAACTCTTATCTTTCGGGTGAACAATACTGGCCCTCACAGCCTTCAACAAGTTCTTGCGACTGATTTGAAGTATGCGAACATCTGATGGATCCAGTTTATTGTTATAAAAAGAAATGCACAGATGTACACAATAAGTGATTTTTACCAGTTGAAACTGGTTCAATGTAGTATTTGTATGGAGGGAAAAGATAACTAAGGGTCACTGCAAAGTATCCATGTATATATATATTTTTTAAACAAAAAAAGACGTATTAACGCATATAATAATTATTATTTGACCTAATAATATTTGTTCAAGAAATTTAGTATTTTTGATTTTCCTCCAACATATGTTGACTTTTTATATTCATTCCTTGGATGTGGGAAACATTGATAAAAGTAGGCCTTATTGCCAAACAATTGCTTCCAAGGGTATTTTGAAACAACCATTTAGAGTGAGATTTGAGTTAAAATTCATAAAGGGCATTAGTGAGACCACATCTTGAATACAGTATGAGTTTTGTTTCCATATTTAAGGAAGGATGTAAATACATTGGAGATGATTCAGTGCGAGTCTATTAGATTGCTAACTGGATTGCGCAGGTTATCTTATGAGGGAAGCTGAGATAGTCTGGGATTTTCACTGGAGTTTAGAAGGGCGAGTGATGACTTGTCTGAAGCATATAAATTCCTGAAAGGTCTTGATAAGATCAACGTGGAAATAATGTTTCCTGATGAGGGTGAATCCAGAATTAAGGAGCACATTTAGGACTGAGATGACGAGAAACATGTTCTGCCTCAAAGTGGTCAAAAGAGGATCATTGAACATTTGTAGGTTGAAGGTAGATTCTTGGAGAAAGTGAGGACTGCAGATGCTGGAGATCAGAGCTCAAAATGTGTTGCTGGAAAACCGCAGATCAGGCAGCATCCAAGGAGCAGGAGAATCGACGTTTCGGGCATGAGCCCTTCTTCAGGAATGAGGAAAGTATGCCAAGCAAGCTAAGATAAAAGGTAGGGAGGAGGGACTTGGGGGAGGGACGTTGGAAACGTGATAGGTGGAAGGAGGTTAAGGTGAGGGTGATAAGGTGAGGGCGATAGGCCTGAGTGGGGGTGGGGGCGGAGAGGTCAGGAAGAAGATTGCAGGTTACGAAGGAGGTGCTGAGTTCGAGGGATTCGACTGAAACAAGGTGGGGGGAGGGGAAATGAGGAAACTGGAGAAATCTGAGTTCATCCCTTGTGGTTGGAGGGTTCCGAGGCGGA
>NC_057713.1:46351351-46382998 GCF_004010195.1 Chiloscyllium plagiosum
CTTTTCGGAACGCTGATAGGGGATGGGAGGGAAATATATCCCTGGTGGTGGGGTCCATTTGGAGGTGGCGGAAATGACAATGGAGGTTGGTGGGGTGGTAGGTGAGGACCAGGGGGTTCTGTCCTAGTGGCGAATGGAGGGGCGGGGCTCAAGGGCGGAGGAGCAGGAAGTGGAGGTGATGCGGTGGAGAGCATCGTCGACCACGTCTGGGGGGAAATTGTGGTCTTCGAAGGAGGAGGCCATCTGGGTTGTTCGGTATTGGAACTGGTCCTCCTGGGAGCAGATGTTGCGGAGATGAAGGAATTGGGAATATGGGAATGTATTTTACAGGGGACAGGGTGGGAGGAATTGTAGTCTAGGTAGCTGTCGGAGTCGGTCGGTTTATAGTAAATGTCCGTGTTGATTCGGTCACCGAGATAGAAATGGAGAGGTCTAGGAAGGGGAGGGAGGAGTCTGAGACGGTCCAGGTAAATTTGAGGTCGGGGTGGAAGGTGCTAGTAAAGTGGATGAACTGTTCAACCTCCTCGTGGGAGCACGAGGGAGCGCCAATACAGTCATCGATGTAGCGAAGGAAAAGGTGGGGGGTGGTGCCAGTGTAGCTGCGGAAGGTGGACTGTTCCACATATCCTACAAAGAGGTAGGCATTCTTGTTTGGCAAGGAGATATCAAGTTATTGGAAGCATAAATTTTGAAAGGTCTTATTGAAATCAGAACAGGCTTGAAGGGTCGAATGGCCAACTTGTGCTGCTAATTCATGTGTTTGTAAGTACTTTGAGAATAGATTAGATTCCCTACAGTGTGGAAACAGGGCCTTTGGCCCAACCAGTCCACACCAACCCTCTGAAGAGCAACCCACCCAGACCTATTTCCCTCTGACTAATGCACCTAACTCTACGGGCAATTTACCATGGCCAATTCACCTGACCTGCACATCTTTGGACTGTGGAAGGAAACCGGAGCACCCAGAGAAAACCCACGCAGACACAGGGAGAACGTACAAATTCCACACAATTGCCCGAGGCTGGAATCGAACCTGGGACCTTGTGCTGTGAGGCAGCAGTGCTAAGCACTGAACCACTGTGCCACCCCCTGAGGATAGCAGGATTGAAGGAAATTAATAAACTAGTTGTGCTTTTATGGCAGCTCAGCATCTTTCATGGCTAGATCAAATCAGATTTGAAGTCAATTTCACTATTTTCTAAAGTGGAATTTGAACCATGAACTCTGCAGATCACTATCAGAACCACTAAGGATTCAATCTTGTTATGGTTGGCTATCTTGCAGGCTGTAAGGGATTCAAATTCCCAAATTGGTCAATGTACACACTCTACAATAACTGAGATGCCGTCAGGGTCATGGGTCAATACAACAAATGCATTGAGCCATGCTGTCTAAACCTCAGAATCCTATGAGCCTGAACACATGTTTTGCAGCTGTACAGTGGGAACTTGTAGTTTTGAATTTTGTGCATGTCAATCAATAATGAGAGCAGCTTTCATTTACAAGATGACTTGAACAATCAAAACATGCTGAGTTATTGCACAGAAGTGCAGAGTAAATAAGAACACCAAGCTAAAACAACAAGTTATTTAAAGAGGTGACTAAATGTTAGATCAAAAAAGTAGTTTTTAAGAAAGTTCCTAATGAGATGTAAACAGCAGAGAGCAGGGGGTGAAAGGTCAATTGAGGGTTGAATAGGACATGGTGGTTGTGAACATTGTGGTTCAGCTGAGACAATAGTTGGGAGGATGGAATTTTCGCTAGGGTTATGGCTCTTGTAATGGACACTGGCATCGATGCTTTGGCCTCACTGATAAAAGAATGTAACAAATGGGAACAGGAGTGAATTAGTCTGCTTCCCATTCAGCTGATCTTATGTTTCACTCCACTCTTCTGCCTGTTCCTCATCTTCTTTGATTTCCTGACAAAGTTCTATTCCAGCATCAAACATATTCATTGATGGAGCATCTAAACCCTGTGGGTTAGGGAATTCCAATGAATTCCATAGCCTTCAGAGTGAACACTTTTTTTTCATTTCTCAGTCCGAAATGATCAGTCTCCTATCCTGAAACTATGCCCTCTGTCCTAGATACCCCAACCAGAGGAAGCAACCTGTAAGCATCGACCTTGTTAAGTCCCCTAAGATTCTGGAATGGTTCCAGTAAGGTAACCTCTTAGTCTTCCAAACTCCAAAGAGTACAGGCCCAAACTATTCCTCTTCTCATTAGAGGGTCATAGAATGTTACAGCGCAGTACAGACCCTTCGGCTCTCGATGTTGCACAGACCTGTGAAATTAATTTGACACGGATCTAACCTACACTATTCCATTATTATCCATATGTATGTCCAATGCCCATTTAAATGCCTTTAACATCCACGAGTCTACTACTGTTGTAGGCAGGCCATTCCACGTCCCTACTTTGAGCAAAGAAACTACCCCTGATATCTATGCTAAATCTATCACCCCTTAGTTTAAAGCTATGTCCCCTAGTGTTAGCCTTCACCATCCAAGGTGAAAGGTCCACCTGATCTAATCCTCTGATTATATTATATGCCTTGATAAAGTCACCTCTCAACCTTCTTCTCCAATGAAAACAGCCTCAGTTCCCTCAGCCTTTCCTCATAAGACCTTCCCTTCCATACCAGGCAATATCCTAGTAAATCTCCTCTAAACCCTTTCCAAAGCTTCCACATCCTTCCTATTATGTGGTGACCAGAACTGTACACAATACTCCAGATGCGGCCTTACCAGTATCTTCTACAGCTGAAGCATGACCTTGTGGCTCCAAAACTCAATTCCCCTATCAATAAATGCCAACACACTACATGCCTTCTTAACAACCTGATCAACCTGGGTGGCAACTTTCAGGGACGTATGCACCTGGACACAGAACTCTCTGTTCATCTACACTGCCAAGAATTTTACCATTAGCCCTGTAGTTTGCATTCCTGTTACTTCTTCCAAAACGAACTACCTCACACTTATCCACATTAAACTCCATTTGCCATTTCTCAGCCCAGCTCTGCATCTTATACATGTCCCTCTGTAACCCACAACATCTTTCAGCACTCTCCACAACTCTGCCTACTTTAGTGTCATCCGCTAATTTAGTAACCCATCCTTCTATGCCGACATCCAGATCATTTATAAAAGTGACAAACAGCAGTGGCCCTAAATCAGATCCTTGAGGCATACCACTAGTAACTGAGCACCAAGATTAACATTTCCATCAACCACCAGCCTCTGTCTTCTTTCAGCGATCCGATTTCTGATCCAAACCGCTACATCACCTTCAATCCCAAAACTCCATATTTTGTGCAATAGCCTGCAGTGTGGAATATTATCAAATGCCTTACTAAAGTCCATATACACCTCATCAATTGCTTTACTTCCATCCATCTGTTTTTTCACCTTCTCGAAGAAGTCAGTCCCTCCATACTTGGCACCAAGTATGAATCTTCCCTGGATTGCCTTCAATGCCTGTATCTACCCTCCACTAAGGGATCAAAAGAGTTCATATTTATTTGTGGATGTGGCCTAACTAGTATAGTTTTAGCAAAATGTCCCAACTTTTATACTCCATTTACTTGAATTAAAAAGGTCAGCATTCTATTTGTCTCCCCTATTGCCAAGCGTGTGGATACTACCTTTTTATGATTCATAGAAGATAAAAATCCACCTATTTTGTAGTTTTCAGCAGTCTCTCCACATTTAAATATTCAGTCCCTCTATTCTTTCTGCCAAAGTGCAAAACCTCAAATTTTCCATGAAGTTTATTCCATCCGCCAAGCTTTTGCCCGATTGTTTAATTTATTTCCGAATTTAAAAGTTTTAGCGTAGTCTACATCTTCAACAACTCTTTTAGTCACTATACCCACTTCAGATCAGTGTTTATTCTATGCTTTCTCTGTAAAGTACTTTGAGATACTTTGCTACAGTATAGGTGAAATACGAACACAAGTTGATTAAGATTCTTTCAGTAGCACTGAAGATAAGGGAAGAATGGAGGAATTGTGTAAAAGATAAATACGATTCATCATCCACAAAAGCCAGCAATCCAGAAATGGACACAAGTAAAATAAAGATTAGGAACATGAGGACAGGAGTAAGTCAGTTAGCCAGTCAAGGCTACCCCGCCACTCATGGCTGATCAAACACTTTAGCCTTTTATCCACCCCATTCCCGTAATCCTGTACACCAGCGACAATCAGATATCTACCAATCTCTATACTTAACACACTTAAAAGCCTGAATCTGTGCTGCTTTCGCTGGCACATAACCCCAAAAGGTTCACAATCCTCAGAGTAAAATAAAGATTCAGAGAATTTCACAGCACACCCAGAGGCCATTTGACCCATCGTGCCTGTAATGGCTCCTGATAAAGCTACCCAGCTCTATCTCTGTACTCCCCTAAATTCATCACTTTGAAATACTGTATATAGCCAGCTCTCTTTCAAAATCTCTTACGGAATCTTCCTCTAACCTTCTCTGAGGCTGTGCTATCTAAATCCTAGCAATTATCTGAACACAGAAGTTTTTCCTCATCTCACTCCTTGCTCCCTTACTGACAATTTTGAAATTGTGAACACAAGTTACTTGACATACTACTATTCTTCTTTACCCTGTCAAAATTGTTCATAATTTTATACATCTCAATAAGGTCACCTCTTAAATCTCTGCTCCAAGAATAAGCTCAATTTCTCAAATCTTTCCTTGTATCTAAAAACCTGTCATTGCTGGTATCATTCTCGTAAAATCTCCTTTCAACTTTCTCCAGGCTTTAATATCCTTCCTTTAATAAAGGTGTCCAAATATGGTCTGACCAAATGATTTGAAGAGGTGTAGTATCACTCTCCTGCTTTTATACTTTCTGCATCTATTTATGAATCAAACAATCCTATCGGCCTTAACAACTATTTCAACTTGCCTGGCTATCTTCAGAGCATCACGCACATGAACCCTGAGGTCCTGTACTCTCCTCAAAGTTTTACCTTTGAGCCTGTGTTATCAGTGTTTCTTCTACTAAAACACATTACCTTGCATTTCTCTGCATTGAAATTCATCTGCCAGGTATCTGTCCATTTGGCCAACTTGACAATGACTCTGAAATCACTCAGCTCACCCCAGCTTAGTATCATCTGCAAATTTAGAGATTTTCCCCTCAACACCCATCTCCAAATTATTTATATAAATCAGAAAAATAAACAAGAATCACTTCATTACAGAGTTAATTAACATTCCCCTTAATTTTAACTTATGCCCTCTGCTTCTAGGCTCCCTAACCAGTACAGGAGTAGTCAAGGTACTGTGACAAAATCTAGCTGTCAACCTTCTTTTGACCCAAAGTTGAAAATAAAAATTTGACAGGGCTTGGGGAGAGGTAAATTTTGGTTTTCAGTGAGAAAGGTATACAGAACAAAGGGCATGGAGGTATGATACAGAGAGCAAAATTCGACACTAATATTTCCACAGAGTTAACTAACTAGTCATGCAATCAGTTATATGTAGATTCCCAATAAGCAACATGCAACTTGTGCCTTTTATACCAGACACTAATGTACACCTCTATCTGCCAAAGGACATACAAAAGCCTTTGAGAAATGTCAAGAAAGGTCTCCATTTTGAAAGTGCCACACTGTGGCGGCACAGTGGCACAGTGGTCAGCACTGCTGCCTCACAGCGCCAGAGACCCGGGTTCAATTCCCGTCTCAGGCGACTGACTGTGCAAACTCCACACATTCTCCCAGTGTCTGCGTGGGTTTCCTCTGGGTGCTCCGGTTTCCTCCCACAGTCCAAAAAAAAAATGTGCAGGTTAGGTGAATTGGCCATGCTAAATTGACCGTAGTGTTAGGTGAAGGGGTAAGTGTAGGGGAATGGGTCTGGGTGGGTTGTGCTTCGGCGGGTTGGTGTGGACTTGTTGGGCTGAAGGGCCTGTTTCCACACTGCAAGTAATCTAAAAAAAAATCCAGCTAACGCTTTTGTTCATGAAAATTGCTGACCACTTGCTCATTATGAACTTTGCAGAGAGAGACAATGCACATGCACTCTCAGTTTTTTATTTGATCTTGAACACTTTAGAACTGTGTCCTTTTGTTAATATTACCTCTTTCTATTCTATGCAAAACCTCACACTTCTGTATTAATTCAATCAGCCACTTTACTACCTGTTTTGCTAGTCTGTAAGTGCTGTTGCAAATGATTTCCACTAACCTCACTGTTTGCTACACTTCCACATTTGGCAGAATAGGAAACATTAATAGTCTACTCTACATTCCAAAATCCAAATCATTTTTACATAGCAAAATAAATTAGTGGCCCTCTTCCAGATTCTTGGAGAACACAATTGCCTATCATTATGGGCTCCAGCTATTCACACATTCCGTATGAATGACTGGACGTAAAGAAAAATGTAAAATTTCTAACTTTACTGACGACACAAAAAGATGTGGGTCTGTTAATGTGAGGAGGGCATATAAAAGTTGCAAGAAGACTTAATCAGGCTGTGTGTGTGGACAGTTGGAATATAGCAAAATTGCTAGAATCTGGAGACTAGCTATATAATTACTATGGCTACAACAGCAGGTCAGAGGCTAGGAATCCTGCATCAAGTAACGCACCTCTTGACTCCCCAAGGCCTGTCCACTATCTACAAGATGCGAGTCAGCTGGGATGGAAAGTCCTCACTTGCCTAGATACGTACAGCTCCAATAGTGAAGAAGCTTGACACCATCCAGGATAAAGAGCTCGCTTTGATTGGCATCACATCCACAAATATTCACTCCCTCCCTCCACTGACATTATGTAGCAACATTGCATCTTGCAGATGTACAATGTAGAAATTCACCAAGGTTCCTGAGAAAACACGTTCCAAAACCACAACTACTACCATCTAGAAGGACAAGGGTAGCAGATACTTGGGGAACCACTGGCTGCAAGTTCGCCTCCAAGCCATTCATCATCCTGACTTGTATTGATATGCTGCGTCAACATGGACTGCAGCAGTTCAAGGCAGCTCACCATCACCTTCTCAAGGCCAACTAGGTATGGGCAATAAATGCTGGCCCAGCCAGTGCCATACACATCCAGTGAATAAATAAAATGTGAAGTTATCTACCTTGATAGGAAAAACAAAATGAGTATTTTTTTAAATGGTGACGGGTGGGAAACTTTAACATACAAACAGACTGGAATGTCTTTGTTAATAAATCACTGAAAGCAAACGTAGAGGTGAAACAAGCAGTTATGAAAGCAAATGGTAAACTGTCCTTTATTGCAAGCAGATTTACTTGTAGGCATGAAGAGTTCTTCCTGCCAGTGTATGGAGCCCTGGTGAGTGCTCATAATTGGATTTCCTAAGGAAGGTTACATTTGCCATAAAAGGGAATGCAAGAAGATTGAAGAAACTGAATCATGGGATGGCACGATAGTCCTTTGAGGATTACAAAGACCCAGCTTGCATCCATAAGATGGTGGCGGAGTAAGATACTTCAGCCGGAGCTCATCCACTCAGTCCGTTTCTTCACTGCGTTTTAAACTCTGCATGTTCTTTTCTCTTTTCAGCCTCAGTGCGGAACTGCTGAGGCATCCTCCTGGCACAGCGTGGCATCCTCCCGGCAAGCTTGGGAGTCTTTCTGCAGCCCATGGCAGTCTCTCAGCCCGGCAATCAAGGTGGCCAGTGGTGAGAGCAGTGCCCAATGCATACCCAGTGCTCAGAGACCATGAGTGGACCTTGCCCAAGCATGTTCTAGAGACAGGAAGTCAGAGGCAGCATTTTCAGCGACCGCAGCGGTGATGGCATTACGGCTCAACATGCGAAGAATGAGTGGTAAGGGAGGTCCCTGGTATCTTCAGTAGCAGTGCCCAGAACAGGCCGCTGAGGTCTCCCAGACAGCGAGTTAAGCAAAAGAGACCAGGGTCCCAGCAACCACTCATCAAAAACTGTTGAACTTTTAACTTTATTCCTTTTTTTTCTAATTTACATTAAGGAGGACTTTAAGTGTTAACTATTACCTGATTTCTGTACTTTTCTACTTAGTGAAGGTCTGTAAAGCTTAGGCTTTCAACTTTGCTTCTTTTACTACTTTCTACCTTAGATGTTTGTACTTATGTACCTTTGTAATTAAATGTGTGGCAACATTAGACACTTTTCATTGTACTTCTGTGCTTGAGTACATGTAACAATAAAATCTAAATCTACATTTGAGTATTTAGAAGCATGAGGGGTGATCTCATTGAAACCCCCAACAGGCTCAAGAGGATAGACATGGGGAGGATCTTTTTCCTGCCAACGGTGGAAGGGTTTAGAACTAGGAGACAGTCAGGAATTAGGGGTGGGCTATTTAGGATTGAAACGGAGAGGAATTTGTTCACTGAGAGGATGATGAATCTTTAGAATTCTCTAAATGGAGGGTCAATGGTCAAGTATATTCAATATGAAGATCAACAGATTTCTAGATGGTAAATATATCAGGAATAGGAGGGTAAATGGTACTGAGGTAGAAAGCTAACTATAATTTCACTGTATAGCAGAGCAGGCTCAACAAACTGAATGTGTTGCTGGAAAAGCGCAGCAGGTCAGGCAGCATCCAGGAAACAGGAGAATCGACGTTTCGGGCATAAGTCCTTCTTCAGGCTTATGCCTGAAACGTCGATTCTCCTGTTCCCTGGATGCTGCCTGACCTGCTGCGCTTTTCCAGCAACACATTTTCAGCTCTGATCTCCAGCATCTGCAGACCTCACTTTCTCGACAAACTGAATGGTCTACTCATACATCCTGTATTCCACCAGCCTGAAATAAAACCATCAATCACAACCTGCAGTTTATGTTAAGATTTTAAACAGTTGGAGACTGATTTTCAAGCATCTATGTAATACCTTATCAAACACTTCCTTGAAATCCATGTAGACAACATACATCGCATTCCCTTAATAAACCTTTACTGTTACTTTACCAAAACATTCAATTAGAATGGTTAAGCACCATCTGCCTTTTACAAATCCATGCTGGTTCTTAGTTAACTTAAAACTCTCCAAGCGGCCCGTTGATGTTTTTTATCTCCTGTCTATTGTTTCTAAAATTGTACCCATCCATGATGTTAAACTAATTGGCATGTAGATGCTCAGATTGACTTTATAGGTTTCCTTAAGTAAGTGTGTCTGTGTGCAACTCTCCAGTTCCTTTACATCTCCTCCATATCCAGGGAAGTACCAAAAGATTAAAATAAGCTTTTGTTATCTTCATCACTAATCCTTTTAGAAATGTGAAAGGAAAGTCATCCACACCAGGTGACTTGTCAACCACAAACATAATCAACTTTTCAAGTACCATCTCCCTCTCGATTCTGCTCAAATCACTGCCTCCATTATTTTCGCTTCAACCAACATTTTGCCTCAGTGCCTGAAGCTCTCCCTCTTCCACTATACATCAAGCTATACCTTATTCCTCTATATCTTCCTAATATATGGCCTTAGGTGCAATCCTGAGATTACTATCTTTGAAATAATATTTCCTTAGGGGTGTCAGTCGCTATTCCAGTATTAAAGTTTTCAGCCTTAATCATCATTGTGAATATGCTGGTGAGGTACCATTTTGAATCACAGGAGCTTTGTGGCTTATGTAAACCCATTATGCTGCTAGGAAGGTGTACTGAGTGTAACAAGCCGGTCAGCCGGGTGGACCTCATAGAATATGAATTCCCTGATTGGGGCCCTTAACCTGGTTCAATCAGGCAGCCCTGGCTAACAGATGAAAACAGAACTGTCACACAGCAGTCCCCTGCAACCGCAGATTACGATGGTTCATGGTCTCCCAATCCAACTGCTTGTTTTGTGGTGCTGTGGAGTCCGTGGACCATGTTTATATTGGGTGCAGGCACTTGCACTCCCTTTTTGATTTTCTCAAAAACCTTCTCCTCTGCTTTTGGTCGCACTTCAGTCCCACACTCCTGATCCTTGGGCACCCGGTGCAGAGGGGGGAGGCTAGGTTGAAGGACCTCCTTGTGGGTCTGCTCCTGGGCGTGGCCATACTGGCCATAAACAGGTCCAGGAAGCGGGGTGTGGAGGGGGTGGTTAGGGCCAATTACCTGCCCCTCTTCCGTGGTTATGTTCGAGCCCGGGTATCACTAGAAACGGAGCACATGGTGTCCACTAACACAATCGAGATTTTCAGGGAAAGGTGGGCACCGCAGGGAGTGGAGTATATTACTTCCCACTCCAACTCTATTTTGATTTAATCCCTGCCCTCCGCTTCACTGTTTGATCATACAGCATTGCCCTTTAAGAAGGTCACTGCTTGTCACTGGCCACTAGTGTGTTTCCTTTCTGCCTAGTGTGGAATACAAATAAAGATTTACACTCTTGTTTTTCACTGTGTCCGACACCCGCGCACACATGACATGGTGCTGGGGAACAATAAGTTAAGTGGTAGTGTGGGGAACAAAAAAGAGAAAAACATTTTTTTAAAAAGAAACAGAACTGTCAAATATCCTGTTCATTCTAAGAGGAAGTTGGATCAGTGTCAAGTACTACACATCTGTCAATAAAGGATGACCTGGTGATTGAACACCGGCCTTTGTGCAGTTACTTCAGTGCTGACAAGAGAAAAGGATTCGCTCCTGAAGAAATTCACTCGCAACAATCATCTGTGAGTTGGGGTAAGCATTTTTGCATTATGCCGTTATTTAGGAAGTTTGACTTGTTTGACCCTGAAGACTGGAGCCAGTATGTAGAAAGGATGTGTTATTTTTTTTCCTGGGCAAACAATGCTATCAGTTTTACTCGGTAGTTCCAGAACTGGAGGAATCTGTGCAGAATTCTTGTTGAGGTTAAGATGACAGGCAGAGGCATGTGACTTTGGTTTAACCCTTAATGAAATGCAGCAAGACCATTTGATTTGTGGGATTAATGATGCAACTATGCGAAAGCACCTACTAGCTCAAGCCCAATTAGACTTTAAGCAGGCACTATAACTGGCTTTATCATTAGAAAATACAGCAAGCAGAGTATGAGTTACAGGATGGAAGGGGCACCACCTCTAGGCCAACTGAGCTTGGGGGACACCACTTGAGTGAAGGCAATTGCATCGCTCCACTTAGGGCATATCCTGAACAGAAAGATTTTAGGTCAGCCCACAGCAATAGCCCAAAACAAAGTCTAGCCTCAATTGAACAGTTAACATTTTCTTCAGGATCCAGATCAGCAAACCATTGTAGTTGCCTCTGGTAAGTGGACTCAAAACGGCAAAAGAGTCCAAGTCTGAACTGAGGAAGAGAACCATAGGGCGGTATCCAGGACAGTGCACACCCTGGAAAGTCCATCTGGATCTGGTTTGGGACAGTTAAATTGCTTAGCAACATCCAATTCAGAACTAATCAAAATAAGCATCTGGTTAAATGGTCACCCAGTTCTCAGAGGTTGGTACTGGCACAGCTGTATCAGTAATTGCAGGAATGGACTTTAACAAAATTCACTCTGGACTCCAACTCTTAAGGGTGCATAAGATCTCGGCTAGACTTAGAACTTAGACCAGAAAGCCCTTACAGATTAATGGTACAACTTTGGTTTTGGTGTCTTATGAGAAGCAACTGGTTCAGTTACCATTCATTGTGGTAAAAAGCTTGGGCCCCAAGCCTGATTCAATTAGAAAATGACTGCCTGAGTGAAGTCAGAATTAAATACCTCGATGTTTTTCGGAAAGTTCAAAGGAATGTCAAAGGAACCAAGGCCACCATGCATGTCGACCAGGAAGCAATTCCATGATTCCGTAAGGCAAGCCCAGTGCCATTTGCCTTACATGCAAAAGTAGAGGCAGAAACCCAGGAGGCTGGAAAATGAAGGATTCATCAAACCAGAACAGCTTGTAGAATGGGCCGCAAATGTCATACGATTGTGAAGCCCAATGGGTCAGTTCACCTTTGCCAGGATTTTAAACAAATGGTAAACCACTTCTCACAGCTGAATAAATACACAATCATTTGAACAGGGGACTTATCCACAAAACTGAAAATGTGTTGCTGGAAAAGCGCAAGTCAGGCAGCATCCAAGGAACAGGAGAATCGACGTTTCAGGCATAAGCCCTTCTTCAGGAACAAAGCTGTCCTTCACGAAGCTGGACATGGGCCATGAGTACCTGCAATTGTGGTTAGACGAGGAATCCCAGAATTAATTAAGACACTTACCACAACTAATGTCAATAAGGATTTGTACTAATGTCTGAGACTGCCACTTGGGGGACCATTAGCCTGTGCCATTTTTTAGCAGGTGACGGAGAACATTTTACAAGGTCTACCCCAGGTCACCATTTATCTAGATGATGTGCTAATAACAGTGAAGGTCTGTTAGACGCGTCTCAAAGGCAGGTATGTGTCTCAGATGATGTGTTTTCCAGGTACCCAAAGTGACTGGGTTACAGAGTCGACAAGACTGGGTTACACCTGTTGGAAAACAAAATGAGGGCAATCAAACATGCCCTTGCTCTTATGTCTGTACCAGAACTTAGGTTTTTCCTTGGACTGGCAAATTACTATGGACAGTTCATATGTAACCTGGCCTACATCCTGGTATCCTTACATCTGCTACTGAAAATGGGTCAACCTTCGAAATGATCTAATAGTGAAGATGTAAAGAGTAGTGAAACGGCATCAGGAACACCAGTGCTGCACATATGCCTTCTCTAAGTGAGATGGGGGACAAAGTTTGGTGCTGAAACCACGGAAATGGCCCTATATGAGTAAGAGGCATGGTTAACGCGAGGTCAGGTCCCATGACATACAAAGTTCGGGTAGCTGAGGTGGTCCTGAAAAAGTACGACGACCATATGAAAGCTGCAAACTTGCAAAAAGGGCGGCACGGTGGCACAGTGTTACCACTGCTGCCTCACAGCGCCAGAGACCCGGGTTCAATTCCCGCCTCAGGCGACTGACTGTGTGGAGTTTGCACGTTCTCCGTGTCTGCGTGGGTTTCCTCCGGGTGCTCCGGTTTCCTCTCACCGTCCAAAGATGTACAGGTCAGGTGAATTGGCTATGCTAAAATTGCCCGTAGTGTTAGGTAAGGCATAAGTGTGCCTCACAGCGCCAGAGACCCGGGTTCAATTCCCGCCTCAGGCGACTGACTGTGCGGAGTTTGCACGTTCTCCCTGTGTCTGCGTGGGTTTCCTCCGGGTGCTCCGGTTCCCTCCCACCGTCCAAAGATGTACAGGTCAGGTGAATTGGCTATGCTAAAATTACCCGTAGTGTTAGGTAAGGCATAAGTGTAGGGGTATGGGTGGGTTGTGCTTCGGCGGGTCGGTGTGGACTTGTTGGGCCGAAGAGCCTGTTTCCACACTGTAATGTAATCTAATCTAATCCCCAGACCCTCAGAGCAGCCAGAAATGCTGTCAGAACCTGTGAGTTTTCCCCTTTGTCTAGTGTCGAAGAAACCTGCAAGACTGAAATGGACAAGGCAAATGTAGCAGTCTTGACATCTTTACCACCTGAAGAACAGGATGAATTTATTCCAAATCACTGTGGATGCAAGAGGTGGGCTACAGTCCAGTACCATCACTGAATATCAAGGGATTGGACTCCATCTTGTTGGCAAAAATCACTGCTGAGTATTGTGTGGCCTGAATGGTGCTCAACAATAGCCAGCCCCTGCTTCAATTCTGCACTTGTATGTGGACAGAATCAGTTCAATGATTACAGATCTCATTTCTGACCTTATAATGGAGACAGAGTTGTTGATAAAGGAGCTGAATAATGATAGAATCCTGAGGAATTCCTGTTGTGATGTTTTGTGACTGAGATGATTGACATCTAATAACCACTATAATATCATTTTGTGCGAAATATGACACCAGTTTTCCCATTGATACCAATTTTGCTAGGGCCCTATATGATAGACTTCAGAACTTTAGTTGTTCATGGATTGAATTAATCCAAGTTGTCCATGTTTGGATGAAGGCTGTTGTGGGATCAAGAGCTGAATGACCTTGACAAATCAAACTGAGCATCAAAAAGCAGGTTATGTGGAATAAGTGCTGCTGATAGCATTGTAAATGACACCTACTATTATTTTGCTGATGATGGAGAATAGACTGATGTGACATTAATTGGTTGGATTGGATTTATCCTGTTTTTTAGGGTGTACCTGGGTAATTGCCATAGTTGGATAGGTGACAGTTTTGTTTATGTACTGGGAAGTGTGGCTCGGGGTGCAGCTTTTCCTGTAGAACATGCCATCAGTACAATTGCCAGAATATTGTTAGGCCCCCTAGCCTTTGCAATATCCAGTATCTCCAGCTACTTCTGAAAATGATGTAGAGTGAATCAAATGGCTGAAGACTGTATTTGTACTACTGGGTATCTCAAGAGGGTAACAGCATTGTCCACTCGGAACCTCTGACTGAAAATGCTTACAAATGCACCAGCCTTGACTTTTGCACTGATGTACTAAGTCCCTCATCTTTGAGGATGGCAATATTTGTGGAGACTCTTCCTTCAGTGGGCTATTTAATTGTCCATAACCATGCATGTCTGAATGTGACAGGACTGCTGAACTTGGATCGGATCCACTGGTTTTGAGATTACTTCACCCTGGCTACTGTTTGGCAAACAAGTAATCTTGTGAGGTGGCTTCACCAGAAAAACATTTTTTAAGGTACTAGTTTGCTCATTGGTCCATCAAACCAAAGTTGTAGGTGTTGACTTTGACAATGAATTAGAACTATTAGCACTGTTGATCAGACTGATATCAGAGATTGATTTATTGGATAATCATTTACTGGGATCAATGATCAGTGATGCTCCAATGAAAGCTGCTCTCATAATGGCCACACTGAAAATTTCCATGTTTTCCTCCTCTGTAACAGGAAGATCGTGTTGTTGCAGCAGGAGGAGCAGCAGCAGCATTTTACAGTCCCAGCCGTTGTCCCAGCTGTTCTTCTACCTTTCTCTATGGCTATCTGGAAGAAGATTTCAATTATGTTCCAGTTATTTCCAAATGTTGATTGAAAATAACACTCAGCTGGGAGAAGCAACGTGATGCACTCTTGCAGCTTCCTGCATTTCTATAAAAAGTGCAAATTATTCAATTTTTGCTGCCTTAAACCATCCCTGCACTTGGCACTTTTCCACATGCAATACGGTAATAACTAATGCAGTGCTAAGAAATTGACACAAAGAAAATCAATTCCAATTGTGAAATTAAGGTAGCCAAAGTTTGGTAATCAATGTAGGAACTCACGGCAAATGTTGCGTGTTTCCCTTGGGAAAGCCCCAGAAGAGCTGTGACACACACACACACACTCTCCATTTATAGTGAATGTTACATGCTGCTTGTGGTATAGCCTTGCACCCTTGAACCAAAATTGACTTTCCAATCACCACCATGAATACTGATTCCCTTTACCATCATCACATTATGACAGTGATGTTTACCATCTACAAAGATGTACTGCAACAATTCAACAAGGCTCCTGCAAAGGCAACTTCCAAATCTACAATTTATACTGCAGAGAAGAACAAGTACAACATCATTATTTCAAACCAGACCCTGTTCACAGAACAGAATCATAGAACCATACTGTGTGAAAACAGGCCACTTGACCCAACAAGTCCATACCGACCCTCTAAAGAGAAATCCACTCAGAGCCATTCCCTACCCTATTACTCCACATTTACCCCTGACTAATGCACCTTACCTACACATCCCTGAACACTATAGGCAATTAGGCGTGGCCAATTCCCCTAACCTGCACATCTTTTGGATTGTGGGAGGAAACCAGAGCATCCGGAGGAAACCAATTCAGACACGGAGAAAATGTGCGAACTCCATATAGACAGTTGCCGGAGGCTGGAATCAAACCCTCGTCCCTGGTGCAGTGAGACAGCAGTGCTAACCACTAAGTTGATGTCCCAGTTTGATGGAAATAAGATTGGAAGCTATGCCAAGCTATGAGGCTACAGACTGAAGTTGAATACAACTCTGCTGTGACAGATGGCCCCAACTATTAACGGATTCTCAGTCTTGAGTTGGCAGAACTTTCAAAATCTATCCTATTCAGCATGGTGGTACTGCCACATAACACAACAAAGGGTCCCCTCAATGTGAAGGTGGGACTTCATCGCCATAAGGACAATGAAATGTTTATTCCTACCAATACTGTTGTGGTCAGATGTAACTACTACTGGTAGATTATTGAAGATGAGGCCAAGTATGTCTTTCTATCTTATTGATTCTGTTACCACCTGTTACAGTCCATTCTAGCAGTTATGTTCTTTCGGACTCCACCATCTTAACCAGTAATGGTACTATTGAGTCTCTCAGATATTTCACTGAACACTGAAATTCCCACATTTATGTCAGTGTCCTCAAAGTAGCGTTCAACATGGAGGAGTACTGAGTCATCAGTACAGAAGAGATGGTAAATGATAATCAACATTTGTTCATACAGTACAAAAAAAATCTCAAATCTCTTCTGTTCCTCCAATTCCAGGAAATATACTGGATTGAAACATCATGGGGCCCAGTATTCTGGGACTCCCATTACAAATACCAACTGTATACCATTGGTAGGTCAGTCCTATTGGATGAACAGGTCGTACACAATAATGGTGATGGTGCATCTGGGATGTTGTCTGCAAAGATGTGGACCGGGGGGGGGGGGGGTGTTCTCTCCATTCCATGATCAGTCAGTAAGCAATCACAATCGGTCTGGTTCTTTAAAGACTTCATTATTTTCTTCATATGGCTGGGTACAGAGCATCTGGAAACACATGGAGGAGCTGCACACATGGCTTAAGACAAAGACATTTTTATACTTTTCTTAAAGAAAAGTACAGGCCATGATCGCATAGTACAGACAGTTACCGATCAACATACGATATTACTTTATTTGAGTTACTTGGTCCAATGATATTTCCTGAGAACCAACTTTGTTTTCCATCACTCAGGCCACCCTTATCTCACTAATCGAGCCTTTGCACCTGCAGCTGAAGGTCAGTTAGGATGTCCAGTAATGTCTTAGCTAGTCTAGTTATTTCTACGCTGTAAAGGGAGCATTGTCTGCTAATTTCTAATGAAGCAGAGTGTGGTTAGTTAATTATGTAGCCATAGCAGAATTAATAGACATTTTATGCAGTTTTTAGCATAAATTGTCAATTTGTAGCCTAGAAGCCATTTTGTCACATTATTTGCATTAAGAAGCCATTTTATTGTCACCTTAGCTATTAAGAGCATGTGTTAAGTGGTTGTTCCTGACAACAACTAGTTACCTCAGCCTGTATTCAGGTTTCATATATCCTCATGTATAAGACAAGATTCTTTGAAAATAACTTTGTCACTGTTTTGCTGGACTAGTCTGTGAAACAGGTCTTCCAATTTTGGCACAAGCCCCCAAATGTTAGTACAGAGTGCTTTGCAGAGTGACCATGTCTAGATTTACCACTGTTTCTGATGCCAGTGTCAGTGTCAATGTTGGTCAGACTGCCCTATTTCATTCCTTTTATCATATTTTGTAACACTTGTCAACAAATAAATGACTAACTAGGCTATTTCAGAAGACACTTCAGAATAGATCTCACAACTATATTAAGACAGATGACAAACCTAGGTTAAAAGATATAGATTTTAAGGGTATCGAAGAAAGTAAAAGAAACAGAAGGGTTTAGGAAAGGAATACCAGAGCTTAGAACCTAACCAGGGAAAATACAACTACAAATGGAGGAGTGAATCAAAGGCTCAAAAGACAATGGAAGAGATTTTTCAGAGGTTTTTGGAATTGGATATAAATTACAGAGCCTGGCAGATGTGAAGCCATAAAGGAATTTATACACAGATGAAATTTCTAAAATCAAAGTAATACTTAATCAAGAGCGAATGTAGGTTAGTGAACACATGGTTAATAGGTGGTGAACAGGTTACCATGCGAGTTAAGACACAGTAGAGTTTTAAATAGCCTCAAATTTACACAGACTTTTGAACTTGGAAAGACAGCCAGGAGTGCAATAGTCAGTTCCAAGACATGGCTGGGATTTTCAGCAGATCAAATATCAAATTGGGCAACGCAAAAGGCAGAATGAAGTTATGACAGAGATCCAAAGTGGGGTGGGGAAAGTGAGAGAAAAAAAACAAAACTAACTCAGTGTTCAAAAATATGAAGTGCTAAAGAAATGTTGCAATGTACGCACAAACTGGCGATTTCACAATTACTTTTGTATCCCTCTGATTTAATCCAACGTCGAAATCGGCTGTGTGTACAAACTGAAACCAACCACTGAAATGTTAACAGCATCAAGATATGCCCACTATAATTTGTTAGTTATGGTACGTTCCATTACAATGTTGAATATTTTGCACGACCTCATATCGAAAAAAGCTCTGAAATACAAAAGCAAACGAACCTTTCTTTTTTTAGAGAAATAGTCTGCCCACGCCCCTTTTCCCCCCGGACAGTGACTATTTATGTGGACAGGGTGATTATGAGCACTGTATTTTGGGGCGTAGCGTCTTAACCCTTCACTGCCTCCACAACATGGGAGAAATCTTCCACACAAGTGGCCACCCCGGTTCTCTCCTTCGAGATTGTGCCAAGCTGTAGCACGTTTGCAGAAGGTGTTTTTAATTGTGAAAGTCCCGTTCCTTTCCTTCGCTTGTTGAATGCAGCAGAATGACAGATGCTCTTTCTTGTTTTGGGGAGCTATTTAAGAGAAGGGCGGAATTGTCAGAAAGAAACAGGTCACTAAGTTGTTGAATCCTGGCCAATATTTTCAGCCCTGTCTTTTTTGTAAATACCAAGATGTACACGAATCCTACTCAACTGGGGGGGGGGGGGGAATCTGCTGACCGACAACTCGAAAGTCTGACTACCAGAATCCACACTTGCTAATGTTGTTTCTTCTCTCCACTCTCGGTGAAGCTGGCTACGCCCTCGAAAGTTTCAACACTCACCGACAACAAATGTTATATCGTGAAATCAGACTTTTATTTTTGAGGCGAAGAATGAAACATTCGGACGCCAACCTTACCTGAAAAGTCACCCAAACTCCTTCAAGAGTCCCCTTCGGTCTCGGCACAGCCAGAGAAGAGGAAAGTACGTCGAAATTAATTAATTCACGGCCTGCAAATCCTAGCAGTGACGGATATCTATCCCTCCTGGTCCAAGCCCGCTAGCTGAAGTGAAAATCCACAAGTGTGAGTCAGACGGTCAGTGAGCTCGTTCCACTCTGACCACACTCTGCTCCAGTTTTACTCAAACACAACTTCCCAGAGGCCGGGCACTGCGCATGTACTGATCACAGGAAGGCGCACATTTCACTTCAAAGAACAACATTCTCTGGCGTCAACTTATTAAGGAAAGCCCCGCATCCCTTTGACTTTATAACATCCAACAGTTTTAGACCTCATCGTTCTACCTGGAGTTTCACTCGTGAATTAACTTTTTTTTTTGTGGACAGCTTCCTGAAGAATTTTCTCTTGGTTTGCTAAATCCACTTTTACTTCTCGATTAAAATTGGGGGGCAACCTCTTGTCTCCCGCACTTGATTGTCCTGTTTCTTGTTGATTTCTGGACGTTATTTTTCTCCTGGAGAGCATTCAGTTTGTATTATCTTTTCCCTTCTAAACAGTTACGCGGTTTTATCAGTGAACGCTGACGTTTGATCGCTCAGCTAAATTATATCCTATTTTTGCTCTCTACGAGCTGAACATATTTAGTGTCTATTAAAATTCCGAAAGTCAGTTTCAGGTTCATTACTGGCTTTCGGTATCGAACTGATTGGCTTTTTTTTACTATGTTAAGTCAATAACGGGCACAAAGTTACAAAATAAACATATTCGAGTTAAATCAGTCGACAATCTCACCTATCCATGCTTTCTAGTTCCCTAAATATTTCCAGAATGTTTGCTTCAGATATCTAAAAGGAAATTCACTCCATGTTTGAATCTTTTTAGGGTTAATTTTCTAACATCTGTAGTAACATGTCATTAGTGTTAATGCCACAGTATGTACCATTTGCAAGATGCACTGCAGATATTCACCAAAGATCCTTGGACAGCACCTTCTAAATCCAAGACTCCTTCCATCTCGAACGATAAGGACAGCTAATTCGTGGGAACACCACCACTTACAAGGACACCTCCGAGCCACTCACCATCCTGACATGGAAATGTATTGCCATTACTTCACTGTTGCTGAGTCAAATCCTGGAACTCCCTGCCAAACAGGATTGTTGGAATTCCTGGAGCATATGGACTGGAACACCTCAAGGAGGCAGCTGACCACCACTTTCTGAGGGGCAACCTGGGAATGCAGTGAATGCTCGCCCAACCAGTGACGTTTACATGAATAATTGTTTTAAAAATCTTTATACACTTGAACTAACTCTGAGTTGCTGAGTTTGAGTTGCTTTTTCAGATCTATCTTTCTTGAACAGTTTAGCATTTTTTTACCTGACAGGATGAATGTCCAATATTCACAGAACTTTATCATTAACTGTAAAAATCTCTAAATAAGTTAGAAAAAACTACATCCATCTTAAAATATATTGAAAAATTGCAATGTCATCATTCTCCTCACCATTTCATCCATGTGCACTTATCCCAATAACCAGTTGGTGGTGCAAAACTTCAGCATTCATTGCTTATTTCTTCACAACCCAATCCTATATTGTGTGTGTGTGTGTGTGCGTCTGTCTGTGTGTTTATACTCAGCTGCCTACGAATGACTTGCACCAGCTTCCAACAGCATGATTGTCTTTATTCCAGAGCTCTAGATTAATAATTTGAAAAATGCAACTTCAAATCTCACCATGGCAGTTTTAGAATTTTTACTGTGTTCAGTTTACAAATTTGCAAAAAAAAACTTATGACAGTTTTATGACAGTGTTCCCAGAAACAGTGTTTGCATTTTGAACATCTTTAGTTCAGATTTTATGAGCTGCAAGCTGAACTAACGTTGTGCATTTGGGAGAGGGAACTTACTTGGATTCTATGAACCAGGAGGCAGTTACACCTCTGAGGGAAAAGTATCCTGATATGGTCAGAAACAGGAGGGTGTGGCTGCAAGTGAGGCATTAGGGGGACCCAAAGGACAGAATTGCAGGAGGGTCAGCTCCTGCAGTTGTCTTAACAGGTTTGAGGTTCTTTCAGCTTGAATCCTTGATAGTAGGTATTGTGGGATGGATGAAAAAAACATGCCATTGTGATACATGAAGTGTCAAGCGAGGGAGGCAAAAGTGGGAGGAGGGGACAGCATAGTCAGACTGACTGACAGTGTTCTCTACAGCTGTGAGTCCAAATGTCTGTGTTGGCCCATTGTGAGGTGTCAAGATATCTGCTCTGGGCTGGAGAAGAACTTGCGGTTCATCTTGGCACCAGTGAGACAGGCAGAGCTAGAAAAAAAGTTCTGCACAGCCAGTATATGGAACTGACACCAAATTATGAAGAGTCTCAAATCTCTAGATTATTACTTGAGTCATGTAAAAATTGACAGAGGGCAAACAAAGTTAAGGAGATGAATGTGTGGCTGGAAGACTGTTGTGAGAGAAATGGGTTCTGGTTCTCACACTGGTGAAGTTGGATCTGTCCTGTTGGGAAAGTCTACATCTGAACTTTACTGGGACTGATGTTCCTGGAAGCTGCGTTTCGAGGGAATTAGAACAGATGGTGGGGCAAACTAAATGGTGGGGCAAGGGCCCAAATTTGAGATGTCGCGGTGAATCAAAGAATGCAGAAAAAGCAACAGAGGAAGGAATTAATATGGGAAAAGAAAAGCAAACAATGACAGGATGGGACAAAGAATGCAGATCTAAGAGTAAATCAGATAAGACTAGAAGTTAGAAAAATAATAAAAGGACATACTTAAGGCACTGTACGTGAATGTACATATCATTTGAAGCAAAACAGATGAACTAATAGTACAAATTGAGATAAATATGTGCAGTCTAGTGGCAATTACTGAGACATGGCTGCAGGATGACTGAGATTATGATTAGGATTGAAGGGTATGTGACATTTATGAAAGACTTAGAGCTCAAAGTGTAGAGAAGTGGCTCTGTTAATGAAAGATGATATTAGCAAAATAGAGAAGGATAACCCAAATTCCGGAAACCAGAATATAGATGCAGTTTGGGGAAAGATCAGGGATAAAAGTAGGAGGTCACTTGTGGGAGTTGTATACAGGCCCTCCAACAGGAACGACCTGGTAGTACAGGGTATCAAGAAAGTGTGGTGCTGGAAAAGCACAGCAGGTCAGGCAGCATCCGAGAAGCAGGAGAATTGACGTTTCAGGCATTAGCCCTTCATCAAGAGGTGCTTCTGCTCCTTGGATGCTGCCTGAACTGCTGTGCTTTTCCAGCACCACACTCTTGACTCTGATCTCCAGCATGTGCAGTCCTTGCTTTTTCCTAGGGTATCAAGAAAGAAAGAATGGGAGGTGTCAAAAGAGTACAGGCATTATCACGGGGGGGGGGGTTTAACCTACATATAAAATGGAAAGATCAGGTGGAAAAAAAAGGATGAGGAATCCATTGACTGTTTTCCAGATAAATTCTTAGATTGGTATGCTATTGCACTAATGTGGATGAGTTGGACTGAAGGGTCTGTTTCCATGATGTACATCTCTCTATGACTGTAACCAGACAACAGATTAAATTAGACCTGGTTTTGACCAATGAGACTGGATTAATTATTGACTTCATAGTGAAAACATCCCTGAGTAGCAGCAACCATAATATGGTTGAATTTTACATACAGTTTGAGGGAGAAAAGTGTGTGTTTAAGACTAGCGTTCCTTCTAAGTTGCATAGTGGTGCTCGTACACAGCCTTTCCAAGATTCCATGCAGAGTGACTGGCATTGGCATGAGAACCATGGCATTGAGTTCTGGGTCTGAAAGTCATTGCTCCACATGAACCTCAGAGAGTCACGTAACTAGTACGGAAGTTGAGGGAATGCTGTCCAAGAATCAAATATAAACATGGACAATTGTGAGGACATGAAAGCAGAGCTAGAAAAAAGTGAACTGACAATTTTGGTTAACAAATACATCAATAGAGATGTAGTGGCAAACATTAAAAGAGATATTCCAGAAAGTGCAGAATGGACGCATTACAACAAGCAAGAAAGGCTGTATGGGACATACCCACTATCTGTGGTTAATTGAAAATATCAAAAATTGCATTAATCAAAGAAGATATTCAATTGTGCAAAGATAGGTGACAGAGCAGATTAAATAGAGTAAGAAAACTGCAGAGAATTATCAAAAGATAGGGAACAAAATAAAAGAGTACCAGAAAAGGTTATGCAAAAATATAAAAACAGATTGGAAAAATTTCTTTGGACATTCATGCAGTGATGTGAGGCATCAGCAACAGCAGAAATGTACAGTGAGGAGATGTTACCAAAACCAGCATTATGCAAACCTAAAAATCAGATGCCAACCATCAAAGTTGGCAAGCCACAACACTGGACTACATGCATGCTACAGAGTGGAAGCAGCATGCAACAGATCACTAAGCAAACCAACAACCAACTGATTTGATAAAATCCCTGTAGACCTGTTACATTCAATTGTGAATCGTGGCATAGGAAAATCCAAAATATTCCCATCCTCGAGGCCATGGAAGCTCAAAATATCAATGCAAACGACAAGACTTAAGTATTACCAAACCTTGTGTTATAAAATTATTACTAAACAAGTTAGATGTCTGACTGAAATCTGGTTTGTTAGATCATATTTCATTTTGTTTCAATGAAGTAATTTCTTCTACTTCGAAAGAACATGTCAGTAAGCTTTGGCTGATTGAAAAGGACATCGGTAGACTGTACCATTACTGGAAGACCTAACATCTACTAACTCAGTGCCAGCTAGGACAGAAACTGTTGAGGTGCTGGAAAAGGATTTGAGGAGGACAAAGTTTTCAGTCCTGGGACATGGATGTCGCTGGATGGTCAGCATTTATTGTCCAACCCTAGTTGCCCTTGTGAAGATGATAGTGAGCTACCTTCTTGAACTGCTACAGTCCTTGTGCTGTAGATAGACCCATAATGCCCTTGGGGAGGGAATTCTGGTTCATGACAAGGAGAGAGATGTGAAACTGCAGATCCTTCCTGACAACTTCAAATCTGAAGTGTTATGAGATGTTCATGATGTAGTAGGACACCAAGTGACAAAAAAGGCAACTGCTCGAACAAGAGTGTTACTGACTCGGGATGGATACTGATACTGATGATTACTATCCTAATTGTGAGAGGTATACTTTGGCCAATGCAGGGAAGCAACTTCACCCCAGCATGGGATCACTGGTCAGCAAGAGGCCTCTAAAGATTCTTGCAATGAATTTTACAGTCCTTGAACTCCTATTCTAACAGAACTGAACACATTTTCATCCTCCTCGATATCTTTACCAATTTCATGCAGGCCATTTCCATCTGTGAGCAAATGGTCTCAACTACAGCCAGGGTGTTAGTACATGATTGGTTTGTCCATCAAGTGTGCCATGTTCCATTGATCAGAATACAACTTTGAGAGCAAGGTCCTACAGGTGCTTTGCAAGGTCTGTGGCATTGCCAAGAGTTGCATCACTCCACATTATCCAGAGAGTAATGGACTGGGTACACAATTCAACTGTATGACGGTCTGCAGACAGGCCTCCTGAGAGTAAATGAAAGTCAGCTGAATACCATTCCGAGGTGGTTTATGCTTAGAATAGCACCCTGTAGTTATCCACTGGCTGTTCCTTACACTCTCTCTTTCTTTGCATGAGACCCAATCCTTCCCATAGACCAACTCCTTGGAGCCACCACACCCTCTGATAGTCGAGCATCAAGCAAGACTAAGCCTTATATTCAAGATGATGTCCAAAAGGACAGAGGAAGTATTTCTGAGAACAGTAACATTGAGTAATCACAAGACTGTTAAGATTGACCTTTTGATTGGTACAAGAGCATTGCAAAATTGCAGTACTAAAGTTGGGAATAAGATACAGAATATTTGGATCCCTGAACCCCACAGAATCATCAAACGCTGAATACAGGAGGTTATACCTATGTTATTGAACCAATAAATAGAGGCCAGCTTCAGCAAACAGATCATGGAGGGGAGTTGCTTGAAAGGAGACAGCAACTGAACCTGCAAGTACCATTAATCTCACAATGCATTGAGACCAACTGACCTGGATCCTTATATGGGTGATCCACTGCAGAGGCTTCGAAGGTACGGGTACAGATAAGTGGTTGGGAAGGTCTTCTCAACCAAATGCTGGCTATCACCTCAACACTTAACAGTTTCTCAGGCCAGTGATGACAGAAAAGAGAAAGTGTGGACCCACACATTCTAACTGTCATGGTGCAACTGATCCTGCTAACCATGCAACAGCTTAGCAAATGGTTACTATGCACCATGTGCAGTTGCTGGGACAGCATATTTCAAACAGAGAAGGGTGTAACAGAGTCACCAGGAGCAGGTGGCCACCATGTGGGAGGGCAACTGCAACACTTAAACAGACCCTCTCTGGAAATAAGGGTGACTCTAAGGCCTCTTGAGAAGAAGAAACAGATTGACAAAAGGTTCTTTAACCCAATGTAGACCAAAGGCTATATTCCTTGCACATACTATAAATATTTTTTGTTCACCTTCAATTTCCCTCATGTTTGTAATGAGCTAATGCCATTGGAATAAAGAATCCCTGTTTCATCCGTTAGTTCAAATCTCATGTCACAGTTGTAATGACACTGATGCACAACTTGGGCTGAATGTTGCAAGGGCTGCCTTGAAAAAATGGTATAATAATTGAGCACTTGCCAGCATAGCTTTGTATTAGCCACAGTGATACAGTTAATGACAGGGCTATTGCTAAAGTGGGCTCTTGCCGGGGGGAGAAAAAGGAAATTGTAGAAAGTTGTCAGGAATATTACAAGTAAATGATTACTTAGGTTAAGGATTTGCTGTAAGATATCCAGCTATAAGCATGAAGTCAGCCTTAGAATCACTATTATTAAAGCTAAAGAAAATGAAAGTAAAATATATTTGTTCGGTTGATATTTTTAGCAGAAAGTACTCAGCAACAGCTGGAGAGAAATGCTTCCCAAGCTTTTTCCTACTGTGACACCATTCGGCCTATCACGTTTGCACTGACACTTCAAAGAACATCCCAACCAGAGTTCCACTCTATCCCTGTAAACCTGCATTTCCCATGGCTAATCCCTGTAACCCTGCATTTCCCATGGCTAATCCATCTAGCCTATACATTCCTGGACATTACAGACAATTTAACATGATCAATCCACCCAACATACATATATGTGGACTGTGGGAGGAAACCAGACCACCTGGCTGGTGCGCACACAGGGAGAGAACATGCAAACTCCACAGAGACAGTCACACCAAGGTTGGAATCAAACCTGATCCCTAGTGTTGTGTGGCAGCAGTGCTAACCACTAAGCCACCGTGCCACCCTAATAAGAACTGAATAAAATTAAGTTGACCAAGGCAAAACTTAGAAGTATACTATGAGCTAAGAAATTAGGTCAAAGAACCAAGAACAGAAGACTTCAGAAGTCCCAGAATCTATGGAAAGACAGACCAACATGTAATTCATATTTATAATCCATAAACCTGTTAGTTTGCATTCTAAAATAGTGATGGTACTTGTTGCCAGCAATTACTTCCTGCCAATAATCTTATCCTAGAGTTGAATAGAGTCCAAATGCCAACAAGGGTTAGTCATTTGACAGTTCACATTCTTAGTTCAAGCTTCTGCTGAGTAAATAGTAATTTAATTTTCATATTCAGACAGATCAATCAATATTTAATTAAATTAAAGTATTTAAGAATAGACTGAAAAATAACAGAAAATTATCTTAAAATACCGATTACCATGAAATAACACTCAGCAATTGTCAATTTTGAGTGGCTGACAGAACGTTGTTCTCATTGACAAAACAGTATCAAGTTATAATAAAACATAGAACTGTGGATGCTAAAAATCTGAAACAAAAACAGAAATTGCTGGAAAAGTTCAGCAGATCTGGGAGCATCTGTGGAGAAAGAAACTGAGTTAATATTTTGAGTCCAGTGACCTTTATCAGAACTGATAGTAGCTAGGGATATTTATGTTGATGACAGGATGTGGGAGCAGGGTAATGTCCCTAATAAAGTTTATATTTTGGAGGTTCGAGATTGGTTTGATTTTCTGTAAATATTGTAACTGAAGAACATTACGAAAGCTTTTCATGTCTACATTTAGACGTAAGATGGTAGCATTGCCACAGTGTGCTTTTAAAAATATAAAAAGCAATGATAATAAAAGATATTGGAAGAATTTTGTTGACATATCTATTGCAGTAGTTCGCTGGAGATCGAGCTTGGCCATCCCCAAAGTCATCCCGAAAGTTAAAGATTGTATAAAAGTATGAAAATTACACATCTGTAAGACCTGTTGGCAGATACCATGGACCAGGTTTCTGTACTTAACAAGATTTGCTGTTTACTGCAAATAAATAGACACTCTCTGCAGGTAAACCCTTACAAACATTAACATATAAACCCTGCTAAAATTATAACCCCCTCATGAAACTCCCCCTACACACAGACACATAAAATGGAGGGAAATACTGGGAAGGCAGGTACACTTGTTCACAGGATTCACGGAGATGATCCTTTGGCTTGTCAGATCTCACTGCTTGCCATTCTTCCTTCTCTAGTATCTTCACATGCTTGCGCGAGGCACAGGTCAATTAGTTCACACTTGTAATGTCTTACATTTGTTGGTTAAGAACCACAGCCTACAGAAACTAATGAGGGGAAATAAACTGGTCTTCTGCTGGCTGAGGTATCATTTACTGTAGAAGAAAGGACAGCTCCGTCCTTTTCAGAGGTTTAATGGCTTCCACTCATTCACATGTTTGTTGGCAGACATAGTGCTTAGGTGAACAATAACACCGGACATTCTGGTGCAAAATGCACAACTCAGTGGCTGGGGAAGTGTGCTTACTGAGTTTTTATGTGCTTATGTATTGAATTCAAAGTCAGTCGTGGTTTAACCTCCAGAATAACAGGAGCTCTGGGCTGAGTCGGCAGCCAGTCCTCCATTGCTGTCTCTCAGTTGCTGATATGCTTTCCATGCAAGAAATGACTGGGCCCAACTCACAGAGAAAATCACTACTGGATGCTGACATCCTTGAAATTGTAACTCACATTAACTGATCTTAATGCCTCTGGACCACCAAAATGTGTGATCTCCTCGCCTGTTCTTCCTTCCTTAATTTTCTAAGTGTTGATGTACATGGTTGGAGTAGTGAAGAAATTCCTACGTGGTCTGAACTTTTTTTTGATAAAGCATATCTTTGAGTTCAGTGTAAAAGATTTCACTGAGTTTATTTCAAAAAATGAAATCTCAAAACCAAAGTTTGGTGAACACACTTCCACTTATCTCAGTAAGGGATGGAAATAAAAGGAGGAAGAAAGGAAATCAAACAATGCCTCGCTAATTCAGGCTCAAGAGGGGAAAAATAATATAAATTCATCCGATATATCGATCACCCCTTTGTCAGTGACACCAGTCCATGTAGACATCAACAGCTTGGTGTGCTGCAAACTCACACTAATTCCACAAAGTCATTCAAAGTTAGTAAAATTCAACCAGCAACTCTCTTGAACATAGCTGATAATCTTTCTGAATTGCACTGGTGGGAGGAATCTTCCTGTTGCTGAATGAATCTTTAAGGGACAGGAGACAGAACTATGCTGGCCAGGCAGGAGAGCTGAAATCACATAGATAGGTTATACCCTAGAAACTGTAGCCAAATTGATCAGCCGAAGGCGTGGATGTGGGATCATAGAGGGCACATGGATGCCTGAATTCACAGATGATGTTTTCAACAGAGAAGTCAGAAAGTAACATTTAAAATCAAATTGTAAGATGGCCTTTTGTAGTGTTTTGCCCACTCCCTTGAAATTAGAAAGTTTCTGTGGGTGTAACTCCACATGGCTTTGTATTTTTGGATATAATTAATCTTTCTTTTAGTTTTCCGTAAGGTGTGATTGAACAAATAGAATGACTTATTTGATTCTTGATGGAGCATCTTTTCTTTCTTTGAAAGATATCCAGTAAGGAACATCAAGCATGCAAAAATAATGAATAATTCAAAAAATTACGTACAATTTATTTTAAAAATTCATTCATGGGATGTATGCATCACTGGCTGGGCCAGCATTTATTGACCATCACTAGTTGCCCGTGAGTCGTGAGCTGCCTTCTTGAACCGCAGCAGTTCATGTGCTGTAGATAGATCTACAATGCCTTTAGGCAGAGAATTCAAGAATTTTGACCTAATGGAGGAATAGTGATTAAATTTCCAAGTCAGAATAGTGAGTGGTCTGCAGGTGGTAGTGTTACCACATATCTGCTATCCTTAGCCTTGTGTATCCTTGGGTCAAAGGATCATTGGTGAATTTTTGCACTGCATCTTGAGGGTTTTACATGCTGCTGCCACTGAGCGCCAGTAGTGGAGAACCTACATTACATTTTGGTCTTTGTTCTTTTGGGCATTTTCCAGGCATTGTTGACAATATATTTGTCCTCCATCCCCCACCTGAGCTGATGTGTTGTCCTTGACTTCACATTAACACACAATCATGAACTGCTCGAAATGTGTAACCACTGTTGGTGCAGTTGTTAGTCCACTGAGTATAGTAGAACATTAACCCAAGGTTTCAATTTGTTGCTAGGATTCTATTTATTCACTCCCATCATTCCTGAAGATGTGGATAGTCACTATCTATCAGTAAAGGTTTTGCCTATCTTTACATTACCTCACTAAATAACATTTTCTTCTTAATTATCATAGATTTTCAATTACTAGCATCCAGGATAAATACTTTAACAAAGCAAATGGAATTAAAAGATCTTATAGCCTTTTCTTTGTTCTTAAACTGTATCCAAATTGTAAATATAGTTCCCAAACATTTAATTTATTTCCAATCAAAATTTTGTTCCATATATACTAGCCTCATCAGCACTTTCCTTTTGCTATTTAATCCTGACATTTGGTAATTCAATTAAATTATATAATGATAAATGACTACAAGTTTTAAAACCAACACAAATTAACCACTGCCATCACAAACAAAAACAAACTGCAGATGGAGCATCTTCAGGAAGAAAACAGAGTTAACATTTCAAGTCTGACGACTCTTCATCAGAATCATTTCCATCTTCTCTTCTGTCTGAGACATCTCATTATTACCATTCGTTCTCATTCCCGAGTCTTTGAGAAGCTACAATAAAATACACGTTCATTATTCTCAAAACAGAAATCAAACATTTCCATTTGATTCTAGGCATTAACATCTCCTGCATGTTTATTGTTTACACTTAGATATCACCCAGATTTTCAAATGTCCATTGCTAAATTCTTTTAGACATTTTACAACTTAAAAATTATTCCAAATTTAAATAATGGTGATTTTGAGTTAGCTGGTTTGCTTTCATTTTAAACGTCTTATTATTTAGCTTGAGGCATCATAGAGGGTGGCAACGATCAAAATGTACACTGGGTGGGAGATTTCAATTTTCAACACCAAGATTGATTTGGCAGCAGCACTACTGATTGAACTGGTTGGGTCCTAAAAGACATAGCTACTAGACTGGGTCTGCAGCAGATTGTGAGGGAATCAAAAGAAGGAATAACATTCTTAACTTGCAGTTTACCAAAAACCGGCCACAGTGCTCGTATCCATGACAGTATCAGTAAGAGTAACCATTGCACATTCTTTATGTAAATGAAGTTTGAGGAAATAAATTTCATTACCTTTATAGTATTTTCCATCACGTTTTGTGGCACTATCACGGTGATAAATGATATAAACTCTGAACAGATCTACCAACTAAAGACTGGGCATCCATGAGGTGTTGTGGGCCATCAGCAGTAGCAGAACTGTACTCGAACACAATCTTCAATCTTATGGCCTGGCACAGACCCAAACCTACCATTACAATCGACTCAAGGAATCAAACCTGGTTCAATGAAGAGAGTCAGATATGTCAGGAGGACACTGGACATATCTAAAATTGAGATGTCAACCTGGTGAAGCCCAAAACAGAATTACCTGCATTCTAAATAGCATAAGCAAAAACTAATAGACAGAGCTAAGTGATCCCACAAATAATCTGGATCATATTTAAGCTCTACAGTGCTGCCATATTATTTTGAATTGTGGTAAACAATTATACAACTCACCAGAGGACAAATATTCTTGTCCTCAATGATGAGAACCCAGCACATCAATGCAAAAGATAAAGCTGAAGCACTTGCAACAATCTTCGCTCTTCAAGGTTTGTGAGAAGATTTGTAGCTCGGGTGCTCGTTGCTGTGGTTCTGTTCGCCGAGCTGAAAGTTTTTGTTGCAAACGTTTCGTCCCCTGTCTAGGTGACATCCTCAGTGCTTGGGAGCCTTCTGTGAAGCGCTTCTGTGGTGTTTCCTCCGGCATTTATAGTGGCCTGTCCCTGCCACTTCCGGTTGTCAGTTTCAGCTGTCCGCTGTAGTGGCCAGTATATTGGGTCCAGGTCGATGTGTTTGTTGATGGCGTTTGTGGATGAGTGCCATGCTTCTAGGAATTCCCTGGCTGTTCTTTGTTTGGCTTGCCCTATAATGGTAATGTTGTCCCAGTC
>NC_057713.1:46384239-46411413 GCF_004010195.1 Chiloscyllium plagiosum
TCATCCACAAACTCCATTAACAAACACATCGACCTGGACCCAATATACCGGCCACTACAGCCAATATAGGAATCACCACAGAAGCGCTTCACAGGAGGCTCCCAAGCACTGAGGATGTCACCTAGACAGGGGACGAAACGTTTGCAACAAAAACTTCCAGCTCGGCGAACAGAACCACAGCAATCTTCGCTCTCTTCAGAGGACTCCAGCATCACAGATGCCAGTCTTCAGCTAATTCAATTCACTTCACATGACAACAAGAAATGGCTGGAAGCACTGGATACTGCAAAGATATGATGGAAGATGTCATCAACAGTACTATCAAGCAGCACTTGCTCAGCCATAACCTGCTCACTGATACCCAGTTTGGGTTCTGCCAGAGCTACTCTGTTCCTGACTTCACTATAGTTTTGGTTCAAACATGGACAAAAGAGTTGAATCCCAGAAGTGAAGTAAGAGCTCTGGATGTAAGTTTGCTCACTGAGCTGGAAGGCTCGTTTTCAGACGTTTCATCACCATACTAGGTAACATCATCAGTGAGCCTCCGGTGAAGCACTGGTGGTATGGCCTGTTTTTTTATTTGTGTGTTTAGGTTTCCTTGGGTTAGCGATGTCATTTCCTGTGTTCCTTTTCTCAGCAACAAAATCGAACAAGCAGACAAAATGTGTCCAGAAACCCTAGCCACTCTCCCCTACATCAAAGACATCTCAGAAATGACTGCCAGACTACTTAGACCTCTTGGCAACATGGTAGCCCACAAATCCACCAATACACTAAACCAGCAGCTAATGAACTTGAAAGACCCTATACAGATAACAAATAAAACTAATGTCATTCACAAAATACCTTGCAAGAACTGTAACAAACATTACATTGGACAAACAGGCAGAAAACTAGCCACCAGAATACATGAACATCAACCAGCCACAAAAACAATGACTCACTCTCACTAGTATCTTTACATACAGATGAGGAAGTTCACTACTTCGACTGGGACAACACATCCATCCTAGGATGAACAGAGACACGCGCGAGAATTCCTAGAAGCATGGCATTCCAACTGGAACTCTATCAACAAACACATTCAGATCCCATTTACCACCCCCTGAGAAACAGGAAATGACATCACTAATCAAACAAAACCTAAAAACATAAATAAAAAAAGTGAGCCATGCCACCAGTGCTTCACTGGATGTTGCCTAGTATGGTGACAAAATGTCTGAAAACGCACCTTCCAGCTTACATCCAGAGCAAACTTCCATCCAGAACCTCAACCCAAGCTACAAATCTTCTCAAAACTCGTGAAGTGAGAGTTCTGGATGTAAGTTTGCTCACTGTGATAGCCTTGACAACAAAGTTGTTTTTGATGAAGTGCGGCATCCAGGAGTCCTAGTAAAACTGGAATCATTGGGTATCAGGGGACAAACTCTCCGATTAGTGTCTTATCTGGAACATAGGAAAGTGGCTGTGGTTGTAGGAAATCAGTCATCTCAGCTCCAGAACATTGCTACAAGTGTTCTTCAAGGTGGTGTCCTAGGCCCAACCATCTTCGGCTGCTTCATCGGTGACTTTCCTTCCATCATGATTGCATTCATGACTCCTCAGTTACTGAAGTGGTCAATGTCTCAAATGTAATTGGATATGAACAGTACCCAGGCTTGGGCTAACAAGTGGCAAGTAACATTCAGGCCACACAAATGCTAGGAATGACCATCACCAATTAGAGACGACCTAACAACTGCCCCTTGACATTCAATGATGGTACCATCACCAAGCCCCCCACCATCAACATCTTGGGGATTACCATCAACCAGAAATTGAACGGGACACATGAATACAGAGGCTATAAGAGCAGGTCAGAGGCTTGGAATACAGCAGCAAGTAATTCACTTCCTGAATCCCCAAAGCCTGTCCAGAAGTCAGGAATGTGATGGAATATTCTGTACTTGCCTGGATGGGTGCGGCTTCAACAACACTGAAGAAGCTTGACGCCACCCAGGACAAAACAGCCCACTTGACTGGCACGGCATCCACAAAATCCACTCCATCCATCACAAGTACTCAGTAACAGCAGTGAGTACCATCTATAAGATGCACTGCAGAAATTCACCATTAATCCTTAGACTGGTCATTTCAAACCTATAACCACTATCATCTAGAAGGACAAGGGCAGCAGATACATGGGAACACCATCATTTGCAAATTCCCTCCAAGCCACTCACCACTCTGATTTGGAAATAAATTACCCCTCCTTCAATGTCAATGGGTCAAAATCCTGGAATTCTCTCATTATTGACATTGTTGGTCTACCTGCAGCACATGAACCATAGCAGTTCAAGAAGGCAGCTCAACACCAACTTCTCAAGGGCAACTAGGGGTGAGCAATCCAGCATTACCACAGTCCCAACTGCGAAGTGTAAAAAAGTCAAAATCCACATGTCACACTAACCCTGGCTAAAGTAGCCATGGGAGTAGTTACAAATAGATTTCACTGGACCTGTCCACTAAGTCAGTGAAAGGTCGATGTTTGGACATTATGGATCACTTTATGAGGTGAATGGAAGTTTATCTCACAAGAGATAATTAACTACAACTATTGCTTGAAAAACAGTAAGTGAGGTAGTCCCTGATAATGAACATAAGTACAGATGGATTCAGATCTGGGAGAACATATTTTACAGGAAAAGCAATTAAAGACGGTTTCTAAGTTGCTGACAATAAGATCTCAGGGCTCTTAGAGGAATGAATAGGACATTAAAGGGATGGTTAGCTAAAGCCATCTAGGAGACAGAATGGGTCTAGACAGATCTGTTGCCTAGTATGTTAACAGGACTCAGGGCAAAAGCAGTACAACGATCAGATTAACTCCATATGAGCTAATAACCAGAAAAGTGATGATATTGTCAGAGCATGTTGTGACTGGTAGAGAGGAAGTTGGATCCCAAACAGCGAGAGTTAAACCTTTTGCGAGTGCTGTGAAATTAACTGCATGGACTGAGACAAGAAATTAGGAAGCAGTAGATCATGCATGACATGGAAGTAGAGGCAGAATGAGGTGGCGAAGTAGGGGATAAGGTGTGATACCTGGCAAAACAGGTTATGTGCCTAAGTGCTGAGGAGCTTACAAGGTAATAATGATTAGTTATACTTGCATCTGTGTGAATAGGAAAGAGACGTAGAAGCACTTGTCATGACTGAACAAATCACTAACTACTTTCCAAAGTAATTAGTCATGGAAATAATTGAACCATGTTAATTAGGATAGTTGCCAACCTATCTTTCCAGCCGGTCAGCAGTGATTTCAGAACTGGAAGTCAATGCAACATTGGTAACAGTAGCATTGTGGGAATACTAACTGTCTCCCCAATAACTCCAATAAATAATGCTTAAAATTCATGAACTATATTACAATAGTGCAAGGATCCTCCACAGGTTGACCAAAATTGTGACAGTGACAAGAAATTTCTGCAGCTTTCCAGCACTGCCACTATCCTCATTTACAACCGCACAGAAACATTTCAATACAACTCCAAGGATGGGTTATGTGCCAAAACAGTTCAGTAATAAGCTCAGCAAAACTGGGAATGTTTATAGGACAGAGGCAGGTCTCATCCACAGGAGAGCACCACAACAGTAACGATAACAACTGCAGAAACCATCCATGAAGGAGCAGGGGATAGAGAACCAAAGGCACAAACAACTGACCCAATTTGACTTGCTAGAAGTGTAGGACAAAATAATGGAATAGCGTTGATAAATCATGATAAAATTTTATATGATAATGTACACTATGAGCTGGTAAGCTATTATTGTAAATGTCTCCACTATTTCCTTGCTTGAGTGACATTCAGTTCAAACCTGGGCTTTGTGTACAGCTTTGGTCAACCAAATTACTACACAGGAAACTTGGACTAATGGTAAATTAAAATTAGTTCTTTGGAGTTGCTCAGTTTTACATTATTCCATTGCTGCAGTCATTTTTAAACCCAAATCGCACATGTATGTCAATGCCTCTAAAAGAGTACCCATGTGAATTTTACGTGAGCATGCACAATAAAGGCATCTTTTGCATTTAAAAGATGTGATTTATTAGTAAATAATGTTCAGTGTGTGTTTGTTCTACGATGACTACTCTGAAATGGGTAGAATACCTGAGATTGACTCCTGAATTATGAATTATGTTTAAAAGAACTGAAATAATTACATTCATACAAAACCTAATCCCGTTATCATAACATCTTCAAATATTTTAATTTGTAATATTTTACACAGTAATAATCATGTACATTTCAAAATTGTATTGAATTTGGAAACATTTAACTGAGCAGTTGAATTTATAAGGCAATAGGGATGGATAAATGCTGTGAAACTTATATTTAATTGAAACACAAATACATGATGATAACTTCAGCAATATACTTAAGAATGTTTGTTCGTTACTTCACGATTATTTTAAATTCAAGTTATAATTTTGTATTTATGTTCTGTTTCTAAACTGCTAAAGTTGAAGTGAACAACATAGTATACTTTATACTTCAAAAATATGCTATTTAAAGAGAGATTTGATCATTGCATTAAGTACACAGGCTGGATTTATCCTTGAACAGGTCTTTAAAGTCTTTATTCAACTTTTTTCACAATTAAATAATATGATGGTGCCTTAAAGTAAAAACACTAGCCATTCTCAATTACTTAGTAACAGCAGCTATTTCATATTTGAGTATTTGGCCCCAGTCTAACAATTCAAAATTGAACATTTCCCAACAGAAAATTATAAAATTTCAAAATAAAACATCTGCAGAATAATTCATAAATTTGTAGTACAATTTTAAAAAAACACTGCAATACTGGAGTATAAAATAACATCAGAAAGTCACCTTCAGTATTTATAAAATAGACTGATTTAACTTTTCAACAGAACAGGAACAACTCAAAGGACTGGGCATGTAAAGGACTAAGGATACAAGAGATGCCACAAACTAGGCACTTAATAGACTGTTATTTCATTGAGTGACAATATAATGTAGAATCATGCTAATTAATTAAACCTTGACAAATGTCATTATATTGTTTTATCAAGGTTATTCAAAATATTAACATGTTTAGATTCATAAATTTAGATTCATAAACATTTTTATATAAAATTTTTCATTAAAAAATCTTTAGTGGCTAACACTGGTAGTAATGAACATTTTTGCACTCCAGTGAACATATTTGTAGATCATGACTGAAATCAGATCAAACATTCAGATATTTAGGGACTTGGCTCATTCGGAGGACTGAGTTTGTAAGTGTTGAAGTAGGACATCACTTGCTGAGGTAATTCAGCCAGTACGCTTTGTGCAAGAACTTCTTTGGGTGCCTGTTGAATGAAATGAGAGCATTATCACCTAAAAGCCAACAACGATGTGAACAACAAACAGTAAATCATCATTAAAATGTATGTGTAATGTTGTTTAATCTGCAGTGTTTTTATAGAATCATACAACACAGATGTCATTCAGCCCATTGTGGTAGTTTGAAAGAACTGTGTAGTCCCACCCTGTGTTCTTCCAGTATAACCTTGCAATTTTTCTTCTTCAAGTATTCATTAAATTCATTCTTGAAAGTTTCTGTTGAAAGTTTTAGTTATGAAAAGGGGTTGGATAAACTTGGATTGTTTTCACTGGAAAGACGGTTGCTGAGGAGTGACCTGATAGAGGTCTACAAAATTATGAAAGGCATAGACAGGGTGGATAGTGAAAATCTTTTTCCACCCAGAGTGGAAAAGTCAACTACAAGAGGGCACAGGTTCAAGGTGAAATGGGAAAGTTTAGGGGCGTATTGCGGGGAATATGTTTCATCAGAGGGTGGTGGATGCCTGGAATGCACTGCCACTGGAGGTGGTGGAAGCAGGCACACTAGCAACAGTTAAAGTGTATCTTGATAGACACATGAACGTGAGGCAAACAGAGAGATAGATACCATGCATGGGCAATAAGTAGCAGGCGTAAATAAGCATTAGGAATCAGCACAGGCTTGGTGGGCTGAAGGGCCTGTTCCTGCGTTGCATTATATTGTGTTGTATAAATTACTTCCACAACCTTTCTAGGAAAGGCAGTCCAGCTGATAACTTGTTGCTTAAAAGAAAACTTGTTTCATCTCTAATCCTTTTGCTAATTATGTTAAATCTTCATCCTTTGGTTACTGATCCACTTACCAGTGATAACAATTTCTGTTTATTTCATATATATGATGCTACACAATGAAGTACACCTCATCCCCGTCCTGTTTGGAATATACTACATTTGTGAGAATGGATGAATATTTTTGCTTTTTGCTCACCAACAAGTGATTTAACTGAACGGACAAGGAGTTATATTCTGATGAGCCTAGAAACAGAAACTCCTAGCTAATAACTTTCAGGACATTGTCTGGCTGAACTCAATTATCTTGACAAGTAGGCTTCTTTCATATTCAAAAGCATTCTACCAAATCAGAACAATACAAAAACACTGATTGGAGCTTCTTCATTCCATTATCATCTGGGTGAAACTGGAATAAATACAGAACATGAAATAGGGATGCCCACTCTAAATTGGAAATGTACAGCATAGAATTTCCAACTGGAACTGACAGAGGATGCTCATTATATAGACTCTTACACAAGTGAACTTATTGAATTTTTCAACCAAAACAATGCATCAACCAACATTCTTTCCATCAATGGGTTGTTTACCACGGCATCCAGCAATGCTACAGCATCAGAATGAAGAAGGTTTAATTTCAAAAACTGGTAATCCTGGATAGTTTCCTCATTCAAAACTGTCTTATTAATCTTCACTGCATTAGCTGTTAGGTGCATAATAGAAACCGGAGTGTCATCCAAAATTAATTCAATAGTCCATGTCCACAAGGTTAACTGAGGTCAGAGGATATCTTGTGGTGCTACTTTGGCTTTCCAGTATCAAAAATACACCTCAATTACATACAAGTGGAAACTTTGAGCCATACTGTTCTATTCTATGGTATTAAAAGAAATTTTATTTCAATGATTTGCTGCAGCAACAAAATTACATCTTTTCTGGTATTGTGTTTCATGCACGTTTTGCAGCCTCATACTAAATGTCTATTTTTGGACTTCTAACATACATAAACTGGCGCAATCAACTTATGGTGCCAACTTACTAAGAGCTATTCAAAGATGCCACAACATCAACAATTTTGGCCTGATAATATTTTGATGTCATCTTATACTAGCATTTAAGAATTACCAGCTGTATTCAATTCATGACTCAAACTTTACTACATTGCCGTGATATACCACAATTACACTATCCACACAAGGTAGAAGTAGTTAGAACAAAATCCTTCCCCATTACATAGACAGGCATGCTTAAATGGACTACTTAGATACAAGCAGTTCAGATGTTTGCATCTTATATCACATCATCTATTTGTTAGAGGCATTACAAAAAAAATTTTAAGATCTGCTTCTTTCTACATCCTAAGAAATCCCAGCAGCACAGTATAGTTTTCTCAATTCATCAATTTTCAATTTTAAAATCTTAAAACCTTTGTGAATGTCATTTAAGATTTTACAAAATTTTAAAAGATTTGTCTAGTCCAATACTTGCTTATTTCAAAGCTGTGAAGCAAGATTCATAAATATAATTGGTGTACACTATTACATACTTACATTTTGAAACTTTCTAAATGGCACAAACTGGACAATATCCCGGACTGCTACTTCTCCAGTAGGTGATCTGAGAACACCATTATCACCATCCAGAAATTCCATAGTACTAAAATCTGCTCCACCAACACCAATAATAATGATGGACATCGGCAACTTAGAAGCATTCACGATGGCCTGTCTTGTTTCATCTAAATCCGTTATCACACCATCGGTGATGATCAACAGGATGAAATATTGCTGCCAAGATAATAACCCTACAATAAGTAATTTATTAAAATCACACACAGCAAATTGATTTGCTTGTTAAGATCGAACACAAAGCATAGCTTAAGGAACAGCATGGTTACAAAGATCATAAAACAGCTCGATGGAGATTTCTTCACACACCAACCACCATGTTGAAACTGATTTTATCATCTTTGATGAGCTTTGTATTTCATTTCATTTAAAATCAGATGGCACTCAAGTAATATGCTAATAGGTTCATTAGGTAACTAAATGGTAAACCAAAAGTAAAGCAGATTTACATATAATCTTCAGCCACCAAAGTTCATTCTAAATATATAAATAGAACACTAGAATAGAATAGTGAGCACTTTCAGCGATTGTCAACTACCTCAGCAGTTATGTGATGTTTGTAAAAAGCATCAAAATTGTAAAGAAGGTCAAGAGTTATTCTGGCCTCACAAATAAATGTATTGTTCCTAATGCAGAACATAGTCTCACAGACTAAAGTAAGACTATCTGAAAAATTGATGATTGATATGTAAACACACATTAGTAATTTTAGAATAGACAAAATGTAGCTATGAATAGCTAACCTAAGCAAGATGATAAATGTAGCCAAGTCCATGTGCATGATGAGATATGTAGTCAGTTCTATGGGAACACAGCTAAGTATGAAAGTTAAACAACAACCTTCACAAAGTTGAGTAATACCCTTGATGTGATAAGGGAGCAGACAAGAAGGTAAAGTAGGTAGACTTAGACAGTGTGAACAATAATAACAAAATTTCACAGGGCTAATGAGAACACATAAGGGGCATCTGCTGTATAGGCCTAGTTATTGGCAAAGATATTTAATTCAAGTGCGAAGACAATTGAAGACAAATGAATTATAAAACATTTTAGTGAAAAGTGAGAGTTAAGATTTAAAATTGTCAAACTAACTGGGATGTGGGAGAGAGCTTGGTAGACTTTATAACAAAGTGTCTCTCAACATATAGTTAAATAATATCTCTAATGACTCTACCAGGAGTCAAAGTTGTTTTTAAATTATCACCGCACAGAGCAAAAGGTTTCAAGTTCAATATATCTGCACTGGAAATTAATCCAGAATTATCCTCCAAGAAATAAGGACAAAAGCAATCATCCATTTGTTAGAGGCATAAGGATCATTCTCCTAATCATCAAGAATTGTAGGAAAATGTGTAGCCATGGACGAATGAAAATTGACCATTAGTTATGAAATAAAATACAACAAAAAATGATGGAAACACTTTGTAGGTCAGAAAGCACCTGTAAATAAAAACAGAAACACCGGAGTTCTGAAGAAGAGTCTTGCCAGATTTGAAATATTAACTCTGTTTCGCTCTTCACAGATGCTGCAAGATCTGCTCAGTTTGTCTGGCATTCCTTGTGCTTGTTTCAGATTTCCAACATCTGCAGTACCTTGCTTTTATTTCAGGTATGGAGGCTATTCCCTGTTCATACACCAGTAAGAAGCCATGTCTTCAGCAAAAGAAAAATTTTATCTAGGACCATTTGCCTTCCCAAAATTGTAATACGGTTTCAAATTTCAATCAGTCCACCCATGTCCAAAAATTTTAATCCTTTGTTATCAACAGCTTTTTAAAACCTAAACAGTTGTGTTACCACTTACCATTCCAGTTTTGCATATATGATTCTCACTGGCATAATGGTATAACGAGCTACTTCCGTTCAAAGCTGCTTTATTTCAAGTGTATATGTAAAAGCACTTACTGAAGCTTTATGCTGCTGTGCTGCTGCAGCTGCAAATCTTCCCACGTGGTTTATTATTGGAGAAAAGTTTGTGGGTCCATACAACTGAACTTGAGGAAGACAGTTGCGGTAGGCATCAGCTATCCCTTGGACCCCTACAGAATCCAAGCAGTGACGAATTTTAAATAAAGTTATTATCACCCCATATAATGCTAGATTGAGGAGAGTTACTCCATCATGCTTTATCGTGAGAGATACATTATGAGCTGATAATTACTTAACCAAAGTAACTAATCACACAGTGAAAAATGAAACGGAATACAATAATATGGAGAACAATTGAGGCTGAATCACTGAAAATAGTCTCGGCTAAGTTTGACAGATAGTTGATCCATAAGGTGGTCAGGGATATGGAGAGGTTGGCATAAAAGTGGTATTAAGGCCTTAATCAGTTCAAACATGACTTTACTAAATGGCAAAGTAAGCTTGATGCTCAAATAGCCTACTCCTGCTTCTACTTATCAAGATCTCATAATAATATACAGCAGGCTATTTATAACTTATTAGGAATTGAGTTTGTAAAATACATCCTTTCATTAGGATGCAAACATTTTGATGTGGGGGTTGCCCTTAGTAAACTACATAATGTCACAAAACACTTAAAATCTTAACTGGAACCACAGTAACCGCACTATTCCCGACCACTTCAATGAAGTTATATTACTAAATGAACAGGTGTTTCATACCTGCACAAAATGGGTTTTCAGGGTTGAAGTTAAGGGGAAACTCATGTGATACCTACAGGAAAAATGTCACTGCATGAAATGATTTGTGTACACAAATAAGGTATTTGAATACATCTTTTTTTTAATGAATGGTCCTTTGTTACCTGCCAGGCTGGAGGTAGTTTTGCACCGAATCCAAATGCTGGGAATAATTTGTCTCTGTAAATATAAAACCATAATTAGATATCTACCTGTAAATTCCTAAAGGAAAAGGTGTGATTAAGGATAAATTATTGCAGCAGCAACACGTAATAAATACTCAAGCAATTAGAAAACAGATAACTAACGGTGGTATGCAAATGATTGTATGTTAGTTTCCAAGGCAATCCTGGCCTATATGGCCATTCTACAAACTGCCTACCATTATAGCCTATGCTTTACGGATGGCAAAGACAGAGTCTAACTTTTAATGGCAATAGAAAAAAAAACTATTTAACCAGATCTTACTACTATTACAAAAGCACAGACCAATATAAAATCTTGAGCCTCACAAAACTCTGGTTGAGTGTTATATTTCCACAAAAAAGACTTTCAAAATAAATCTGACTAGCATTAGATAGGTACTGGAGACACTATTATGCCTACAGTTAGGAATATATATCATAAAGCTTTTATTTTCACATGGAAATTGAGTTTTTTAATATGGTTTTGAGGACTCATTGAAATAGAACATTAAATTCACAAAATATAAATTAAAGCATTACGTATCATAGTCTTGAATGATTATCCCAATAGACCAGATGGCCATCAGGTATTCATTAAATCCATTAGGAGCTATAAAATGTAGAGAATTGGGTGTACGTGGATCACCATTTGATGCAGTAAAGTCAATTCCAACCTGCAAATCAGAAACATGAAAACATTTGTGGAATACTATTGGAGAGAAATGTGGCATGCAGACACTTGGATTAACATCTATCTAAACAAATTGGACTTAAGTAACACAAGAACATTTATAGTCAGAACTAAGGGTGCATTCACAAATATTTCTAATATTTAAAAATTATAGAAAATGATAAATGCTTTTCTATTTAACATTAACATTGAAGAAAAAAAATGGATGTTCATTTACCGTTTGTTTTGCTGGACCAACACTGCCGTAAATCAAGATTCATGCTATATTTATTACAGATAACCTACCTTCTCTGTAAGCTTCTTGCTTGGAAGATAGCTTTACTTACAGATTAATTTTTATGACATTGTATCATACAGAAAAGAAAGTCATGGCAGAATAATGAGCTGGTCCCCAAAAGTCAGGATACTCAGAAATAAAAGACCAAAAATATAAAAGAAATTTGAAAGAAATGTAAATGCTATTCTAATAGCAGCTCATATCCTTTCAAATATCAATTGGATTTGTATATAATACTTAAATAAATTTTATTTAGAGAACTAAAACAGCCAAAGCAGTGACCGACTTTACATGGATTGATTTAATCAAAGAGGATGTTTTACTCACAATAAAGTTCAGCTGACAGCCACCCATGATGTAATCTAGAAAAGTGTACTCTTTCACAATCTGCAAATTAAACACTGTTTTAGTTCTTTCAAAAATATTGTCTTATTTCAGATTTTCTAAAGGAAGTCAGCACCATTATCGACATTTTAAGCCCCACCTCTCCCATGCACTAACAGGCAAAAAACTTACGATTAAATTTTGAAATAAAACTGGGTTTTATTAAAGTGGACACATGTTTGTTCATGTTTCCAGAAAGACAAAAGACATTTATTTATTTATGCAGCTGTGACATCTATTCATCCAATTTTCCAGTTGCAAATAATCAATACAAACTTTCCATGTATCCATTTGAGATGTAGAAGCCTGTTGTGTTAAATCCAGGTCCTATCGTAAGAAAAACAGTTAAGTGTTGGAAAAGCTCAGGTGGTCTGTCAGCACTAATACTGGGAAAAACAGAATTAACATTTCGAGTCCAGTGACTCTTTGTCAGAACATTGCCAGGACTAACCCCTACTGCTGTTAGATGCTTCTCATTTCCCCATCCCTCAAATAATAGATCTCCAGGAATCCACAGTGGTTATGTCCAATCTGATGAGATTTTGGAATTAGATGAAGCAGGAAAAATACCGATACTAGCATCAATATTAAAATAATTTAGCCATAGCGAAATGACAAGAAACCTCAGCAGGGGTAGGAAAGAAATCAAAAGACAAGAGCAAGGTAGACAACAGTGGCATACTTAAAACTCATGAAAGCCAACAAAGGAGGACATAAACAAAAACACCAGCTTTGGGTCAAATATTGGCAGCAAAAATTAAAGACAGACAAATATTAAGTACAGGAGTTTATAAAAACAGCATGTAGAATTAGAAACTATATTGAGGATTACAGTAATCAAGATTGTCATTCTGCTTATCATGGCTCTACTAATTCTTTGTTAGAGCAATCAAAATATAATCCATTGATTAGCTCTTTCCCCACAGTGTTATAGCTGTCTCTGTTTTTCCCTATAAATGAAGCAAATGGTGGTAACACTAGTCACCTAGTACTATCAATATTTAAAGTTTGTGAGAAGATTTGTAGCTCGGGTGCTCGTTGCTGTGGTTCTGTTCGCCGAGCTGGAAGTTTTTGTTGCAAACGTTTCGTCCCCTGTCTAGGTGACATCCTCAGTGCTTGGGAGCCTCCTGTGAAGCGCTTCTGTGGTGTTTCCTCCGGCATTTATAGTGGCCTGTCCCTGCCACTTCCGGTTGTCAGTTTCAGCTGTCCGCTAGCCACTAAACGCCACGACCAGCTATCCTTAGTAGCCACACACACAGACGAGAAGCAACATGAATTTGACTGGGACAACACTACCATTATAGGGCAAGCCAAACAAAGAACAGCCAGGGAATTCCTAGAAGCATGGCACTCATCCACAAACTCCATCAACAAACACATCGACCTGGACCCAATATACCGGCCACTACAGCGGACAGCTGAAACTGACAACCGGAAGCGGCAGGGAGAGGCCACTATAAATGCCGGAGAAAACACCACAGAAGCGCTTCACAGGAGGCTCCCAAGCACCGAGGATGTCACCTAGACAGGGGACGAAAATGTTTGCAACAAAAACTTCCAGCTCGGCAAACAGAACCACAGCAACTATCAATATTTCACTGTTCACAAATTCTAACGTCCCAACTCCCAAGTGTAGGGATTGTAAAGAGGTCAGGCAGGTGGACCTAATAGAATATGGGCTCCCTGACTGAGGATGTTAATCTGGTCCAATCAGGGAGCCCTAGCTGACAGGTAAAAACAGGAGTATCAGACATCCTGCTCACTCTGAGGGAGCTGGATCAGTTTCAATGACTCTCCATGTGCAAATAAAGGGTGACTTGGTAATGGGATACTGGCTTCTCTGGAGTTAGTTCAGTGGTGATGAGAGAAAAGCACACTTCTAAAGGAATTTGCTTGCAACAGTTGCCTTTGTGTTGGGGTAAGCATTTCTGGCATCATGCTGTTACTTGGGAAGCTTGAACTCCTTCGAACCTGACAAAGATTAGGCTCAGTATGTGGAAAGAATGCATGTTTTTTTTCTGGGACAGATGAAAAGCCACGAGTAACTTTCCTGACAGCTTGTGGACCAGCAGCTTTTCCAGTTATTAGGAGCCTAACATTCCTTGAGGCACCAAATACTAAAACCTTTCAAGAGTTGATGGACTTAGTTAAGGAATATTACAATCCCAAGCTTTCTCTAATTCTATGGTGCTATCACATAGTCTTAGAGATGTACAGCGTGGAAACAGACCCTTCAGTCCAACTCGCCTATGCCGACCAGAAAGTGTTACTCAGTAATTTGAGAACCAGGGAAGTCTGTACCTGGACTTTTAATGAGATAAGATGACTGGCAGAGGCAATGTGACTTTGGTTTAATCCTTAATGAGATGATGAGACACCATTTGGTGGGATTAATGATATAACCATGCAAAAATGACTACTAGTTGAAGTGCAACTGGACTTCAAACAGGCACTACATCTGGCTTTATCATTGGAAAATGTGGCAAGGGGAGCAGGTGAGTTGTAGGAGATTCTGATGGAAGTGTACATCTTTACCCGTCTGAACTTAAGGAATACCACTTGAGTGAAGGCAATTACATAGGCTCACTCAGGATCTATCCTGAACGGAGGATTTATATGCAGGGGGCTGTCCTACATAAAGTGGACATGGGCCATGCGTACTTGCAATTGCGGTTAGATGAGAGTTCTCAGAAGCATGCTACAATTAATTCCTATTAGGGTTTATACCAGCATAAGAGATTCCCATTTGGAGGTATCATCCAAATGCCTTGGCATTTTTCAGTAAACGATGCAGAACAGTTTACAAGGTCTACCCAGATTGCCATTTATCTAGATGACATGCTAATTCCAGGGAAGAAATAAGGAACACTTGGAGAACTTGGGACATAATCCTTTGACCTTAGTTTCTCCCAGACAGGCATACAAGTGAAAAATGTGTGATCCAGGCAACCCAAGTGATTTACTTGGGCTATGGAATCAACAAGATTGGGTATATTTGTTGAAAGATAAGGTAAGGGCGATCAAAGATGCCCTGGTTCCCATTCTGTACCGATCTTAGGTCTTTATTTTGGCTAAGAAACGATATGGAAAGTTCATACATAACCTTACATCTAACCTGGCACCTATGCATCGACTCTTAAAGGGGTCAGCCTTGTAAATGGTTTTGCAACCACTTCTCTAAGAGCTCTGACTTGAACAAACACTTATCATCTCTAAGATTATGGCACTGTGATCCCCAAGTGAAATCTGGTTTGGCATGTGATACCTCCCTATACAGCATCAAGATAACATTAGCTCAAAGGTGACCCAATGGAGAGGAAGGCCCAATAGCATATACATCCAGAACTCTGGCTAATGTAGAGTGTAAATACGCCCAGATAGAAAAGGAAGGTGTGGCGGTCATAGTCGGAGTCAGGAAGTTCCACCAATACCTTTAAAGACATAAATTTGTAATAATAATAAACCATTAACTACTGCTTGGCCTACTTAAAGAGGACAAGGTAGTGCCACTTATAGCTTCTGGCCGAATTCAGCGATGGGCTCTAATGCGGAGTACACATAATTACAGTTTGGAACACCATTCGGGAGACAAGTAGCAAATGCAGATGCATTGAGCCACCTCCCACTGGCAAATACACCATGGGTGGTACCACCACTGGAAGAGTTTGTAATGGTTTTAAATTTCCAGTCACCGCTGACAATGTCAGATTCCGGATGCAGAAAGATCTAGTCCTTGAAAAACTGAAACAGCTAGTGGTGCTGGGGCAAACCAAAGGCTGTCACAACCAGAATTGAAACCATTTTGGACCCAGAGAGATCAGATCATACAGCATACTATTATGAAGCATGATTGTCCTGAGCAAAGGTTGCTGCCAGACGCTGACTGAACTCCACCAGGGGTTTCCAAAATGAAGATGTGGGCGAGAAGTTATGTCTGGATTGGATGCAGACATAGCTGCGTTGGTGGGGCAGTGTCCAGAGTGTCAACAAGGGCCAGTTAAACCCTGGACTCGGTTACATGTCGACTATGCAGATCCTTTCATGGGCTCAATGTTCTTAGCCATTGTGGACACCCCTCAAAAGTTGATGGATGTGCATAGAACTCATTCATCAAACATGGGGAGGATGAAAAATCGATGCAGATCTTTTGCAATACACGGACACGGAAGTGTCAGTCACAGATAATGGGCCATCGTTTACCAGCTGGGAATTTGAGTATTTTCTGAAGTCATATTGTATTCATCATACAAGGACAGCTCCTTACCATCCATCATCCAATGGTCGGGCAGAATGAGCAGTCCAAACTTTGAAGGCAAGCTTAAAGAAACAACTTAAAGCTTCACTAGATAACAAACTCTCCTGGTTCTTATTTGATTATAAGACTACCCTTTATGCAACTCCAGCAGAGTTGCCAACGGGGAGAAGCCTCTGCACCAGATTAATGCTGAACTTGTCAAACCTTGGGGGAAAGGTGAAACAGCATCAGGAACACCGATGCTGAAAATAAGAATCTGCTAAATGAGAGAGTTTGCTTCAAGGGATGCAGTTTGTGTAGGAGAGAGTTATGGTTGATGTGAGGTCAGGTCCAGTGACATATAAAGTTCAGGTGGGTGCTTCAGTCCTGAACAAGCACATGGACCATATGAAAGCTGCAAACTTGCAAATGGTGTGGAAGCTAAATGTGCCTCTTTAGCTCATCTACTGCCTTTCCAAATGTTCCAGATCTGTGGGTTCTCCCCATCGGTTAGGCGTTGAGATACCTCGTAATCTGAGATGGACATAGATGTTGCTACCTTGATCCCTTCTGCCTGAAGAAGAGAATGAATTCCATTCGAAACGCTCCAGGTGCAGAAGGCGTGCTGCAGCGTGTTGCACATCATGTGTATCAGAGGCAATGTTGGATGAACCTGATCCGGTGCTAAAATGCCCCAGGAGAAGGTATATATTTACAAAAAAGAAGAACCAGCCTGTCTTTGACTCAGAGGGTTATAATGATTGTAACGAGATCAGCCAGGTATACCTCATAGAATGAGCTCCTGATTGGGGCTGTTAATCTGGTCCCATCAGAGAGCTCTGGCTGACAGATGTCAGTTATCCTGTTCACTCAGAGGTAGCTCTGAAGGAGCAGGATCAATGCTAAGGACTCTCTTACATGCAAATAAAGGATGACTTAATAATGGGATACTGGCCTTTGTATTTTAATTCTAGCCTTACATCATAGAACATTTCCCAAAATTTCAAATCTTTTTCTCTGATAATTTAGCAGCAAAACAAGTTATCAGTCTCTAAAATACTTTCTCTGTATTTGAAGTCAAACAACACAGAACAATTAGTTCATTAAATTCAGCACCATTTTCTCTGGCACAAACTGAAGTCACAAAGCAAACTGCTGCGTGGCAGGGATTGTCACTTTAACAGCTGCAGCATGAGAGGGGAAACTATCTGTTTTCTCCAAGCATTTCATGCATTACTCCTGTCACTGCTACACACTGTCCTATTGTAAAACTCAGCTTCAAAAAGATGGAACTGTAAAACAAACTTTTAATTTCTTTTTAAACATCACAAAAATCTATTTCCAGAGTCATGTACCAGGAAGAATGGGGATGCAGTGGATGAGAAACTGAATGATTGGAGAATGAGCCACAGATTATAGATCGAGTTCTGAATAGGTGAGAGGCCTGACAGTAGTTGCAGATGTGTAGCCATTGGCTCAAAATTTTAACAGGGAAACAGTGACAGAAGTCAATGGTTAGGGAGGCAGGACAAAGTTCAAAAGATCAAAGGGGCAGAAATGAGCCTTGTCCCAAATCTGAACAGGACAGTCAACAGGAGAGCTCCACATTTAAACATCAGCAGTAGCTGAGCTTTTTGGGGACAATTTTTCTCATGTTTCTTAGAGCTATATCTAGGGACCCAGGTTGAACTGTATGGTGATTTTGGAGAGATCATCATGTAGAAAATGTTGGCATTTGCACATGTCCCCTCATGGTCCTTCAACTCATCATCTTGTTGTCATGCCACCTTTTGTCTTTCTTTTGATCTTACATTTTGTTCTCCACTCTTCTTGTCTCTTTCTTTCCTGTCTTCCCCTCTACTGGCAAATATTTTCTCCACTTCCCTTCTCTAGTCACTGTCGCAATCCAATATCTCCTTATAGCTCCTCGGCCCAACTCACTACTTGCATCAGTCAACCCTCACAACAGGCCTATGGCACCTGCTTCAGTGGTTTGTAGTTGTGAGACAGCAATTCAGTTTTTAAAACAGGGAACACATTGGTTTGGTGGAAATACCACTGGACTAGTAATCCACATGCCCAGACTAATGCACTGAGGTCCTGGGATCAATTGTTACCTTGGTAGCTGGTAGATTTTAAATTCAGTTAAAAATATCTGAAATTAAAAAGCTCAATAATAATGCCATGAAATTATCAGCAATTGTGATTTTAAAAATTGTTCACTAATGTTGTTTAGTGAAGGAACTCTGCCAAGCCTACCTGGTTTGGCCTGCATGTGACTCCAGATCCAATATGGGTGACTCTTAATTGCCCTCTGAACAAGCCACTCTATTCAAGAGTAATTCAGCATGGGCAACAGTGCTGGCCTTGCCAGCAATGCTCCACAACTTGGGAAAGAATAAAGAATAAAAGTGCATATAATGTATTTGCCAAATAGACTGGTTGCTGGCATAAAAAAATAAGCTGCTGACTCAATGCTGCAGAATTTATGAAGGTACAGCAACAAGAAACAGAGCTAGTGAGGTCAGTGGCACTGCTGGGATTAAAACTGGAAAGTAAGCAGCAGCTGAGACTTCAAGCATAAACTAGCAAACTGAGAATAATGGGAGTGACACAATAGAGTGTAAGAAAGGAGAGAGATAGCAAGAGAATGACAGAGACAATGAAACAAATTAATTGAACAGATGAGAAAGAAACTAAACTAAAACAAATCTTTATTATAGTCAGAATAAAACAACTCAATTAATTAAGGAACAATATTTCTTACCTGGCATAATTTAAAACTCACTATTCCTGAGTTTTTGTAATTTTTCTTTTTCTGTTTCTTCTTTGGATTAATACACTCAAATTCTGCCTATGAAAAAAACACCATGAGCTTTGTGACTGTAAATCATAACATGAAAATACAATGCATTATGATAAATTATAAAGCTTTATGATCAAACACTAAGTTCAAATTATCATTCAGTAAGACTACAACAGCAGCATTAGGCCATTCAGCCCATTGAATCTGTTCCACCTGTCAATCACGGCCAATATGTTTCTTAACTCCATTCCCCCTCTAACCCTTGGTCCCTTTTCTAATCAAGATTCTATTTACCTCTGTCTTAAATACTTCCAATGACTTGACCTCCACACCCTTCTGTAGAAATCAGTTCCACAGATTAACTGGCCTCTAGACGAAGGCATTCCTCTTCATCTCAGTTCTAAAGGGTCTTCTCACTCTGAGACTGTGCCCTTGGCTCCTCGTCTCTCCTATTTGTGAAAAAGTCTTCTCCATGTCTATTCAAACGTCTTGGTATTCTGTAAGTTTCAATCGGCTCTCCCTCATCCTAAATGCCATCGAGTACACACCCAGAGTCCTCAACTGTTCCTCATATGACAAACCCTTCATTTCCAAGATAATTCTTCTAGACGCCCTCCAATGTCTGCACATCCTTCCTTAGATATGGGGCTCAATATTGCTCACAATATTCCAAATGCGGCCCAACGGTGCCTCCAGCAGTACATCTTTACTCTAGATTTAGATTTTATTGTCACATGTACTTGAACACAGGAGCACATTCTCTGGCACCATCTTAGTATACAAAAGACAGGATTCCAAAACAGTAGCAGAAATAAAAGAAAAGGAAATATACCCCTCCTCCACCGTGACTTCTCACTGCCAGAAAGATCTCAACCTGCAAACACGCAGGTATCCTGAGTTCCCATACACGCCGCTACAACACCATTACCTCTGCCGTCAAGTACCTGGGCCCCAGCCACAGTCTGGAGCCGCACCCCTGCTGTTGTGTCACCCACCTAACCCCCTTCCCCCCCGCCCCCTGCAACCCCCCCACGTACACCACCTTCTCTCCATTCCCATGTCCCCACTCCCCCCACCACCACCACCCAGGCCTACCCCTCTTGAAATGAATGCTAACATTACACCTTCCTTCCTAAGTGCCATCTGAAACTGCATGTTACCTTAAGAGCATCCTGAACTAGGACACCCTAGTCTCTTTGCGCTTCAGATTTCTGAAGCTTTTCCCCATTTTAAAAAATAATCTATGCCTCTAACCTGGATTATATAAGAACAGATCCAGGCAAATACAATGACAATCCTGAAAAACAGCGTAGTCTGTGGTCAACCATGTCAAACACTGCAGACCGGTTGATAACAATGAAGGATACTTTACCATGGCCACAGTTCCATGAGCAGTAATTTGTGACTTTTATAAAGTAAATTTCAGTCCTAGAAGCCTATTGAGGGAATTGAAATATAGAGCTGTAATAAAGATGGGCACTAATTTGGTAATGAATGATACTTTCAAGCAAATCCAGCAAGGTCTCAGAGGTAGGAGTTGAGGCTGGGTTTTTTTTTTAAATGGGAGCCTTTGAGACTTTACACCAAATTTGAACATAAGTGAGACAGTGTCTGAGTAGAAGGATCTATTAACACTATTAGCTATGCCAGGGGCCAGTATGGGAAGATGGATGATCAGCAATTTAGTGGGAAGATAATCAAAGGAGCAGGTGGTGGGTGCTATGGACACAGGATGACCACTTGTTCTCGACTTTCCAGGATTGTTGCAGAATTTTCCTTGATGGGTGTGTCCAGGCTTGCCATGTGTCCTCAGATTCTGCCCAGTGTCTTCATTTGTGCACAGTGCACACAGCCACACATGAACAGCAGCAGTGATAGCATCATGTCTCCCCTGTCTAACTCTTACGAAAAACCCTCCAAACTTCCATCTGTCGACACCTCCCAACCCTCTCAAAACATCCCACCAGACCTAGCAGGACACAAACCTGCCTCCACTTCTTCGATTCTGCCAACAACCCTGCACCCCAGCCCTCCAGTTTTACCTGCAGCCTTGCAAAATGTACCTATTCTTTCCCCTCCAGAGTTGGTCACCCTGTATGTATGAGAGGAAATACACAGAGAATGAAGCAAGTTCAGGGGCAACCTTAGGAGAAGCTTGGATCAGCGACCAAGGAGAAGAAAGAAAATGAAGAAATCAAACAGCTTCTGTAGAGGATATGCACATTTACATGAATGCATTTCTTACTCATCTTGCTCACTGATATACCAGCAGCTAATTCAACAATGTTAATAATGGCAGTGAAGAATATGTCGTCAAAATTCTGGTGTTATTCTTTTCCACACAACATACAGAACTAATTGCCACATCTACAGTATATCATCAACCGTAAATAAAAATCAGATCTGATCAACAGAATGATTACAGTTACATATAATGCCATTTGTGGCTATAATAATGTAGAACTATCAGAGTAAATTACTAAAATACTAGATCAATGTACAGACAGTATCAGCAGGACAGATTTCTCACCCACAATTTCACAGTCCACACTCACAGCAGTCGAGCTAAATCACATGCAAGTACTCAAAAAAACATTGTTATTGAAATACTTCACTGAATGCACCATTATTTCTTTTGTCCTTTAACCTGCCACTATTTGACTGCATCTACTAAGAACTACATTTATACTGATGCTGTTCAGATGTATACTGTCTTTACTTTCAGAGAACAAATTGCATCGTTGATGTTTACAATTCTCAATGTTTACAATCAATCTCTTGGCTTTTAGCTGAGGCATCAGTGGGGCCCAATTACTGAATGGACCCCGTTATTCTTCAACTCAAGGACCTTACATGATGGTCTTGCCCCACCACACTTTGGCGGCAGCTGCCCAAGCTTCAGCGCATCCCTCAGCACACCTAGACCTTGAAATGTGTCAGTCTGAACACTCAGGCAGGCTCAATTCCTTCAACTGGAAGACCAGCAAGTTTTGGGCAGATCAAAGAGCGCCTTTCACCGAGTTGATGGTCCTGCAGGCATAGTTGATGTTCATCTCAGTGTGCTTCCTGGGGAACAGACCGTAGAGCAAGGCGTCCCACGTCATGGAGCTTCTCAGGACGAACCTCGACTCAAACCACTGCATCTTTCGCCAGACATCCTTTGCGTAGGCACATTCCGGAAGGAGATGTGTAACAGTCTAGTCCCCTCCACGGCCGCTTTGAGGACAGTTTATGGTGGCGCAGCGAGTCCAGGCATGCATAAAGGATCTCTCAGTGAGGGGCCCTTCTCACCACCAGCCAAGCGATGTCCAGGTGCTTGTTTGAAAGTTTTGGCGAGGAGGCATTTTGCCAAATGGCTTTGACAGTCTGCCCAGGGAACCGTTAGACAGGGTACTGTGCTGGTCTCAAGGACACTGTGCTGACCACTTCCTGATGAACTTGTGGTCAAAGGTGTTTTTCTTCACAAGTTTCTCCATGAAGCACAGGTGATACGGAACAGTCCAACTACTTGGAGCGTTCCACAGCAGGGAGGGCAGGCCCATTTTTCGCAAGACCTGGGACAGGTAGAACTTCAGTACCTAATGACACTTGGTGTTTACATACTGGGCATCGCGCATGCAAACAAATTAGCAACTTTGTGAAAATTTAAACATTTATCAAAAATGTGATTTTGTTACATGTTGCAACAAATTTCATCAGTTATAATTCAGGGTAGCACAGTGGTTAGCACTGTTGTGCCATTGCTTTGGATGACTGTCTGCGTAGAGTTTGCACACTCTTCCCATATCTGCTTGGGTTTCTGCTGAGTGCTCTGGTTTCCTTCCACTGTCCAAAGATGTGCAGGCTAAGTGCATTGGCCATGCTAAATTGCCCTATGCAGGGATGTGCAGGCTAGGCGGATTAGCAACGGTAAATGCAGGGGTTACAGGGGTAGGGGTGGGATGCTCTTCAGAGGGCCTATCTGCTCCATAGGGATTCTACGAATTCCATAAAATCATAGTCAACATGGGTATATTCAACATTTAAAATTATTTGGGAATTTAGGTACTATAAGTATTAGAGCAAAATAGAATGTGTCTAACATCTTTATGTATCTAGTGGAAATCCCTACTTGCAAACAGAAACTGTGCCAGTATATCTAATTTTCTTGACTTAATCTTGAAAAATGGGATGTACTTCAATATTTAAATTACATTCCTGATTGGAAAAGTTCTCTGGTAAATGTACCAAGTCTTAAAGTTACTCCTTTAGGGCGTTATAGTTTCAAATGTATCTACAGAGATATTGCAATTTTATAGCTGAACAGAAATAACAAAAATAAATGGACCTCAACTACAAGATATTTACTAATAAATCTAGAATACTTCAGAAAAAATGTATTTACTTCAGGGGTGGTTAGAACACGGAAACTCACGACTACAGGAAGTGGTTGAGGTAAATGCAGATTAATGCTTTCAAAAGGAAATCAGACGAGTATGTGTGAGAAAAGGAATGTAAAATGTTGAGATTAACTAGATGGACTGGGAGGAGACAAATGGTGAGCAGAGGCTTGTGGTTGAGTGAATGCTATTTCTAATGCTATACATTCTTACAATTTTATTCACAAACCTACCGGTGAATAGTAGGATGCTCCCAGTAGTTTAGTCATATTAGTCTCAAATATACCAATTAGATCATGTGAGCCATCATTGTCATAGTCATAACAATCCACCTGAAAAAGATTAAAATCACATTTTGTTGAAAGCCGTAAAATTGCTATTTTCAAGTTACCACACTCTGCTATCTTTTAATTGTTAGTATTAAACAGCCTATCGCCATTGATAAGTGCAACTTTCCTCCATGCATTCCCCTCTTGTTGAAGCATTGGTTTTGTATAATTCTCAGTGCAAAATTGCAAAAGCTTTGAGCAACTTGGCAAGCTGCAGGATAAATCATTATTGTTAAGTATTGAAACTATCAGATAGGTAAAAGCTGGTATCTTAGGTGCAACTTCATTCAAATGATAAGTTTTTCAGAAGTAATAGATTTGATCTATTGGTTAGATTTTATGCAAATTGGTCACGAAGTGTCATCAGCATTTGGAACTTGAGCACCTAAAACAATCTTATTCACATGTATCAGTATTGCTGATGTATTAAGAATGATAAGAATAGATGGCTGTACCAGTATTCACTTGGACACATTTGTTAATGTGTTTTCTTTTATTTAATTTTGAGGCATCACTAGCCAGGCCAGCATTTATTATCTGCCCCTAGTTGCTCTTAAAGTGATGGTGAGCTATCTTCTTGAATCATTGCAGTCCACGGGCTGTTGGTATACATCCAAGTCAAGACTGTAAGTGGGTTTGAGAGGAACTTGCAGGTATTGGTGTTCTGCCGCCCTTTCCTTCTAGCTGAAAGTAGTTGTGGGCTTGGAAAGTATTGCCTAAGGATCTTTGGTGAATTTCTGCAGTGCACTGTGTAGACAGTATCAGTGATGTAAGGAGTGGATGTTTGCAATGCCAATTAAGCAGGCCGTTTTGTTCCCGCTGGTGTCAAGCTTCGAGTGTTGTTGGAGCTGTGCCCATTCAGTGGCGACTATTCCATCATACTCCTGACTTGTATCTTGTAGATGGTGAACAGGATGTGGGGAGGCAGATGGTGAGATACTTGCTGCAATATTCCTAGCCTCTAACCTTCCGGTCTTCTAAGCTGTATTTATAGAGCGAGTCAAATTGAGTTTCTGGTCAATGGCAACTTGCAGGATGTTGCTAGTGGGGAACTCAGTGACGATAACACCATTGAATGTCAAGAAGTGGTAGTTAAATTGTCTCTTTTGGAGTTGGTCATTGCCTGTCATTTGTATGGCATGATGTTACTTGCCACTTGTCAGTCCAAATCTGGACATTGTCCAGATCTTGTTGCATCTGAACATGGACTGCTTTAGTATCCGAGAATTCAGGAATGATGCTCATTGGCGAACATCCTCACTTCTGACCTTATGATGGAGAGAAGGTTAATCAAGAAGCAGCTGAAGATGGTTGGATCTAGATACTATCCTGAGGAAATTATCACTTATATAAGACAATTAAATATACTAATTTTTTTTAGAAAAAGTCAATATTCTTAAGAAAATGTGGCAAGTTTTTATTTCCGCTTCAATATACAGAAAAATGTAAAGTACCTTGATAGACCTCTCTAAGTCCCCATTACACAGAGACCGCAGAGGAATTCTAAAAGGTTTCCAACTTGGATTCAGGTTATTCTTTATTACCTGAAAAATAAGGTAGAAAATACAATAAGATAATATCACAAAAGTATTGCTTTAATTTTTTTAAAAAATCTCTCATAATCTCTTGTGGGATTCACATTACAGAAAAGACGCAAACACATTGAAGACAGTGCGGAAGCGATTTACAAGATCAGTTCCAGAATTGAGAAACTTCAATGAAGAGAATAGCTTGAAGAAGTAGGGGCTGTTCTCCCCGGAGAGAAGACAATTAACAGAAGATCTGATAAAGGTTTTCAAAGTATGGATAGGGCTAGATAGAGTAGATAGGGAGAAGCTGTTCCCACTCTTAAAAGAGAAGAAGAATGACAGGGAATAGATTTAAAGTGATGTGCAAACAAAGCAATGGTAATGTGAGGAAAAACCTTTTTCACATTGAGAGTACTCAAGGTGTGGAATGCACTGTCTGTACATATGGAGGGAGCAAGTTCAATTGAGGCCTTTGAGAGGGCATTGGATGATCCTTTAGATAGAAGTGGTGTGCAGGGATATGGGAAGAGGCAGGTGATCAGTACGAGGTAATCAAATCCATGCTGAAACAATGGGCTGAATGGCTTCCTTCTATGCCATTACAATTCTGAGAGATTTGTACAGGAGTTCAATCAGATTTCTTCATTGATTTTGTGCAAACAGGTTTACACACACTGATGTATGATCTATCCCTGGAATAAAGCTTATTAAAGAATATATTTTATCTGAAATAATGTTACCACATTTATTGCTATCATGAATATGATTTCTGGTTGAAAAGTGAAATGCTAAAAACATGAAACTACAATTTTCTTTTAAAGTCTTAAACTACCACTTGAAATGATCAACTCTAGTTTTGCATTGTCACAGTTCACGAATACTAACAATGAACACAGGTGTTTGGTTTGACTGGTCTCATGTTTCAGTAAATTTATAGATTTGAGGAGCAGAATCCTAATTTGTCAGAGATATTACCACAATAATTGAAAAATAATATTTGATCTTTATACAATAGCTATCACTTGATTTTAAAAGCTGTATTTTTTCCAATACAACGTGCTGTTTTATTGAATGACACTATTGCAGTTTCATTTGAAAAGATCAGTGAATTTGTTTAAGTGAGTGACCTCTTACTTTTAAGCAGTAACCACAAGTTCTTGATCCTCCCATCCTCTCCAGATTCAACAAGTTAGTTAAAATGACTTGCTTGTAGACAATAGTTCATTAGAAACAAGAGCTAACATGTTTGCATTAGCTCTTCAAATTGTAACTCTCACCTCTGTTCGATGCACCATTTGCCATCTTCCATCTTCAGTTTGTTTGTAGAATTCTAAATATGGATCTGACTTCCCGAAGAAATCCTAATCACCACCAGCACAAGTGTTATACAATGGAACAAATGTTATTACCAAATTGAAGATCTGAACTGACAATCACTGAACAAATAATACTCTTCATAAATCCCAGAAGTAAAAAGCAAAACTTATAACAGTGCTAATCTGAAACAAATGACAGAAAGAGTGACAATAGAAGGGTTCTACCAATATCATTGGTATTGAATCTTCTGTCTTTCCTTAAAGGACCAAGTGCTTATTTTTAATTTCTACATATATATAAAAAACCAACCTTATTATCCAGAGACCGTGCTTGAGCTTCAAAGTTTACCACCCGGCTATCTTTCACTTCTTCTGCAAAAATCTTAGGTATGAAAATAAAGAACAGAATGCAAACCAATTAACAACAAAATGATCAGATAGAAGCGATGAGGAATTTGCAACAGCAACAGTATGTGATGGATGGCAGTTACAGGAAGGGGGGAAAGTCTCAGATACAGTCACATAGATGGGTTAACTCCAGGAAGGGTGAGAGAGGTAGGCAGCTAGTGCAGGAGTCTTTTGTGGATATACCCATTTCAAACAGGTTGTTTTGGAAAATGTAGGGGGTGATGGATTCTCA
>NC_057713.1:46414130-46436333 GCF_004010195.1 Chiloscyllium plagiosum
TGGGCCTCTTGCTGAGATATTTGTATCATCGATAGTCACAGGTGAGGTGACGGAAGACTGGAGGTTGACAAACGTGGTGCCATCGTTTAAGAAGGGCGGTAAAGACAAGCGAGGGAACCATAGACCGGTGAGCCTGACCTCAGTGGTGGCCAAGTTGTTGGAGGGAGTCCTGAGGGACTGGATGTACATGTATTTGGAAAGGCAAGGACTGATTCAGGATAGTCAACATGGCTTTGTGCGTGGGAAATCATGTCTCACAAACTTGATTGAGTTTTTTGAAGTAGTAACAAAGAAGACTGGTGAGGACAGAGCAGTAGATGTGATCTATATGGACTTCAGTAAGGCGTCCGACAAGGCTCCCCATGGGAGACTGATTAGCACGGTTAGATCTCATGGAATACAGGGAGAACTAGCCATTTGGATACTGAACTGCCTCAAAGGTAGAAGACAGAGGGTGGTGGTGGAGGGTTGTTTTTCAGATTAGAGGCCTGTGATCACTGGAGTGCCACAAGGATCGGTGCTGGGCCCTCTACTTTTTGTCATTTACATAAATGATTTGGATGCAAGCATAAGAGGTACAGTTAGTAAGTTTGCAGATGACACCAAAATTGGAGGTGTAGTGGACAGCGAAGAGGGTTACCTCGGATTACAACAGGATCTGGACCAGATAGGGCCAATGGGCTGAGAAGTGGCAGATGGAGCTTAATTCAGATAAATGCGAGGTGCTGCATTTTGGGAAAGCAAATCTAAGCAGGACTAGGTAATGTCCTAGGGAGTGTTGCTGAACAAAGAGACCTTGGAGTGCAGGTTCATAGCTCCTTGAAAGTGGAGTCACAGGTAGATAGGATAGTGAAGGTGGTGTTTAGTATGCTTTCCTTTATTGGTCAGAGTATCGAGTACAGGAGTTGGGAGGTCATGTTGCGGCTGTACAGGACATTGGTTAGGCCACTGTTGGAATATTGTATGCAATTCTGGTCTCCTTCCTATTGGAAAGATGTTGTGAAACTTGAAAGAGTTCAGAAAAGATTTACAAGGATGTTACCAGGGTTGGAGGATCTGAACTACAGGGAGAGGCTGAATAGGCTGGGGCTGCTTTCTCTAGAGCATCGGAGGCTGAGGGGTGACCTTATAGAGGTTACAAAATTATGAGGGGCATGGATAGGATAAATAGACAAAGTCTTTTCCCTGGGGTCAGGGAGTCCAGAACTAGAGTGCATAGGTTTAGGATGAGAGGGGAAAGATATAAAAGAGACCTAAAGGGCAACTTATTCACGCAGAGGGTGGTATGTGTATGGAATGAGCTGCCAGAGGATGTGGTGGGGGCTGGTACAATTGCAGCATTTAAGAGGCATTTGGATGGGTATATGAATAGGAAGGGTTTAGAGGGATATGGGCTGGAAGGTGGGACTAGATTGGATTGGGATATCTGGTCGGCATGGACGAGTTGGACCGAAGGGTCTGTTTCCATGCTGTACATCTCTATGACTCTAACTTATGCCACAAATATCTGAACCAGAAGCCTTGCTCCAAAAATCAGGAAAAGTTCAGGATCAACCATTCCTATAGGTGTAGGGAGCACAGGGCAAATGCTCGGACCCACAGTGATGAGGTCAAAAATCGCTTTGGTGTTGAGCACTGGATAATGTTGCAATGGTACAATGGAACAGCAGGACAGTCTGCTCATGAAGAATGGAAAAGCTGGTAAGAAATGAGCTACTGTAAGCATGGAATGGCTTCCATAAAGTGGATTTGAGAGACTGATTGAGAATAGAGCATGTGGGCCTAAGAACTTTAAAGAACAGAAGTTTGTGCTGTCTGTGCCTGGGATGTACAGGGATAGTAGTGGCCATAAAGAGGGTCCTTTAATGTGCAGAAGGGAGGTGCATTGCTGCTGCTTTCAGATACACATTCACTTAAATACTCAATTAGTTAAAAAAAATCTGGAATGGCTGATACTTTCCCTTTTAGAGACTGTGTGGGAAACAGTGTGTTAGGTGTCAACTAACTCTCTGCACCCAGATGGTGAAAGCTCACTGTATCATATGTTAATCAACTCAACAGCTGGCAGGTGAGTTTTGCAAGCATTTTGGACTATCACAGGCCGTGATCGCAGCATCCACCAGTAGGTGGCAGCTTCCAGCTGAAGATAGTTGGTCAAGGTCTAATCTTCAGGAAATCAGACAGTGGGAGAAGATAGGTCATTTTTCTTCATTACTAAAAACTATTTCCCCACCCCCTCATCTGTGCTCCCAATTGTCCCCAGATTGGAACAAATGGAGTTACCCCGTCTCCAGCCGAAACTCAGCAGGCAATCAGGAAGTGACAAGTTGAGCAGCTAGTTAACCACCTTGAAGGGCCTTGGTTGTTGGCAAGCTGAGAAAGGTCCCAGTGGATCATCTTGCCCAACTCTTAGTTGGTGAGGTGGCAAAAAGGGGGCTAGAATCATTCCGGGCCAACTCGCTTAATGATCTTCTCTTTTGTCATATCGCTTACCACCTTCCAGGAGGAAAAAAACCTGTGGCCATAGACTCAGTGGTGAAACTACAATCATTTCATTGTTAAACCCATTTGGTTAAATAATGTCTTTTTAGGGAAGGAGATATGCCATACATTGCAGTCAGGCCTACTTGTGACTCAAGCTCCACAGCAGTGTTGGGGTGGTTGTGGTGCCCAGTCTGTGGACTCATGGCAGTAGGGGGTTGGCTGCAGCAGTGTCAGTATCCAGAGCGGTGACTCCTGGCTAGAGTGGATTTGAAGCCTGGACTCTTGGCAGTGTCAATGCTCACAGCTGGGCCTCCTGGATTTGGTAGGCCCGGAGCCTGGACTCTTGGTGTTGGCTGCAGTGATGGCAGAGAGTGGACTCCTGGCTCTGGTAGACTTGGAGCAGTGACTCCCCTGGAGTGGGACTCCTGGTTGCATTCAGTCCAGAACGGGGACGCTTGCCAGTGTTGGTGCAATAGCGGCATGCAGAGCCACTGTCTCCTTGGGCATCAGCATTGCTGTTGCTGTACTGGAGTGGAGAATCCTTGACGTTTACCTTGCAGAGACTTTCCTGAAGCCCTGAAGCCATATTTGGGACTCTGGCCAATGAAGGTGAACTCTACCGAAGTACTTTCTTTTTATTCTTTTTGTAACTCAAAATGGCACCAGATTGTGGCAACAAAACACTTTTCACTGTGTCTCCCTAGTTTAATGGGACAATAAAATCATTCATTCCTTTAATTGCCCTCTGAAATGGCCTAGTAAGCTAATCAATTCAAGGTTTATCAACAAACATCTGACATCTGTAAGACAACCTGTTTTGCTGTGATCTAATATAGGAGAGGATACACTTCTGGACAGAAGTGCACAAATATTTCCTGTCCCCTATTTTGGGCATTAAGTGCTCCTAAAACTGCCTGACTATTTCTAAGCCACATTGAGCTTTTCCAATTCTTCATTTTGCAGCTCTTTTCCTTGTTATTCAGATACACATCACACTATTTAAGATAAGCCTCAGAAAAGGATTCCAACTAATAAAAGAAACCAAGTTGTGCTTATGAGTTATACAAAAATATATTTAACCAATTATTCAACTATCCTAGATGACAAGCTATTCACCAATCTTTAGTTTCAAAAGCAACTAAGGTTTGTATTCTTGTAGAGTGCAATGTTCTGAACACCACTTCCACAAACACAAGATGACAGGACTGGCTGATGTGGCAGTAACAAAAAAGCACTTCCTTACCAGTGGCCCCACCTCCTTCCCTAACTATCAACTCAAACTTACAAGAATGTGCAAAGCCCTAATGTCTTGTTTAATTTAGCTGAGCTTCAAAACTGCGTAGCAACTATTCAATTATTAACAGCATTTGAACATTACAAGGACTGCATATATCAGGCTTCTGTCAGGAGCAGGCAAGTTAAGAATTCAACCCCACACAAAATAAGCCCCTAATCTGGGACAACAGTAACACTTCCAGCAATGTCAGCTGGGCAGGCTAAAGCCTAAACTCAGGCATGTGTGCAAGGTGTCAGACAGCTGCAGCACAAGACACGAATGTTTAGTAGAGAAGAATTAAAAAAACACTGAAGACAGTTTGTATGATTCACTTATTACTTTTCCTAAAGTTGTTGGCATAATGCTAAAACTACATTCTAGCTGCATTTGCCGATTGTACACCAAACAACCAAATAAGAAAAGAACATTGATCTCTGTACCGTGATAGTTCCTTTTCCTGCTGGTCTTCTATTTCGCAGCATGAGGGGTCTGGTCAGTTTTTTGCTGGAAACAATCTGTAAAAATAACTTCATTATAGTGCGCAGTTTCCAACAAAAACAACTACCAGAGGCATAAATCAGTGTACAGAAATGCTAATGTTTTCTCACACTTAAATCTAAACATACCTTGAATTATACAACGACACAGTCTAAACAGTAGAATACTACCTCAACTCTGATTCATGTGTTGCATTGTTGAGATCAAGACAAAACATACAAAAATAAATAAGATAAAATAGATTAGATTACTTTTACTTACTTACAGTGTGGAAACAGGCCCTTCGGCCCAACAAGTCCACACCGACCCGCCGAAGCGTAACCCAACTAGACCCATTCCCCTACATTTACCCCTTCACCTAACACTACGGGCAATTTAGCCTGGCCAATTCACCTGACCTGCACATCTTTGGACTGTGGGAGGAAACCGGAGCACCCGGAGGAAACCCACGCAGACACGGGGAGAATGTGCAAACTCCACACAGACAGTCACCTGAGGCAGGAATTGAACCAGGGTCTCTGGCGCTGTGAGGCAGCAGTGCTAACCACTGTGCCACCGTGCCGCCCAAACAAACAAGAAAAATAAACAAACAAGAAAAAAACATAATTGGCTAGGTAATGAAATTGTGCATTTTGACTCCGAAATCCATTGTAAAAGTAGAAAATCATACTAGGAATTTACGACCTCTGAGCTGTCTTTTGATAGCAGACTGCTACTGCTCAATGCATTGTTCACCAGAACTTTCATCATAAAATTTAGTGAAAGAACAGAACATAACTTTCTTATTAATATTAAATATCTTACATCTGCATGCACTAAGCCTATTTTGCCATTACATATTTCTTTGTCCTTACATATAATGAAAGATGCCTCTATAGATTTCTTATGCTGTACTTTGGTTATTACTTAGCTGGAAGTACTGATGTATCACAATGAACAGGAAGCGATAGTTCCAGTGTAACATGTATAAATAGGCAATTTCCATTATAAATATAGATGTAGGAATTTGTAAGGGAAATATTTAAAGCTCAAATTTTAAAATTTTAGCTGAAGCACACTAAACATTTTGAACTGATTGTTCCCACACTTGATCACTACTTCATTTGAAGACGACACTTGGGTTTCACTCCACTGGGTAATGCGTAAGAAGATTGCTTTGCCAAAACGTTTTGACAGCTAGAAGACTGACATTGCAATATGCACTGTACAAAATAATTGCATGCCAGTACCTGAAACTGTAAAGGCCAGATTTTGAGATAATAGTGAAACAGCCAGCTTTCAGCATCACCACTCAAAAATTACAGTAATTTCATAAGACTGCACACAAGCAGAATAAACTGGAATTTCATAAGTTCCTGTCAGTTATTTTATGTATTTCCAAAGGATGCGCTGTTTAGGTACCCTCTTACATTAGAAAGAGAGCTTTGAAAAGGTTGTGCCATGTTTGATCAGATGTAACTGGGTTTTTAACGGCATACTAATATCATACCTCCTGCCAAATACCCTTGCTAGCCTGAAATATTTTGCTTAAAATTTGTACAATGCCAAAATTCTTACCTTAAGAAAATAATATTTGCACAATTCTTAATCATTTTTAAATAATATTTTAGCTTTTGCAGTTTATCTCCCTATTTTAAATATTAAATCAAAAGTGAAGACATTCAGTGTGTATTTAACTTCCTAGTTTCTAAGAACTCTTCACTATAATTGATTGCTTATCCTGCTTGCTGACAATAGTGCTACTATACAACTATAAACCCTCTCAATCGGACATCAGGTTGAAATTGCTATTGGCAAAGGGAAGTTCTGCATCACACTGATCACAGATCATTGTGGAGCAGCTTCCTTGGAGAATGCTTACTACTGATCTCAAACAAAAGAAGAATGAAGCAAGTTTTCCCTATTCATCCCCTCAAACCGTGTCTGAATGTTAAAAGCCTCCACTGAATATTCTCTCAAAATTTAGGCCAGAATGGTTTTTTTTAATTTAAAAGAGTTGTTCAACTATTGGGGGAGGCCATAGTGTAGTGGTAATATAACATGCCAAGCTAATGTTCTGGGACATAGGTTCAAATCCCACCATTACATATGGTGAAATTTGAACATAGGATCATGAAATAAAAAGCCAGCCTAACATAGCCATTGCCAATTGTAAAGACCCATCTAGTTCATTAATGTGCTATTCTTATGTGGCCTGGCTTACATTTAAATCCAGACTTTCAGCAATTTGCCTGATATTTTAACTGCATCCAGGCAATTAAAAATAGACTATAAATGCTGGCTTAGCCAGTATTGCCCATATCCAATAAGCAAATAAAAACAATGCTGAATGTAACAGAAATAACCTAAGGTGTTCAGTATTGTAAAAAGTCTGCAAAATATCATTCAATGGCAACTAAAAATTAAAGTTTTTATTTGTACTTACCTGTCCCAGAGTACACTCAAGTTCTCCCAAAAAGTCATCATCACTCAAATCAATGGTTCTATTGTCTATATCGTAAATTCCGAACTTCAGCTTCTGGACCTGCTCAAAGCAGTAGTCTATCAGGAACTTCTTTGCAAACTTTGGAGAAAGGCAGTTGTTAACTCTCTCTGTGCGACCGATCTAGAAAAAGTAGAATCCCCAAATTAAAACCATTGGAGTGAAATGAATCAACTACAGCTCATTGCCAATAGTACATTTCAAATCTAAACTACATTGTTAGCTTGCAACAAGGCTGAAAATACCTAGCTTTATTTACATTGCTTTGTAGACATTGTTTTAAATTTATTCAATGATTGACTTGAAGCGGAACTGTTTTTATAAAATATTGAATTAGACCACTAGAAAAAGGTAAACCACAATGACCTTACTGCAGATACAGGAGTCTAGTGGACAATTTACTCTGATCTGAAATCCAACTGAACCAAGGATGACAATGATGCTTAATGCTGAATTAGAAAAGGGCAAGAAACATTGATGAAAGCTCCTTGTAAGTCGGCAAACAATGAAGCAGTTTATGCATCAAATTTTACAGCACTATTCCTGCAGACCTTTACAATCAAAATTGATCATTATTCCATCTGGGACAAGAGACACTGAGGAGTGTGCAAGGTGTCAATATCACTGTGAAGCGAATTATGAAAAGCATCCAGCACTCCATCATCATAGAGAGGCAGATTGGGAGAAGTCTGCAGCAAATCTGCATTACTGTGAAACAGATTGGGAGGAGTGGGTTTGTGAAAGAACAGCAGTGATGGTGAGAGATAGACTCTGGCAGCACATATCCTCTGGCAGCACATAGCCTCTTCAGCCTGCTTTTACCTACTGGAGCTGAAGTGTGACATCAGAGGGAAGCAGGTAGGTATTTTTTCCATTTCTCTCTCTATTGGCAAAGTGGTTTAAGTTAGGAGATATTATTACAGCTGAAGAGCACAGTTAAGAAATTCACTATCAAAATACTTAACATTCAAAATAATTAATTAACTAGAATAAAGATGGTTGAGCAGATAATGTATTGCAATTGTTATATGTGAGAGCTGGTTGACACCAGCAATGATCCACATCTGCAAGAAGAGTTGGTCCATTGAGGAACATCACCTCAAAGTTGATGCGCTGGAGTCCAAGCTGTGTTCCCAAGCTGGTGCACATCAGGAAGGGGAAGAGGCACCTGGATACACCCTTCCAGGAGACAGTTAAATCCCTTAGAGTAATTACATCAAATTTGGTCCATGATCGTGGCCAGAGGGTGTGATGACCATTGAGGCAGGCATTGGTATTCAAAATTTAGGAGGAGCCTCAGCCAGTGTATGAACTTCTTGCACCTGCTATGATTGAAGACACAGACTGCAGAGAGGATGAAAGAACTGACTGTAGTGCAGAGTGCCATTCAAGTAGGGGCTGAGAAGAGAAATAGAGTAATAATAGGCATCATAGTTAGGGAACACATATGGTTCTCTGTAGCAAAAACAGGGAATCCCAAAAGCTATGTTACCCATCCAATGCCATGGTTAAAAACACGTTTCTGGGGAAGAACTTGGAGTGGGAGGAGAACCACCCAGTTTTAATGGTCCACATATGTATAAATGACATAGGTAGGTCTAGATAAGAGGTTCTGCTGATGGATCCTGAACAGCTCCAGGCTAAATTACAAAGTAGAACTACAAAGATAATAATCTCAAGATTACTACCTGAATTATGTGCAAATAAATAAGATTAGAGAGCTAAATACATGGCTCAAGGACTAATGTTGAAGAGACGTGTTTTGAGCCATGGGACACTAACACCAGTATTAAAAGAAAGAGGTATTCTATTAGAATGAACTTTATTTGAACCACACTGGGATGTGGAAAGCTGTTAAAATAATTAATGGGCACTGCCGACTATGTTTAATTGAAGGTTATTTTAAAAGTCAAAAAGAAAGAAGACAGTAGTTGTGCAAGTTAGTGTAAAGGTGAACAATAATCAAAATGTGTCAGGAAGGGGTAAGAAACATAGACAGAAGAATGCAGCAGAACTTAGAGCCAGAATAAATGACTACAGTAAAATGTCTAACCGAAAGGCTCTTTATCTGAATGCACACGGTATTTGTAACAATAGAGATGAGTTGACAACACAAACAATAATAAATGAATATGATTTGATAGCTATTACAGAGATGTGGGTACAAAAAGAAAGCGGCTGGTAACTTAATAGTAAGGGTATTTGACATTCTGGAAAAAATAAAGGACAGGAGGTGAGTAGCATTATTAATAAAGGAGATTAGCAGTGTAAGGGCGGCATGATGGCTCAGTGATTAACACTGCTGCCTCACAACACCAGGGTCCTGGGTTCAATTCCCGCCCGTCTATGTGGAGTTTGCACATTCTCCCAGTGTCTGCGTGGGTTTTGTCCGGGTACTCCGGTTTCCTCCCACAATCCAAAGATGTGCAGGTCAGGTGAATTGGCCATGGTAAATTGCCCACAGGTGTGTTAGTCAGGGGTAAATATAGGGTAGGGGAATGGGTTTAGGTGGGTTTCTCTTCGGAGGGGTGGTGTGGACTTGTTGGGCCGAAGGGCCTGTTTCCACACTGTAGAGAATCTAATCTAATCTAATCTAATCTAGTGCTGGGTAGCAATACAGGTGCATTCGATGGTGATGTGTCAGCAGTTTAGGTGGAAATCAAGAACAGCAAGGAAAAGACGCCCATTATCTACAGGCCCCCAAACATTTGCATTGCTGTAGGACAAAATATAAATCAGGAAACAATAGTGGTGTTTTAAAAGGGCACTACAATTTTCATGGGTGATTTGAATCTGCATATTGACTAGATATGGAGATAGGTTACATGGTGTCATCGAGACATATAGCATGGAAACAGACTCTTTGGTCTAACTCATCCACACCAACCAGATATTTAATATAAATTTAGTCCCGTTTGTTAGCATTTTGCCCATACCCCTCTAAATCCTTCCTATTCAGATGCCCATCTAGCTGCCTTTTAAATGTTGTAATTGTACCAGCCTCCACCACTTCCTCTAGCAGTTCATTCCATACACACACCACCCTCTGCGTGAAAAAGTTGTCTTTTAGGTCCCATGGATGATGAATTTGTGGGGTGGCCCAATGCTTTCTTTTGACTTGTTGGTCTCACTTGCACCTGTAAACCAATATTTTGCATCACACTTCACGCTGGAGGATATTATAAACGTCCCAAAGGTAACAGATAAACAAGGTGTTAACAGAAGGAAAGATCTTGTAGCAGTTTCTATCATGAGAGACAAAGTATTTGACAAACTAATGGGCCTGAAGAAAGAAAAATCACCCGGACCTGATGATCCACATTTAAAGGAAATGACTTCAAAAGACAGTGGAACCAATGACCAAAGTAGTCCAGAACTCACTGGATTCTGCAATTTGGAAAACTGTGAATGTGATGCCCCTGGCTAAGGAGGAAAAGAGGTAGAAGGCAGGAAACTATGGGCCACTTAACCTAACAATAGTAAAATGTCAGACTCCATCACTATGGAGGAAATAGCAAGACATTTAGAAAAGTTTAACAAACTCGAACAGATTCAACATGGTTTTGTGAAAGGAAAATTATTATTGACAAATCTGCTGGGGTTTTAGAGTCATAGAGATATAAAGCACAGAAACAGACACTTCAGTGCAACCAGTCCATGCTGCACATATCCCAAACTGAACTAGTCCCACTTGCCTGTTCCTCATCTATATCTTTCCAAACCTTTCCTATTCATGTACTTAACTAAATGTTCTTTAAACTTCGTATTTGTACCCACATCCAGCACTTCCTCAGGAAATTCATTCTACTCATGATCCACCCTCTGTGTAAAGAATTTGTCCCTAATTTTAAAAATCTTTCTCCTCTCACCTTAATTCGTGCTCTCTATCCTTGAAATTTCACATCCTAAGGAAAAAACAACTACCATTAACCCTATCTATACCCCTCATTATTTTATAAACTTTTATAAGATCACCTCTCAACGTCCTATGCTCCAGTGAAAAATGTCCCAGCCTTTCTTTATAACTCAAACCTTCTGCATCTGGCAACATCCTAGTAAATCTCTTCTGAACCTTCTCTGGCTTAATGATATCTTCCCTATAACTAGGGGGCCAGAACTCAGAATATAACTGGAAGAGTTGATAAAGGGGAACCCATAGATATAGCACATTCAGACTTCCAGAAAGTATTCAATAAGAACATAAGAAATAGGAGCAGGCCATCTAGCCCCTCAAGCCTACTCCACCATTCAATAAGGTCATGGCTCATCCTTTCGTGGACTCAGCTCCACTTTCCCACCCTCTCACCATAACCTTTTATTCATTTACTGTTCAAAAAACTATTTGTGCCTTAAAAATAGATTCACAACCCTTTGGGAGAAGAAGTTCCTCCTCAAATCAGTCCTAAATCTGCTCCCCCTTATTTTGAGGCCATGCCCCCGGTTCTAGTTTCACCCACCAGTGGAAACAATCTCCCTGCTTCTATCTTATCTATTCACTTCATAATTTTATATGTCTCTATAAGATCTCTGTTTATTCTTCTAAATTCCAATAAATATAGTCCCAATCTACTCAATTTCTCCTCATAAGTTAACTCTCTCAACTCTGGAATCAACCTAGTGAACCTCCTCTGCATCCCCTCCAGTATAAGTACATCCTTTCTCAAGTAAGGAGACCAAAATTATACACAATACTCCGAATGTGGTATTACCAGTACCCTATACAGCTGCAGCATAACATTCTTATTTTTAAGTGTTATCCCTCTAACAACACAGGGCAATATTCTATTTGCCTTCTCAATTACTTGCTGCATCTGCAAACCAAGAGTTTGTGATTCGTGCACAAAGATACCCTGGTCCCTCGACACAACAGCATGCTGCAATGTTAACCAAATGAAAATGTGGTGATATCATATGTATCACCACTTGATACATAAAAGATGATTTTCTTGAAACCAACAATATCCTGTGGGAGTTTGACAGGGTAGATTTTGAGATGATGATTCACTATTGGAGAATCTCCCAGATGGGCATAGTTCCCTTAAGGGAAATGGAGAAATAAAGGAATTTCTTCTCCCAGAAAGTAGTGAATGCCTGGAATTCGCTACCCCAGAGAGCTGTAGAGGCTAAATGAAAGTATTTAAATGTAATGAATACATTAACGAAATAGAAGTTGAGGGCTACGAGGTGCTGGCATACAAGAGAAGTTGAGGCCTGGGGCAGATTTACTATGATTTTCTGGGGTAGGCTTGGGAGGAGGATTGAATGGCCAATTCCTGCCTCTATTTCTTATGTAATTTATCAAAGCAAGTAACATTCAAGGTCAATTATAAAACATTGACTACTGAAACAAAATCTAAGGATCTTGTTAGCAGTGTACATTATGTAAACTGAATCCCCACTGAAGATTAACTGACCTGAGGAACTGTGAAATAACAAAGTTTGGGGATAAAAAAAAACTCATGCTCCACTAGGTAAAAAGGGAAGCATATAAAAATGAAAGACAAGTTAGTAAAACATATTAGAAAATTCATTCTCAGCTGAACAGAAGGAAAAGTAAAGCATCACTATTATAAACTTGTTCTTTCATGATGCAAGATTGAACAAATCATCTGAAGAAAATTACTTACTTCAACCCACTGATTTCCACCAACATTCATAAGCAGGGCACACAGCGGATCGGATTTGGAAGTAACATCTCTATCCAGTAAATTCTCACAACTGACACTCAGTTCAACCTTCGTCACACAATCTGCCATCTGCTGCCCTGTGAAATAAACAGAGCAAAATTACACGTAGTCCATGCAGCCAGAGTGAACCATTACATTGCCCCCTTGCTTTCTTTGCAGTTTTAATTCCCAAAACCAAAAACAATATGGCTAAGAATCATTTACCCAGGATGCTCAATTTTCAAACCAGCACATGACAAAACGTCATCTGTCTCAAACTTTAACAGCTGCCCACACCACACATTCTTCTAGACCACTGAATATTTCCAACATTCTCTCTTTCTAATATATGAAAGATTTCATTGTTAAAGTTCAGGGTTTTTTACATTACGCTCTACACAGTATTAAGAAAAATAGCAGATGAGCCAATTATTTGAATATGGATAGTAAAGAAGGCAACATTACTACAAAACTCCAGGAGGCAAAACTGAATGAGAACATTCTGAATCAACAACTTACTCATCTTGTATTTTATTTTTTCATGGAAATCAGGTGTCGCTAGTATGGTCAGCATTTCTTGTTCATGCCTAAATGCCTTTGACTTGCAGGACCATTTCAGAGGGCAGTTGGGGTCTGCAAGCACAACTAGATTATAGCAGAAGAGGATGGCAGATTTCTTTCCCTAAGGGACAGTAGTGAACCGATAATCAATGTTATATTCATGGCACAGAATATTTATATTCCAGATTTACTAAATGAATTTAAATTCCATTAGTCAATGTGGAGGGACTGAACCCATGTCCTTATAGTATTAGCCTGGGCCTCTGGATTACCATTCGAATGGTACCATCACTATGTCATCATTTTCCCCTTTAATCTGGATGGTTAAATCAGAAGAAATGAAAACTGGGGTAATAAAGAAAGACAAAACTAAGTGCAATTTTAAAGCACTGCTGCACGTTTTTAAAATTCATTCATAGGATGAGGGCGTCACTGGCCATTTATTGCCCATCTCTATTTATCCAGAGGGCAGTTATGAGTCAACCACATTGCTGTGGGTCTGGAGTCACACTAGGCCAGACCCCAGGTAAGGATGGCAGATTTCTTCCCTGAAGGATATTAGTGAACCAGATGGGTTTTTCCAAAAATTGACAAGGGATTCACAGTTATCATTAGACTCTTATTTCCAGATTTTACTGAGTTCCAATTACACTATCTGCCATGGTGGGATTCGAACCTAGGTCCCCAGAACGTGACCTGGGTCTCTGGATTAACAGCCAAGCGATAATTCCACTAGGTCATTGCATCACCCGTGATTAAGGAAAAGTCATTTCCTCCTATTTACAGGAATACATATTGTTTCAATCCATATGGGAGAAACCATAAACCAAAATAACCAAATTTACTAATCACCTTAAAATGAAGAAATCATAATGATTTTCCTTTTTGCAACATTATTTTAATGTTTCCACCAGGTGCTCCGGTTTCCTCCCACACTCCAAAGATGTGCAGGTCAGGTGATTTGGCCATGCTAAATTACTCACTGTGTTAGGTGCATTAGTCAGAGGGAAATGGGTTTGGGTGGGTTACTCTTCAAAGGGTCAGTGTGGACTTGTTGGGCCAAAGGGTCTGTTTACACACTGTAGGGAATCTAATCTAATCAACTGGAACCAATGTAAATTAACAATGTAAATCAACAGACAAATTATAGTTCAAAATAAAGAGGTTCATTCGCTTCAAACAGCTAATGTTTTATACATAATCTCAATGACCTAAATCACTCCCCATAGACATGTGGAAATACAAAGCCACATAGTTCCACATTATGTTGTTCTTTATATGTACGATGGGTCAGGAGTCCAAATGCAACTTTCGTCCTAGAGTTTTACAAGTACAATTATCAACAGAAAACACAGATCTACGAACCGTCTCCATAACGGTCATGAAGTTCCGATGGCGTAGATATCTAGAGTATCTTTTCAACTGACCAACCATTGAACATTCCAGTTCATAATTTTGCCACTTCTGGAAAAAAACACCCACTTCTCTCGCATCTCCAATTAGTTACAAAGCTTTCCAGGTAACAGACCTGTTTCGGCAGCTGGAGCATTGCCTTCTGTCTTCATCTGATCTCTTCTACATACAGATCTGTCTCTTTTTCCTTGCCAAAATACTGAGCAAACATCTTTACGGGTTTCTCTTTTTGTTAGGAAAACTTTAAAGACTACTTTGACAGCAGGAAGGCATGGATTTGACAGCAAGGGATCTGACTGGGAGAACCTACAATGTAAGCTTTTAATCTAGCAGCTGTTCTTTCTCTGAGCTCTCTGTGGCTGCCAGACACACACACACACACAATAATTAAATCCCTCTCCCCCCCTAGTATTTTTAATCCACCTGTTCAGATGTGTTAATAATAACTTAAATAACACTACCACTGCACCCACAACTCTCCCATTCTCTTTCTCCCATTTTCCACCCTCCCACCTCCATAATACACAGTAATTGACTCCTTCTCCCTCATACACAATGGGTGGGCAAAAGCACTATAATATTACAAAAAGATGTTATTTGCCACAAAACTTTGTCACAGTATTTAATTATATTATTTAGATCTTGCACATTAAAAGGCCACAATTAAAGCCACAATTGCTTAGCTGAGTTTCCCCTGTGATTTACATCCCTCACATAAAAATTATACAATATTTTAATTTAATACCATCCTCATTACTGCAACAAGATAATTTCATATATTAAATACATAAGAAAAAACAAACATTTCAAAATTTGGAAGACAGATGTACCACAAGTGTAAAACCCTTTGGGTTTTAGAATACAATTATTTAATGCTTAGAAGATCTGTATTTACCTATATGTTTGTTATCTATGTATTTGTTATGGGACAACACAGAAATTACTGTAACATTTTTTTAAATCCCAAAACTTGACAAGCTCTGATCAACCCAGAGGTCAATTTGTTTATTTTTTGCACCTTGTTTATTTTTTCACGAGAGGGTGACATTACTGCCAGCATCCCGTTCTAGTGATCCCTGGAATCCCACCCAATTTGCACGTTGTGTAGTATTTTGTGTATAAATGCAGAGTGTAGATTGGTGCAAGAAAAGGTCTTTCTTCCATCCTTAAACTCTTCACACAGAGAAATCATCTTCAGATGGTCACAAGCAAGTTATTTTGTGCTGTATGAGCATGTCGGTTCACTATAATATGTGAAGGCTGTTCCTGTCAGCCTCTAAGTTTAAATTAACAGGATGCTTAGTCTGGCATGGCAAACAAAACCTTACTGCCTAACTAAAAGAATCTCTTGTAGTTAACAAGATATAATTTATTGCATATTAGCAACTAGTTACAGGTTACATTGATAAGGTGCATTGTTACAAAGATGTTGAGAAGGACCAGATGCTAGGTTAGAATCATTGAATCCCGACACTGAGGAAGCAGGCTATTCGGCTCGTCAAGTCCACACCGACACTCCAAACAGCATCCCATCCCACTACCCTGCAACCCTGCATTCCCCATGGCTAACCCACCTAGCCTGCACATCCCTGGACACTATGTGCAATTTAGCATAGCCAATCTATCTAACCTGCACATCTTTGAACTGTGAGGGGAAACCAGAGCACCAGGGAAACCTACGCAGACACAGGGAGAATGTGCAGCAGGCTCCACACAGACAGTTTGCCTGAGGCTGGAATTGAACTGGGTCCCTGGCACTGTGAGCCACCGTGCTGCCTTCTGATTCCTTCAAAATCCTTTCCTGTTCTGCCCAATGTCTGTACCGACATCATGATTGGAGGTGGTGCTTATGACTGAAAGTATTATTCCTTTCAGTCCCACATACAGCATCTCCCCCAAGCTATATTTTAATATTTAATGTAATAGTAGACAATCATATGATAAATACCAGGGGCGGGGAGAGGAGTTAATTAATGGGGTCTGTGTGGTGACATAGTGGGCTCTTTCTGGCAGCCACAGAGTGTTTGAAGAGAAAGATTGTTCGATTAACAGTTACATACAGGTTCACCCTGTCCATATAAAATTAAAGTTAACACTACTTTAATTATCTGTGGAATTCACTCCACCAAAAAGTGCAGCGGATGCTGGGACGGTCAGTAATTTTAAGGAGGAGTTAGACAGATTTTTAATTGGTAGTGGGTTGAAGCGACATGGGGAGAAAGTAGGAAAATGAGGGTGAGGAGCATATCAGCCATGATTGAATGGCAGAGCAGACTCGATGAGCCAAATGGCCTAATTCTGCTCCTATATTTTATGAACTTACGAATTTCCTGCAACTCTGATTTTATGAATTCAGGTGATCTGGAGCTTTGCCTATTCTCCTGGAATACATCCTCTTCTCTCTTGCAACACTAATACTTTTCCAGGTTGAAGGCTGTTGTCTTTCATTCTCTTCTTGCCAGACTAGATTCGATTTTGTTTTAAGACCAGATTCCCTACAGTATGGAAACAGGCCTTTCGGCCCAACAAGTCCACACTGATCCTCCAAAGAGTAACCTACCCAGACCGATTCCCCTGCCCTGCATTTATCCCTGACTAATGCACCTAACGCTATGGGCAATTTAGGACAGCCAATTCACCTGACCTGCACATCTTTGGATTGTGGGAGGAAACCGGAGCACCCGGAGAAAACCCACGCAGACACAGGGAGAATGTGCAAACTCCATAGGTCTGCTTAAATGGAGGATCTTTAATCTCCTGGATTTTCTTACTGCAGGACTTTTGTTCCCTGCTGAAACAGCAATTCCTCCCTTGCAGTATCTTGTATCATTGGACAATGGCTGGCCATTCTCAGTGGTGACTTCCATGGAGTTGTGCACACAATATCATTGTTCTGTGTTGGCAGCTCTTTATTTTCAATATGCCTATAGATACACAAGGCAAAAGGGATGTATTCCAGGAGAATAGTGAAAGGTCCAGATCACCTGAATTTATAAAGTCAAAAACTTGCAGGAAATAGAGTACCTGCAGTGAGAAATTTAATTTTGTATGTTGTGATAAAAACTAGGTACATAAGAGGTTGCAGAGTAGTTTTTTTTCAAATTTAGAATCAGATTGGTAATCATCTTTGCCAGATATTTCCGAGTACAGTGCTTGATAAAGACAAGTTAGAGAACACTTCTCTAACAGAAAACACTATAAAGCCTCTTTTACGACCCAGGACATCTCAAAATACATTAGATCCAACTAATTAAATTGTGAAGAGTAGTCATTGTTGTAATGTTGGAAATTATAAATCTCATATTAGGTGTAAATTATTTCCAATTTAATTACAAAGGATTATGTTCAATTTTGAAAGTATGAAAATGTGCTACATGAGGATGTCTAAGTTGAGAAGACAATGGTTTCCCACTGAGTTGAGATATTCTGAGGTAAACTCTAAAGTTATGATTTTCAATAAGGAAAACATTTAAATTTAAATAAAATACCACAGTGGTTTATTTATATAGTTCTTTTAGAACTTACAATGTAACAGCAATAGGTTCTAGTATCTTTTATGTAATTAAATACCCCAAGATGTTTCACAAGAATGTTATATAGCAAAATTGGAGTCAGATAAGGAAATATTCTGGCAGGTCACCAACATTTGGTCAAGAGATAGATTTTAAGGAAAAAGAAAAGTAGGACGTGGTTAAAGAGACTGAATCCCAGACCTTAGAGCCTTGAAAACTAAAAACAGTTACTAATGGAAGAGCAGCATCATCTGAGGATATTGAAGACACCAGAATTAGAAAAACACAGATATCTGTCTGGAGAAGAGTACAGGGACAGGGAAAGGTAACTCTGCAGTGGAATTTGAAAATGAGGATGAGCATTTTAAAATTGAGCCATTGCTTAAGCAAGGGCCAATGCAGCAAGTCCAGAGATGATGAGTGAAGGGGACACAGGCAGCACAGATTTGGATGATTTTAAGATTCCCATGGGTAGAATACAAGCGACCGGTACTGGAACTGACAAACACAGAGATACCAAAGGCATAAATAAGGATTTCAGCAGTATGCACAGGTGAAAGAAGCTGCTCCTTTGATGGTGCAGATACATAGTTAGAAGCTCAGCCTGTGGGTCAACACTAATATTGCAAATATACTGGTTCAACCGCAGACAGTTAATACAGAGGATGTCATTGGCGAAGGAATGGAGTTTGGCATGGATACCAGACAATGGCTTCAGTTTGTCAATGTTTAATGGAGGACAGTTTTGTTCCTCTAACATCCGATAGTGGACAAGCAGTGTGATATTTTAGAGATAATTAAGGGATCAAAAGGAGTGGCGGTGAAGTAGAGCTAAGTGTCTCTAATGTGCATGTGAAAAGTGATATTGTTCAGATATTGCTGTGAAGGGACAGCACTTAATTAAGAAACAACATGTCAGCTGCAGGACACCAGATGGAATAATGCAGAAGTAGAGTCGTCGAGATATTCAGCACGGAAACAGACCTTCGGTCATATCGTCCATGTCGATCAGATGTCCGAAATTAATCTTGTCCTATTTGCCAGAACTTGGCCCATATACCTCCAAATCTTTCCTATTCATATATCCATCCAACGCCTTTTAAATGTTGTAAATGTATCAGTCTCCACCAATTCCCCTAGCAGGTCATTCCCTACATGCGCCACCCTCTGCATGAAAAGTTGCTGCTTAGTTTCCTTTTAAATCTTTCCCATCTCATCTTAAACCTATGCCCTCTAGTTTTGGACTCCTCCAACCCAGAGAAAAAGACCTTGGTTATTCACCCTCTCCATGCCCCTCATGATTTTATAAACGTCTAAGGTCACCCCTTAGCCTCCGAAGCTCCAGGGAAAACAGCCGCAGCCTATTCGGCCTTTCCCTATGGCTCAAACCCTCCAACTCTGGCAACATTCTTGTAAATATTTTTGCAACCTTTTCAAGTTTCACAACATCCTTCCTTTGGCAGGGAGACAAGAATTGAATGCAGTATTCCAAAAGTGGCCTAACCAACATCCTGTACAGCCGCAATATGACCTCCCAACTCCTATACTCAATGCACTGACCAAAGACAAGCATACCAAACGCCTTCTTCATGATACTATCTACCTGCAACTCCACTTTCAAGAAACTATGAAACATTCCAACATCACAAGCTGCAACATTTCCATTAAAAATTAGGTAGTTTGTACATCACAAGATGTTATTCAGATGTGGGCATAAGAAATCTTGTAAACTCCATATATCCGTGTTCTTTTATTACTGGATCAAGATCTTGAAACTCACTACCAAGTAATTGCAGTATCACCACCGTAACACCTACAAGAGCTTCAAGAGCAGATACAAAATCACCACCTCAGGGAAACTGGTGAATATAGTCAACAATAAATGTGACCTTGCCAGTGTTCCTAGAAATCACAAACAAGTATTAATTAAAAAGGGCCAATGATAGGAAACTTTAATGAAACAACGACAGAACATAACAGAGAAGATATTAACATTTCAGGATTTTAAGTTTGTCAGAACGGAACCAAGCTGAGTTGCAATGACTCTAAATAAACTGAGAGGAAATACTAGGGGGAAGCCAACAGGGATGGTCTGTGATAAAGGTAGAAGGCAGAAGTGATTAAAGGCCAAGGCAAAAAATGAGTTGGCAATTGGGCAAGTGAAGAATCAAGAGGTGGAAATTGGGGCAAAAGCAGGCCAATCATCTCAACTCCCAGCATATATCTGGAGATATGAGGGGTTGGGCAGTCCCCATGTCATCTTCAGTAGTGCTCCTCCATCATAAGGTAGAAAGTTGGGATATTCGCAGTATTCAGTTCCTCAAAACCCCTTAGATGGAGAAGCAGTCTGAAATAATTCCACAGCCACTCATTAGTTACATGTAAAGAATTGTTGACATTGATCCAGCTTTCAAAGCGACCAGGATGTATGACACTCCTGTCTCATCTGTCAGCCAGGGCTCCCTGATTGGACCAGATTAACAGGGAACTCATTCTATGGGGTCCACTTGGCTGACCTCGCTCCAATCACAACAGTCCATGCTGAAAGACCTGGGTAACAGGCAGGCTTAGGGTGACAACTGGCATAAAGCATTCACACCTTCCCAGGCGATGACCATCTCCAAAAGGATTCCACACATTCTCTTGATATTCACAGTCATTACCATCATCACGGGGGGGGGGGGGGGGGGTCAATATAACTTAAGATCAGTTCACATATACAACTTAATCAACAATGTTATTCTCACAACGACAGCCTCCAGCTTTTAAATAGAAGACATTGAAATTCCATAGCAGGGGTTCAATTAAGTAGCAGAGAGCAATGAAAACCCAGATTTCGCAAGAATATGACAACACAAACATAGCGCTTGAGGTTTGATTCCTCCTCTGACGACGCCCTATAACGTAAGACGGGTAATTCCTATCTCCGAGAACAAATCATACATTAACACACACAAGTGAAAACTAGCCTAGAAGGAGCCACACCTCTTCGCCCTCGCACTGAAATTAGTTCTACCAGGATTCCCGAGAAAACAGAACTTAAAGAAATAGCATGTCAAATGCACACATCCTCAGCATGTCTAGAGGATAATAAAGTTTTCATTACCACCGAAAGTTGCGCTCATCTCACACAGCAGCTCGCGCACTAACCCAACTCCAGCCGACACAAGGTTCGATCACACTGCGCATGCCTTGTGCCAGGCGGAGCTGCAGGAGACGTCATTGGTGTTGACAGTGTTACAGCACAGTAAGCGGGGCTGTGCAAGGGCGGCATTTAAACGGGGGCGTTCAAACCAGGGATTTCAGTCAGTTCACAGCCATAAAGAGATGTCAAAGTGTAGATCAGAGAGGTTTCATTAAAAATAAAAACAACATGCACAACATTACCCGTCTTACGTCTTAGGTTGCACAACAAATCACTCACAGACTAACATATCACAGCAGTCTAACTCTAAGTGGGCATTGACCAGAGGAGTAAAGTGTTTATTTTCCGCCACTGAACAAATGAGGGGTTCCTATACGTGAATGCATAATTTAAATTAATTCAGTTAGTTCCGCAAACATTTGCCAGGTTTTTTTTCATGGCGATGAAGTCCCTTTTTGATCCGGGAAAACACGAACAAAAATGAAAAAGTCAGTGAACTGAGAAAATGAAAGCCCATTTTTGACATCACACAAAAAAGTTATGCTATTCTGGCTGCCTTTTGTACATTTCCTCAATTTTCTCTTTGAAAGATTCCAAAATCGATAATTGTTAAGATCATACTTGAATTAAGAATTCTTCGGCACGCTTTCATTCCTAACCTACGCCATTACAACATACTTCTAAACCAGAAAAGCAACGGTCAGTATTTATATTATAAAATGTCTGCCTCATTCATACCAAATTAAATCTCAGTCAACCAGCTACAAGGTTGCGGATCTGTACAGCTAATATTATATGGTTAGACGTGCTGACAGACTGGCCTCTTTCCCGTATATAATGAAGTAAAAACGTCATTGAATTGCACGACCTGTGAAGCAACATTGGAAGTAGGTTGGACAAAAAAAAAGTCACGAAAATTACAAAAATGTTACAACACTGTTCAGCCTATCATTTCTGCGCCGGCTATCTGACCAAGCATTGAGGGGTAAAAACAATGACTGCAGATGCTGAAAACCAGAGTCTAGATTAGAGTGATGCTGGAAAAGCATAGCAGTTCAGGCAGCATCAGAGGAGCAGGAAAATCGACGTTTCGGGCAAAAGCCCTTCATCAGGAACACAGGCAGAGCGCCTGAAGGGTGGAGAGATAAATGAGAGGAAGGTGGGGG
>NC_057713.1:46437626-46474805 GCF_004010195.1 Chiloscyllium plagiosum
GAGGTAGGTAGAGATGAGTTCAGTGGGGCAGGAGCATGCTGAGACAATGGGTCGGCCAGGGTGGTCAGGCTTGTGGATCTTGGGAAGGAGGTAGAACCGGGCAGTGAGGGGTTCCCAGACCATGAGGTTGGAAGCTGTGGGTGGGAGATCTCCTGAGGTGATGAGGTTCTGCATGGTCTGGGAGATGATGGAGGGGGGGGAGGGGGGGGTCATGTTCGAGGGGGCGGTAAGAGGAGGTGTCCTTGAGTTGGCGTTTGGCTTCAGCGGTGTAGAGGTCAGTGTGCCAGACTACCACTGCGCCCCCTTTATCTGCTGGCTTGATGGCAAGGTCAGGATTGGAGCAGAGGGATTGAGAGTGAATGCCATTGTCCTAATTTCCCGAGTGACTGGAAAAAAGGAAGAAATGTATTACATTGTCATGTGGATTTTAAAAAAATGTATTCCAAAATTATAAATGTTATGGTGTGTGAAACGCAGAATATAGTCACATCAACAGCATATAATCGAAGGGCAAAAGTCAAAACTCCGGGCAATATAAGTGGCTAGGATATGCTAAATTGGATAGGTTGTAAAACGAAACAGACACTGGCTAGCAATGCTTAAATATGCTGCCCTCAACATAGAGTCCTCCAGTTTCAAAACAACATCCCTTCCCATCCTCCGACTCCCTTCCAATGCTCCCTGCCACCAACCAAATTCATTCCTCCCACTGACCAACCAGGTCGTACCCTCTACCTGTCTTCACTTATCCCCACTTCACCACCCTGCCCCCGCTACCCCCACACCCACCCCAGTCCTGAAGAAGGGTTACACCGGAAATGCCAACTTCTCCACCTCCTGGTGCTGCCTGGATTGCTATGTTCTTCCAGCCTCCTGCCTATTATAATACAACCAGTATGACAATCTCAGGCCAAATTCACATTTGTGAGATAGACAATAGACAAATGGTGCAGGAGACGGCCATTCTGCCCTTTGAGCCAGCACCACCATTCATTATGATCATGGCTGATCATCCTCAATCAGTATCCTGTTCCTGCCTTATCCCCATAACCGTTGATTCCACTATCTTTAAGAGCTCTATCCAACTCTTTCCTGAAAGTATCCAGAGACTTGGCCTCCACAGCCTTCTGGGGCAGAGCATTCCATACACCCACCACTCTCTGGGTGAATAAGTTTCTCCTCAACTCTGTTCTAAGTGGCCTCTGGTTCGGGACTCACCCCATCAACGGAAACATGCTTCCTGCCTCCAGAGTGTCCTCTCAGCCTTCTAAACTCAAGGGTATACAAGCCCAGTCGCTCCAATCTTTCAGCATAAGATAGTCCCGCCTTTCCAGGAATTGACCTCGTGAATCTACGCTGCACTCCCTCAATAGCCAGAATGTCTTTCCTCAAATTTGAAGGCCAAAACTGCACACAATATTCCAGGTGCCGTCTCACCAGGGCCCTGTACAGCTGCAGAAGGACCTCTTTGCTTCTATACTCAATTCCTCTTGTTATGAAGGCCAGCATGCTATTAGCCTTCTTCACTGCCTGCTGTCCCTGCATGCTTGCTTTCATTGACTGATGTACAAGAACACTGAGATCTCGTTGTACTGCTCCTTTACCTAACTAGACTCCATTTAGGTAGCAATCTGCCTTCCTGTTCTTGCCACCAAAGATTTGTGCCCTGTCAGCATTACATTGTTGTTTATCAAAATTAACCTGCACCTCTAAAGGAAAGATGCAGCAGATAGCCATGGAAGTCAATGGAGGGAGTCAAGCCTGGAAGACATAACAGGTCGTACTGAGATGTTCAATGACTAATCAAGACAGAAAATGCTTTCAGATGCTTTACGTGTAGCATTCAGTAATTGGGTGTTTGATTGTGTACCTCTATTGGTTGTTCTGTGCTGATGGTAATACAATTCCAGCTTTTCAGTTCAGTTTGTGTATCTGCAGATATTTTAGAAGCACTAGTAAATAAAATTCCTGTTCAGACATAAAACCTGGGTGTCAACTCAGCATTCTTCAGATGCATAAGCACAACAAATCCTACCACTGTGCCAGTAGCCTCTGGTATAAATTACCACAACACAATTACTCCATTACCATCAATCTGGCCTCTAACCTAACATTCCAGTGCTTCACCTTATTTTCACCTATTGAACAGTGTTGCAAGACTGACTGCACAATTCCCAAGTGACACAGAGTTGACTATTCAATCATGACAGCCACATCAGCCAAACAAATTGCATAACACTCATGATTACAATTCCCCCTTATTGCATAGCAAGCTAGTGCACAGTTAACACAGCAGTAGCCAATTAATTGAAAGGAAAATAACATGCAGGTATGTCTAAGCCTATAGTTCTAGGAAACAGCTAAATAATACTGACCTGATACTGCTTGACCTACTGTGCAATTCCAGAACTTTGTTTTTTTTTGTCAGTTTTCTAAGATCTGTATAGTGTTTTACCTTTGCACAAAATAAGTGCTGTTCTGATATGACACATTGGCTTGTAAGACATGGTTTACAATACAATTTTTCCTTTGGTTAACCTTTTCCATGATGTGCTAAAATAGTGCGTTCTGAAAGTTGTGTTGTGTTGCCATAGTCTTACCTGACAATTGGGGCTGCTCTCAGAGAGAGAAATGACTGGTCATGATTTAACCTGAGAACCACCAGAGCTTAGGCAAGGGAAGAGGTTGAGAATGAGAGTCCTTCATGGTAACCTCAAACCAGAGTTGGGAATTGAACCTACACTGTTGGCATCACACTGCTCTGCAAACCAAAAATCCAGCCACACGAGCTAAACCAATTTCTGAAAGTAAGTACATGTTCAAGCATTATATGTGGGCTTCGTGTTCTTAAGTTAATGGAATACAGAGTTTGCTGGCTGTCAGGGAGCAACAAACATCAGGATGGTTTTGGAATGAAATGAGAAGATCTCGGCTCTACATTGGAAGTTTAGCTACATGAGATCCAGAGGAGGCAAAATGCATTGTAGCCGAAAGAAAACAAGACTCTCCCCTCAATCTTAAGCTGTCTCTCCAGCAACAGAAGGTCAATGTAGCAGATACACAGAAAAATACCATCACAGGCAAGTTCCCTTTCAAGCTAATATGATCTGAACTGGAAGCATATCGCTATTCCTTCATTATAGCTGGGTCAAAATCTTGGGATTCCCTTCCTAATAGTACAATGGGTGTTGCTACACTCAAAGGTCTGCAGCAATTCAAGGTGGCAATTCAGTCAACGTCTCCAGGGTAATTAGGGATGAGCAATAAATGCTGGCCTACCCAGCAATGCCCAAATACTAATAACTGGTTCTGCTTTGGTTGGCCTTATATCTTGTCTAATTTCTCAGGGGCTAAGGAGAACCCCAGCAAGGCTCCAATGACCTCAGCCCTCAATCCTCCTCGTGAATCTTAAGATTCCTTAACTCCTAGTAAGTTTGAATAGTACAGTATTCAGTATTTCCATGCAAAGCTAGATAATTAAGAATACTGATAAACACTGATGAAATCTTGACAAAATGTTTAAGGGTTTCAAAAGTCTTCAGCAAGTGGAGTTTTTTGTTTGTGCTCACCTCTTCCAATAAGATTTCAAACAGTCGACCTCCAGAGATCACAGCCATCAGCAATTACCTGCCAGATGTCATGTCAATGAGCAACATCAGACAATTAGAATAACAAATCAGTCTGGGTTATCAAAGTGGCATCCTACATTGAATGCAAGTGAAATCAGCAGGTTAGTTCAGACCCTCGCCTTCGGTCACTCATTTGGATATTCAAGAGATTCAAAAATCATCCCTCCATTATGTGGAGAATACAAATGAACAACTGAGTATTTCCAGTCTTTCCAAGTTATTACAAATAGATTCAATATTTATTTCTCAACATTCCATCTTTTACCCAACACACCCAATAAAATTACATTAGTTAATATTAAGATGTGTTTGTGGAATTGAAGCATGCAATTGTGTGGCAATCACTTTTGTTATCTGACAATTTTTTAGAGCACACACGTTATAATCTTCATATTGAGAATATAGCCCAGAACATCAGTTAACTGTTGACAATATAAAGATGCAATAAAACAATCTTGTCAAATCAACAGCAATGAAACAGTTGGATTCCTTTCAGAGTGATATTAACAGATGATTAAAGTATAGAACTTATAGTTAAACAAATTCATCTCTAAAACAAACAGCATAGGAAAGTGATATCTTCATGATTTCTTTATTGTGGAAAGTGCATTGTTCATAGATTTTTCCATGGCAAATATGTTTTTGAACAAAAAAAAACAGCCTTAAAAACAGCTTTCCTGAATTCATTTTTAATCTTTGGTAATGTTGGCTAAGTATTTGATGATTTCAACATAATGTAGTGCACATAATACTATATGAAAAACATAATAGATAAGTCATTTTCCAATTCAGTGTTACAATTGATGCTTTACCAAAATGTGTGAATTTGACCAAAACTGGGTTCAGTAAACAAGACTGCTATGTAAACACTCCAAGCCTACTAATTGAAAGAAAAGTTAACTCAAACAAATTTTTATAGTTTCAACAGAAAAACCATATGATTCATTCTAAATATCATTCCAAAATAATAATATGTACTAAGCAGTAAATTTTGCAAAAGAGTTTTTAAGTTTAGATGTGAAGCATGTTTCTGGGAAGAGAGTTATGCGGGGGTGTCTCAATGACAAACAACATGAAATGGAAAATAAAGGAAATGCCAACCTCTAGTATAAAAGGTGCTTTCATTTTGGTTCCACTTTTATCCTTCTACACACACAGCAAATCACCATTTCATGTCTACATGGAGCAATTATACAGTTCCACAGGAACAAAGTGCCTGCCAGTTTCTCATCCAATTGGCCACTTACACATGCAAGATTTTATTTCAATAGTCTTAGTGAACTGCTCAAAACAGGGTTGCTTCTCAGCTTTATAAAATGGCTATCTGATAATTCTAGCAGTCAAGAGCAAGAACTCTTGAGTTTTCCTCAACAACCTGGAAATGCTGAAGCTAATTTTGCTGGTTATAACTCAGTGCTGCAACATACAGCTGAACATGAAAGGCTGCTAAACTAGTATTTTCATTTCCCAATTCAAGCACCCTTGGATTACTTTTGAGCAAAGCAATAGAATTACATACAAAAAGGCACAGCTTGCATCATTACGGTTGATAAATGAAACAATTCATTTTGGAAACAGGTTCAATCTTCCAAGGACTTAAATCAAGAAAATAATTCCTGACATTACACAAAAGGGGTGAGAACAATTATCCTTAATATCTTTCATTTATAAGATTAACCATTGATTTTACAAGAGCTAAACAAGTGAAATGGCACAAACAAATTAATTTTGAAAAGCTCAGCCTTCCAACTAGAAATCCAGAAAATCTTCAGGTTTTTCCTCCTTTGAGGGACTTATTTTGTGTGTGTTGAAATAGCAGACTACTTGTTGAGGCACTTCGGCGAGTACACTTTGTGCAAGAGCTTCTTTTGGAGCCTGTAGAAAGGTAAAATCCATATAAGCTTAATTTTTAAATCATTGTTGTGGTTCTGTTCGCCGAGCTGGAAGTTTTTGTTGCAAACGTTTCGTCCCCTGGCTAGGCGACATCATCAGTGCTTGGGAGCCTCCTGCGAAGCGCTTCTTTGATGTTTCCTCCGGTGTTTATAGTGGTCTGTCCCTGCCGCTTCTGGTTGTCAGTTTCAGCTGTCGCTGTAGTGGTGTAGTGGTTGGTATATTGGGTCCAGGTCGATGTGTTTGTTGATGGAGTAGCCACACACGCAGACAACAAGCACCATGAATTCGACTGGGACAACACTACTATCATATGGTAAGCCAGACAGAGAACAGCCAGGGAATTCCTAGAGGCATGGCATTCATCCACAAACTCCAACAAACACATCGACCTGGACCCAATATACCAACCACTACACCGTACAGCTGAAACTGACAACCGGAAGCGGCACGGACAGACCACTATAAACACCGGAGGAAACATCAAAGAAGCGCTTTGCAGGAGGCTCCCAAGCACTGATGATGTCGCCTAGCCAGAGGACAAAACGTTTGCAACAAAAACTTCCAGCTCGGCGAACAGAACCACAACAACGAGCACGTGAGCTACAAATCTTCGCACAAACTTTTAAAGTTATATTAAACAGATCTGGATAATTTATTTCACAATTATATTTTAGTATATACAAATAATTATAAATTATCCAGTCACCAGAATCAAGTATTTACTTAAAACTAACCTCAACCTAACCTTAAATTACAGTTGTCACCATTTTACAATTTTTTTTGTTCTTTCTTCACTGTGTAAAAAATGTAAATGTATAATTTGAAGAAATATTGACTACAGCACAGAGCAATTCTTAGTTCTCCTGAACACCTATAATAAAAAGTTCAATTTAAACATAATTATCCATTCTGATAGATTTAGTCGATGTTTATGATGTGAAGGTGGGTTTTATTCTTCTCTTTTGGATTGTTTTGAATATATATTTGAAATTAGAAAGATAATTAAAAAACTGTATTGGTCCTTGAAAAGACTTTGGAGCAGATTAGGTGCGTGGATTAAAACATTATTAAGAGGTAACCACGTCCATTGGCATTAATGACCACATTGAAGAAGAACGTCTAAGCTTGAACTCACCAAAATCTCTTGCAAACAAAGGTTTAAAAAAGTAAAATAAAAAATTTAAGACTGGTATTAGAAGGCTCTGTTCTGAAAACATTTAAAAAAAAGGACTCCCAAAATGGACTACTGCAATTTAATATGCTAGAATTACAGAATGATACTGAATCAAGGGAAGATTATTTAAATAATGTCTGTATTGATTGAACAGCAATCAATAAATGCGACTCGAGCTTTTTCATCCATCCTTCTGCTTTGTCAATCTTGTCTTCATGTTCTCACTATTCATTTCACACTATTGGGTTTAGTTTTGGTCATAAGACGAATATGTGCCATTTTGACAATGCCACTCAAAAATCAAAACTCACATCAACAACATTATGATCATAAAACTTTACCTTAGGCTAAATTGAAGTAATTGAGGCTAACATGATTTGCTTTTTAGCAAATCCATAATAACATTCATTTATTAACTCACTTCTTCAAATGAGATTTAATTTTGTCCAAATAACTTCCAAATTTTCCCTAATAGTAACTATAGTAGTCAAGTTTATCATTCTTCCCTTTTAAAATACATGAAATGTTTGCAATCTTTCAGGCCTCTAGAATTTTCCCTAAGGAGGACAGTATTTTATTTACAGTTATAATCATAAGAAAGACTACTATAAATGGTTAATGCCAAACATTTAATTCAAATGAAATGCTTTCAAATCAGCATTATCGTAACTAAGTTCATATAACCCGTGAAGTAGACGTCAAATATTAATATTTACAATAACATACTTACATTTTGAAATTTCCGAAATGGCACAAACTGGACAATATCCCGCACAGCTACTTCCCCAGTAGGTGATCTCAGTACACCATCATCACCATCCAGAAATTCCATGGCACTAAAATCTGCTCCACCAACACCAATAATGATAATGGACATCGGCAACTTAGAAGCATTAACAATGGCCTGCTTGGTGTTATCTAGATCGGTGATCACTCCATCCGTAATGATCAGCAGGACAAAATATTGCTATTAAGACAAAAATTTTCACAGGTCAAAGATAAGTTGCCAAATGGGGTCACATCAATGGTGCACCTAAATCTAATTCTTTTCCACCAGCATCGACTGAGAACATGGTAAATAAATAAAAACTAAACATTAGTTTATCTTCTTTGGAAAAACAAATCTACAAATTGAGACATTCTGATATCTTTGAGAGAAAGTGAGGGCTGCAGATGCTGGAGATCAGAGCTGAAAATGTGTTGCTGGAAAAGCGCAGCAGGTCAGGCAGCATCCAAGGAACAGGAGAATCGACTCCTCCATTGCCAGACCATGGCAACACAACGGTTGGAGGAAGAGCGCCTCATCTTCTGCTTAGGAACCCTCCAACCACAAGGGATGAACTCAGATTTCTCCAGTTTCCTCATTTCCCCTCCCCCCACCTTGTCTCAGTCAAATCCCTCGAACTCAGCACCGCCTTCCTAACCTGCAATCATCTTTCTGACCTCTCCTCCCCCACCCCAGTCTGACCTATCACCCTCACCTTGACCTCTTTCCACCTATCACATTTCCGACGCCCCTCCCCCAAGTCCCTCCTCCCTACCTTTTATCTTAGCCTGCTGGACACACTTTCCTCATTCCTGAAGAAGGGCTTATGCCCGAAACGTCGATTCTCCTGTTCCTTGGATGCTGCCTGACCTGCTGCGCTTTTCCAGCAACACATTTTCAGCCCACATTCTGATATCTCTCAAACTTCTGCTGGACTTCACTAAGTTAAACAAGCAGATGTTGATGCCACTTCTGATGCTGTTGATGCCACTTCTGGGATTTTCTATTTGAAATCACGTAGGATGAACAACACAGCACATAAACATCAGCAGATGTATTATCAGAAGATGGATAAAAACAGGATGACATCAGTTGTGTCTTGGCAGTGTTACTCACAGAAGCATGGCATTTTTATTTACATTCTGGAGTGCAAATAACAAAATGGCAACCTTGTAGTGTAGGTTGCATTGATATTTCATGATCATTTGCTTTCCAGTGTTTGAGCAGCTTCTGGATGGAAAGTTTACTGGAGACTGGTGTGGAGCAAACTGATGTCAACAGTACAGGATTCCATCCCCATTCTGGCTGGGGTAGATTCAGGGGCTGTTGTTTCTCTACCCTAACCACAGTGGATGTCAAGGTGCTGTAGGTCAGACCGGGCTCCAGACAGAGAACCCAAGATGATGATTTGGGAAAAGATATGATACACCCAATTCTACCCTGGTGAAAATAGGGTAGCACATTGAACATCAAATTAATATTTATCATGTGACCTCCTGTTTATAAAAGAACAGAGTAGACAAGCTGGGTGTGTGGTGGTGGTGGATTATGGGTGGAGAGAGGAAAAGTAGTGAGATAGTGATAGGTCAATACAGGTGGTGGGTATAACCTGCTTGGTCAATGGGAGGAATGAATCTGGTTGGTAGCTGGAAGGAAGGGTCAGTTGGAGGGATGGATGGGTGGGAAGGTTATTTGAAATTGGAGAACTCACTGTTGAGTCCTCTGGCTGTAGGCTGCCCAGGCAGATGATGAAGTATCATTCCTTCAATTTGCAGTCTGATTCACTGTGGCAATGGAGGAGACCGAGGATGGTCATGTCAGAAAGGGAGTGAGAAGGAGAATTAAAATGGACAGTGACTGGGAGATCAAGTTGGCCTCTGCAGGCCTGGCTAAGATGCCCAGTGAAACATGCCTTGAGTTTACATTTAGTCTCACCGATGTAGAGAAGACCACATTGGGAGCACCGGTTACAGTGAACTAGGTTGGAGGAGAGGCAGGTAAATAAGAGAAACATGGAATGAGGTGTCAGACAGTGATCACACTTGTAAAATCATACTTCTTACTAAGCTTTTGAGAATTGCCAACCGGAAAAAAAAGGGGAAAAAAATTGAAAAGCTCTCGTTAATAAATGGCATTAGAATCCCCGAGGAAATAAACATGAAACTGAAATGCATGAACTATAAAGCATAACCCATAATAGCAGTTTATCATTTAAAAAAGAAGTCTGTAACAGGTTACATGATAGACATCAACACAAAGTTTGAAATAATTTTATCTACGTTGTATAATTCACCTCAGCTTACCAGAGTAGCACTAAGTAAACTTTTCATGTTGTGTACATATTTTTGGTTCTGCCTCAGTATCTTTATATACAAAACATAGTTCAATAATGGAGAAGTAAACAATCTCTTATCACACTATTATCATGATTAACATTTACAATTGAAATTGAACTATTTACAAATTGAATTTTGCAGTCAATCTTTTATCATACTTTATCTAATATGCAAACATTGCAGATGTATACTTTGTGAATTTTGAATTAATCTCAGGAGAAAGCACTGACTTTAGGGACAGCTACTCTTTCTAAATAGCAGACTTTGCAGGTGTGTTTTGAACGTCAACTCTCTACTGTCCCCAGGGTAGGAATGTTTCCATTGTGGCCATTGAACAAGACTGAAAAAAACGGAAGTACCATGATCTCTCTTGCCACCAATGACTCATTTAGTACTTATGACAGAGGAAGGCATTTAAATGATACAGGAACCAAGATTATTAGAAAGATTATAAGAACTATCCAAACCTTTTAGACATAGACATAACCAGCTGGACTGGTTACAGCTTGTAAAATTAGGTGCAATATTGAAACTATGATCCAATTAAGGTCTTCTACACATTTAGCAATCTTTTCCGATTACTGTATGCTCTGCATTAAATCCAAAATTAAGGATTCTGCTTTCCCTCAGAATTGTGGTCCGAATTTTAAGTGAGTCATATGTCAGAATAATATCACACTACTTCTATATATCATTTGAAACCATAACATCTATTAAAAAGTATGGCATTTCCACATCCTTATTTTCAATATGATACTATACATTTTACTATGAAAAAAATGAACACTGACAAACATAAGATTCTCACTGTAGCTAGAAAATGTTGGAAGATTAAGAAAAGGAGCCCATCAAAATCATTAACTTATCCTTAATATTTTTCCCTGCAGATAGTGACATTTTCTGCATTTTCAGTTTCTGGGGTTCTCTTTATACTTACAGAAGCTGTTGGCTGTTGAATTGCTGCAGCTGCAAATCTTGCCACATGGTTTATAATGGGAGCAAAGTTTGTTGGTCCATACAGTTTGACTTGGGGAAGACAGTTGCGGTAGGCATCCACAATTCCTTGCACTCCTGATAAGCAAATAGGTAGAGCATTTTTTTATTGCAGACAATCTAGCTTGGTTGCAATTTTAGCTTTCATCTATTTAATTTGTTTACAAAGCTAAAAGGCTATTCCTGTGCAAATCACAATGCAACTTTAGGCTCACAATATCTAGCAATGTAACCATGTATAAGGTTGAACAGCAATACTAGGAACTCAGGCTAAATTGAGGAGTTTCTGGCATTCTACTTTCCAAAAGAGCACATGCAGCAAAATAACAATTACAGTCCAAATCAAATGTCTAGACTTCAATGAACTATTTCTACCTCAGAATAATTGAAGAAAGTTTGAAACTATGTACATGCATTTTGTAAATGCAAAAATGACAAAATTGCATTGTGCAGATTTAAGACCTGATGCAGAAATAAATTCTTCTAGTCTTGATATTTTTGAAGATACACTTTTTGTTTCCCTCCCAATGAGACTTAAAACATTCAAAATTTAGCTGTCAGCCTTGACACATTAGTTGATCTCCCAAAACAGAAGCTGTGGATTCAAGACCCACTCCAAGAACTTCAACAACCTCATCAACTGACATTTCAGCACGGTGCTGACAACTTGCTGGACAGAAAGCAGGTGATTTTTTTTTCATTTAAACAGACTGGAGGTCATAGCATACACTACTAGATTTAATGACTGAAGCCAAAGACAATGGTATAGATCTTCTGGTCAGCAGAGGAGCTGAAGCACATGCCACTGATCCAGTTTAAAACTGCTTATCTATATATGATGGACCCTTTGGACAACTGGTCTCAGCTCCAGCAATGAGCAAAGTGGAGGCCTTGTGCCACTATGTAATATAATAGTAAAGCCATGTGTGCTTTCTCATCATATGGAAAGGACATGTCCATTAAGATGTATTTTCAGTTCACTGACTTGAGTTTTTAAAATGTCCCTGGCTTTATCACGTTACCCCCTAAACCGCACAGTTAACTGGCCCCCACTCATATGAACATCTTCATAATAATTACCTTAAAGAACATATAAAGCATCAAAAATGTTCCCTTTTTAAAATATTTACTTAATTAAACCTATGAAAAACTAACTTCAAAAATGCAAATCTGAAAAATAAGGGAAAATCTTAATAATCAGTAAATGAGTAATGCAGTTCTCCAAATGTCAAAATCCAACAATTACTTTGAATCAACTGCTGAAATTTGAAACTCTGATTCAATACATCTTATTGTAAGCATATTCTCCCTCTTTTCATCTTCAAAAGTGAAGATGACTGTGTTGATCACTTGGGGGTTTTTGGTAGGGTTCAGGTGGGTACATAGCTAACTGATGATGCCAATCTGCTCCCAGAAAGTTCTGCTGCAAATAAGACAGCTACTGCAGTCTCTTATGTGTACTTTGTCTTTAAGAGAATTCACCTTTAAGAATTCTATGAGCTGTGGGGATGTAATTTTGAGACTCTACCTGACAGTCTGTCTGCTCTTAGTTTGGAAGCTGCAAGCACAAATCAATTGGTTTGCTATAATTCCAGCTTCATAATATAAGTACTACAGTTTTAAATAAACTAACCAAGTTACTTAATCTCTAATAAGTGATTAGATCATTAACATTGTAAAAGCTGATGAAAAACATCACACTGATAGGGCATATCGTGCTTCAACACAGTCAACAAGCAAATTCATTTATAGGTCGAACACAGTCTCAAATCTTGCTAAAGTGCATGAGACAACCCTCAACGTTGTTAATTGCTTCTACACCAGATTGTGAGAAAAACACAGTTTTACTGGTAAACAGACAAACCCATATTGAAGCAATTTAGTTCACTTCAGAAAGTGACCAGGGTGTGTACCAGATTGATAGTGAGCAAGGCAAGGTCAAAGTCAAAACGTGTGGCGCTGCAAAATGCACAGCAGCTGAGAAGGAAATTGGACAGGTAGGTCAGGTCAAGAGGGCAGTGCCAAATTGGAGGGTTGCATCTGGGATGAGGTGGGGGGCGTTTGGAAGAAATGTGGAAACTGGTGAAGTCGGTGTTGATGCAGTGTGTTTGGAGGGTCCCGAGGCAGAAGAGGAGGCGATCTTCCTCCAGCTGATATGGTCAAAGGCATGTGTCAGAATGGCTGTTGCAGTGTAACAGGTAAATGTGAATTTATAAATATTGGTGTGAGAAACAGGAAAAAAATGTATGATTTAAATAGTGATATACTGGGATGTGTGAATGTATGATAGGACTAGGAGTCCTTGTACACCAATGAAAATAGACAGTACGTGCAGGAAGCAATTAGGAAGGTAAATGGCACATTGGATTTCCTTGCAGGGGGATTTGAGATCAGACATTGGTATATCTTACCTCAGTTAAAAAGGGCCTTGGTGAGAACACACCTGGAATATTAAATGCAGTTTTGGTCTTCCCACTTAAGAAACGATACTTTCCACATAGTGAGTGCAGAGGAGATTAACTAGGTCGATAATGGGCATGAAAGGACTGTCAAATAAAGAGAGATTGGTTCAATTGGGCCTGTATTTACCAGAGTTTAGAAGGAATTGATTGAGAAATATAACGTTCTGACAGAGCTGGACATGCTTGATGCAGGGAAGATTTTCTGGCTGTGGAGTCTAAGACCAGGGAACAGTGTCAGGATATGAAGTCGATCATTTAGGACTGAGATGAGAAAAAATTACTTCACCCCAAGAGTAGTGAGCTTGTGGATTCCTCCACCAACAAAAGGCTTTGGAGACCATTTCACTGAATATATTCAAGAGATAGATACATTTTTAGATATTAAAGACATCAAGGGGCATGGGGAGAAATTGGGAATATGGCTTTGAGAAAAGCATCAGCTATGAATGGGTCCTTGATTTACGAACATGCAACTTAACGAACATCATCCCATACAGGGATATAATTTTGAAGACTGAACATATGAACATTTCTTGTACTTCTGACCAGCTGCTTTGTATTGTCCTGTGTTCAGGAACAGAACCCATTCGGAACCTGCGAACTGCCTGAATCAAATGGTGGAGCCAGCTCGAAGGATCGAATGGCCTACTCCTAGTTTCTATACTTGAACTACCAAAGTTTTTGCACACTTGCTTAATTTGACTATATCACTTTACAGGCTCCTTGGGTCCTTTATACAATTTACTTTCCCACCTACTTTTGTGTTAGCAGCAGAATTTATCAATTGTACATTTGGCCCTTCACCAAAGTCAATGCCATACACTGTAAATAGTTAAAGCCCCTGACTGGATTCCTTTGGTTCTCCATTTATTACATCATGTCAATGTGAAAACAACCATTTATGACAACTGTTTTGTTAGCTCACTTATCTTCGATCCAAACTAACGTGCCCCAACAATAACTGTTATTGTTTGTCATGTCGTCAAGTCTTCTCTGGAAATCTACATACAACATGTCCACATGTTGCTACTTCTGAAAATAACTATTATACATTCGTCAAACAAAATTTCCCTTTCACAAAGCCATGTTGACTCTGCCTGATTGCACTTGGATTTTAAGTACCTTGTTACAACATCCTTAGCAAAAGATTTCAGCTTTTTATACAGATATTAAGCTTAATAGCTTGTAGTTGTTCTTTTAAACTTTTCAGTCTCTCTCTCCTTTTTTGAATAGAGATACATTTTATTTTTCTACTAGATTTCAGAAATAAAGTAATACATTCTGAACATTTGAAAAAGGCGAAGAGTATTTTTGGAGTTTTCTATGCACAAAAATCTTTGAAAATGAATTTATTATTTGTATTTGTTATTGAAATTAACATCCCTCCCTTTATGAGATGAATACTTGTCAACTTGAAGAAGTCCAGATTGAAAAAGATAGTGAAGTTTGAGACTGTAGACATTTTTACAAATGTATGGGATGTCAGCATTGCAGGCTAGCCAGCATTTGTTGGTAATCCCTAAATGATCAGAGGGCAGTTCAGAGTCAATCACGATGCTGGTTTATCCATAGGTTGAACCATGTAAGAGTGGCAGAATCCAGTAACTAAAAAAAAGATATTCGGAGCTCAAAAGAGTTTTTGGACAACCAACAATGGTTAACAATTGCAATTTGGCTCTCTTTGAAATAGATGACACAATGTGCAAATATTCCAGGTTTAAGACCAAAGATGTTTTCAATTCTGAATGACCACTATTCCCAACATCCATGATTGACTGTTTTCAACCCAATAGTGCATATTTTTGTCCAATTCCATACCTGCACAGTATGGGTTGTCAGGTTTGAAGTTAATGGAAAATTCATGTGACACCTGAAAGGAGACAAAAAATTGTATAAGATTTGATAACTACAGTTTAAATGATTTTTATTATAACTGGTCTAAATTTACCTGCCAGTTAGGGGGTATCTGTGCACCAAATCCCAATGCTGGGAACATCTTGTCTCTACAAAAAGGAGTAAGAAGCATCATCAAAATGGTCATGTGGTAGGAGATCAATTAGAAGTATTCCCCAGTTTATACTATAGGCTGGACTGTTCCTCTCCAGTGAAGGCAAGAGCAAGATCGGTTCAGTAAAAATTTTAGAATTTTTGGCTGCAAATTCTACCCTGTAGTGCCTTTCCAACCGTGAGTTACTTTTATGTGGACTTTTTAAATTGATCTGGAAGGCTTCAAGTGCGAACCCTCATCAGAAGTTGGATTAGATTGCGAATCCCACAGGAAATTTAAAGTTCCTTGACCTCACGTTTTCTTTGTGGTAATGCAGGCTTTTTCAAAAGAAAGGAAAAATAGTCAGTCATGTTTCAGAGCTTGTGACTGCTGATTAAAGGCTCCTGAGGAGCTGAAAATAGTCTGATCGATTAATGTTAAATATTTTGATACCTTCAAATGTTACCACTACAGGCTGCAATGTGGACATGTTTTTAATGGAGTAATTAATCATAGGGCTCTGTCCTGCAAAGGCAAGTTGAGTGTTAACATTGACCAACTTTGTCTAAGTGTTGAAATGTATTACCGTACCTTTACTATTCAAAAAATGCCAATATATATTCAAAACTGTGGAAAATGTGCTGAGAAATCCTTCCATCATGTCTTGGACTCAATTATTAACTTTAAAAAAGTGTAGTTCTGCCATTGAAAGTTCAAGTATAATAAGAATAGATGACAAACACTTCAACGTGACAATAGTGATACTTCACAAAATGCTGCAAATCCAATGACAGAATAGATACTCCAATATCAGTCTCCTCGCTCAGTCCAACATCCCTACTATTCAGGCATTGGTTATAGTCATTCAGCAATATTGACCAGGCCAAATCTTCCACAGGTCTGACACAAGACTTCCAGAACAAACTCTCTAGTCTGAGCTCTGTAGTAGCAAATGGTAAAGATGAAGGCAGAGAAAATGCTTCAAGGGCATCCTTAAAGACTATGAGGAAAACTCATTATCTCCACTGATTCGTGGAAGTCTGGAGCCCAACACTATTCAGATTAGAAAAGATCCATTCACAAAGGTGTCGTATACATACAAAAATGGCTCAATGGCAGGCATTGCCATTGCCATGACAGGTCCAGATAGAGTTAAATGTAAACATTTGAAGGAGTGTGCACAAAAGCCCAGAGTATCATCTTCAATTTGGAGGGTCTATCTAATAAGAAGAAATTTTAACTGACTTTAGATAAGTTCTGAGATTAATCAATCATAAGAAATGCGGATGATCTAACTGGACGTTTCTTTTAAATAGTGTTTCAAAAAAAAACAAAATACAGAAATTAGTAAGTCTGGTAAAGTGTGGCTTAAAATGCATGTACTGCCCAACAAATTGTTGAGTCATAAAAAGCAACTCAAAATAAAGGATGGTGTAGATTTTCCGTAGCCCTTGCAAAACCAGGTTGGGTGAGATTATCTTCTTGACAAACTCTCAGAACATACCAACACCTGATATGCTAACACATCAGCAACCCCATTCTCTAATTACATTTGTGTTTGTCAGTTGGTGGCACACATATTCTATTTCACACAATCTTAGAAATTGCAGCATCAACTAGCAGGAGATAATAATCCTTCATGCACTGTGTATTTAACTATTTCAAATCACAATATTAATTTACTGCAATTTGAAGTGGATTTCTTTAGACAAGGTGAAAATGACAAGGCATATCTTAAAATTGCTGCAAGTTGTTTGTAAACATCGTAAGTGTGCAAGTGTAGATCTTGGGTAAAAATGGTTTTAACTAAATGAGAAAACAATTTTTATTGGTATCTTTAGGAAATGTTAGATAGCAATGGCTAATAATGAAAAATTAGTCATGAAAAAGAATATGTATTTATTAGTTTGTTAATGGGTCAAAATCCTCATTTGCAGCATCCTATTTTATCTCAACAATGCTATTAATAAAGTAGATAGGAATACATTACGTATCGTAGTCTTGAACAACCATTCCAACAGACCAGATTGCCATCAAATATTCATTAAATCCATTAGGATTTATATAATGTAAAGAGTCAGGTGAACGAGGATCCCCATTGGAGCCTGTAAAATCGATACCAACCTGAGAATGAAGAGATAAAATAAAATTGGTAATGTATACACTCCATTTCCAGTAATTGCTCAGGGAGGCAAGTAAAATAATTTTATTACAATTTATGAGTCTATTCCTTTTGCGTTTTTGCTTTGTAAAACCACGACCTTAACTAAGGTGCTCACTTCGGATTGAAAAAAAAAGAAAATGACTTGTTTAATATTCTCCAAGTTTAATATATGAATAATTTACCACGAGACAGTGTCAGTATACTTTGCAAACATACAAAATCTGATAAAAGGTTTATGACCTGAAACATTTGGGAAAACTTTGATATGTGTTCAAGCTTGCATGTTTGTGTGCACAAAAGGAGGCAGTGGTCAATCCCTGACAAAAACCCCCAAGTGCATTGGGAACATTGTTCCCAAGAGCCAACTTCCACATTACACTTCAGTGCATTAGGTTACACTTCCCTCAGGCCAGATGGGTTGTCAATAACAGTAGCTTTATTAACATGACTTTTACAATTGTAGGCCTGCATTTCCCAGTTTTTGTTTTAAAAGAATGAGAGACTGAGGACACTAACAACATGGCAGTGAAATATGTCAATAGTGTTATATTATGGTATCTCAGGCAGGATATTTTCATCACTATCTCACTAAATGTTATAGGGATAATGTAGGCATTGCCGAAGTACATATCCTTAGCTGGAGGCAAATGCACATCAAATAGGTACTGCTAACTCAGCTGCTTTATTGCCTGCTTGTGTGAAAGCCTAAATTCATATCACTTGTGATTGAAGGTTAGTTTTACAACATACAGGTTTATAACTTTGATCTGCTTTTTGGAGCTCTGATTTATTACATCATCATGGCACTACTATAAACCTCAGAGGCCCAACACACTGTAACCAGCACCTGAAGCTGGAATATTAGCAGCCTGCTGCTCACAGAATCAGAAAGGTTATCAATGGAGAACTATGGATCACTGCAGAATATACTAGGCACACTCTAGATACAAGATACACTTTCTCAGGTGCCTCAAGTTGTTAAACTGTTGATTGGTTTCACATTCACCAACTACCCGAGTCAAGATTCATTCAGCTTAGATTGAATCATTACAAGAATATACGACCCAACCCAATCTGCACCCCAGTGTTAGTAAGTATGTATTTCTTTGCATGTGCTCAAGTAATACTTCAATCAATGCCCTCCAACTAAATTGTAGTGAATAGTGAACTGTGTTGGATAACAGAGTGGTAGACATTTGCAGTTGTGAAACAATCCAATGTAAACCTTGAGAAAGTGCCACAGAGAAAGCCATCAACCTGAAAACATAGCAGATGCGTGGACAGAGCTGGGAGGTACCCTCCATCCAATCAGTCAGATTCCTGAGAATGATGTCACTGTGCTAGAATCTGCACAAGCCCGTACAACAAAAAGGTTCAGGCCCTCAGACAGCAATGTCCTATGCCCAAACATCTTAGATTTATCAGTGACCTTCCTCCATCACAGAATCAGAAGTTGGGATATTCACTGATGATTGCCAAAGTTCAGCATCATTCACAAGTCATCAGATACTGAAGTATTCAAATGATGTTGTTATCACCACCATGTCTTCCAATATCAATATCTAAGAAGTTATCATTGACCAGAAACTTAACTGGACTAACTATATAAGTATAGATGCTACAGGAGCAGGTCAGAGATTAGAAATCTTGGAGCAAGTCACTCACTTCCTGTCTTCGCAAAGCCATCCTACCTCTAAAAGACACCACCCAAAAGTGTGGTGGAACACTCCTCACTTGCTTGGATTATTGCAGCAGCAGAAACACTCAAAAATGTCAATATTATCCAGAACAAAGAAGATCAGTTGATTGTTTTTCGCTGTGGTGCCATTCAGCCTCCCCACCACTGAAGCTCAGAAGCAGCAAGGTGTACCATCTATATTTACCAAGGTTCCTTCCAAACCAATGAACACTTCCACTTCTTCTAGAAGAACAAGACCAGCTGATATAGAAGATCACCACCACCAAGCATGTTCCACCCAAGGAACTCACCATCTACCCTTGGAAATATATTGCTGAGTCAAAATCCTGGAAATCCCTGCCTAGCAGTATTGTGGGGATACTTACGACAAATAGATGCATCAGTTTAAGAAGGCAGTTCACCACCACCATCTCAAGGGGAACTAGAGATAAATGCTGGTGACACCCACATCCCATGAATGAACTAAAGTAAAACGACGATTACTAGGTAGTGAACCTGATGCAGTCAATACACTAATGACAATCATTGCTAGCTTAAACTCCTTCATATCATGCATTTGACAAGGTCTGAAAAGGGAATTCTTCCCTTCTCCATTCTCTCTCATTGCTAAAACAAGGAAAGCCTTAGCACATTTGGACTTCATTCTGTCGTTCTCTCAACTGCAAAATAATTGTTTAATATTATTGAGATCTTCATTATCTTAATTTTTTTTGTTTGGAGCAGTGAACTGGGAGCTGACAGTTGAAGATGATCTATGAGCTGAGAGCAGCAGCTCATTTCTTAAAAAAAATGATATAGGTTTATGAAGTCAGGCCTGTAAGTTAATTGCAGATTTGATTCTTGCTCAAAGTACTCTATAGATATGGAGAGGCATTATACCCAAACAAATGGCAAATCTTTCCACATTAACAGCGTTCTCAAATGGTGCTTGATGCCAAAAGAATGTTGAAAGAAAAACCAAGAAACCAAAGTTTGCACTGGTTTTGGATTATGTTTTTTGTCAGAATGATTGGGGCTTCCAAAGCTATAGAATGGAAGACTGATTGCTCCCTGGTTATCCTCCCATTATTAACTTATTGAAGGTTTTGAGAATTAAATTCAGTTATAAGTATTAATTGAATATTCTTTGGAGCCTGCTGGAAGTTGCTTGCACTGATCGGTATCTTCAAAAACCAAAGGAAAATATAATCCCATGTGCCTATGATTTTATGGATTGTGGAGACTATATAAGTGAATATCTCATTTCTCTTTCTTTTGATTTATCCCTTAAGTTATCTGTTCTGTCAGGAGATATAATCAAAAAAGATTAGGTTTAAATCACAGGTATTAATTCGACCACTTTGTTTAAATTTCTCCTTGCTAAATCTACTGTATTATTAATACATCGTTAATTGCTTCATTTAACCTATAAAACTTGCTGATATTGATTATTCACAAAGTCTGGTACTGATCCCTCAAAATATCTTACTAGGTACTGCTGGGGTGAATTTTGAGGGTCATTAAATGTTTTAATTTTACTGTGATGTGAATATAGGAATGGGGCACTGATTTTATTTGGCTCTGTTTTCATGTCATAATAATATTGGAGCTAAGTTCACCACATGCAGGTTGACACTTTTCCTCATTTAGGTTAATTAGCCAAGAAACCCAGAAATAATCTGCTGATGCAATAGCCACTTTAAAAAAAAAGTCTTACTACCCTGTTTCCCCCCCCACACTCCCATCACTCTGCTTCCAGCACATTGTGGAGTTAAAATCAAATGTATTAACTCTTTCCAAAGATTCTGCCTGGCCTGCTGAGTGTTTCCACAGGCTTCCCTTTCCATTTGAAAACACATTCTTGCGCTGATTGAATTCACAACTAATGCAAAGATCAATGGTTAATTAGTTGACTGAGATCTTGACAGATGCATATTATCCAACAATTTCAGATTATCTAAGTGAAGACATAAAATATCCAGTTGATATTTAGAGAGAAAAATATAGTAAAAACTCAATGTACATGTTTCTGACAAAGGTTAATTGGGCCTGAAACTTAAAGCCTGTCTCCATCTCTCCATAGACACTGCCTGATCTTTTTTTTTCCTGCATTTCTGACCATTGAAATAAAAAACAATTTTGCTAAAGCAAAAAAAAACAAGTGTCACATACTTGCCCAACATGACAATTCATTACCAAAACTAACTTCAAGTCCCACTGATACATTACTCATTGAAAATAAAAATTTACTTACAGTGAAGTTCATCTGGCAGCCACCCATAATATAGTTCAAGAAAGAGTATTCTTTCACAATCTGGTGATTAAATATTTAATTGGATTAATTGTATTGCAAAGTATGTAATTTTATTTAACATTTATTTTACAAATTAGTTGCAATTTAATAATCTCAACATGATGTATACTGTAATTCAGAAAATACAGTCAATTGCTTGCCTATCTTGATGTTTTCATTTTTCTAGCCATCATCCTATGTCTGTCTCTTCTCTTTCCCTTTCTGGAGAAGTTGTGGATGATGTGGAAATGATACAGATGGCACCAAAGGCTGTACTTTGGGATGGAGTTGGAAGGAATATATGGTCACTCAAGAGATCCTCTTCCCACCTCCTTTGCAATTCTTGATCTCTTTAGTCCTAATCAAATCTATTTTCTCACTATTACCATATTCTCTTCTCCTGCCTCTATGACCATTGTTACCCCCAACTCTAATTTTCCAATTTCTCTTTCCCTGCTCCCTGGTTACTCGAGTTATTCAACCCTCCATAGTGCAATGATGAGACATTATAGATATCCTCACTTTCAGCTTGCTTTGATGAATCTCTCTGCTTATCAAACTTACAGAAGCATTCAACATGTAATTTAATTGCTTAATTTGAAAACAATTCCTTCAAATGAGGAAATGGCAATGGGTGTAGAATAGGCCTCTTTGCAGTAGAATCAGAGGAGATTTCACAGAAACCTATAAAATTCTAATAGGACTACACTACAGAGTGGACCCAGGAAGGATGTTCCAATAGCAGGGGAGTTCAGAAGGGGATAAAGCATAAACTGTTTAGGACTGAGATGAGGAGAAATTTCTTCAATCAGTAAGTGATGAATTCCTCACCACAGAAATCAGTTGAGGCCAAAATACTGTACAATTTCATGCAGTTGGATATAGCACAGGGGGCTAAAGGGGCTGAAGCATATCTGGGGGACAAAGAGGAACATAATTTTGTTTTGATGAACAGCCATGATCATAATGATTGGACTAGGCTCGAAGGGCTGAATGGCCTACTCCTGCTCCAATCACCCTTTCATGTATTTCATTCCAAATATTGATCAACTTTCATGTGAAGCAATCAATCACTCTCTGTTCATTCTTTTGAAATCTAAAGTAGAATCTAAAAGTGTAATGAACAACAAGCGCAGCAAACATGAGAGCAAATGAACTTATGACTGGTAGAGCATCTCTTCAGGGAGCATGCCCATTCTATGCACGGGATGATTCTTCTGTGATTGGATTCCCCCATGCTGACTGAAATTTGATGGCCATTAGGGGGTGTGGAGGACAGTGAATTAGCCCACTAGCATGTACTTTGAATGATATACACTTAGATGCTGCATATTGTTTAAAAACTGCACATACATAACCCACACACCGAACAAAATCAAGGTACCATGCATTTAAAAGAAAACCCTGACTGCCCACAAAGCATGGAACATTAGGAAATGTTATGTGCCATGTATCTGCCAGTTGATGAATTTATATCCTTGATTAAAAATCACACAACGTTGAAACTTTATTGCTGGAACAGCACAGCAGGTCAGGCAGCATCCAGGGAACAGGAGATTCGACGTTTCGGGCACAGGCCCTTCTTCAGGGCCTGTGCCCGAAACGTCGAATCTCCTGTTCCCTGGATGCTGCCTGACCTGCTGTGCTGTTCCAGCAATAAAGTTTCAACTTTGATCTCCAGCATCTGCAGACCTCACTTTCTCCTTAAAAATCACACAACACCAGGTTATAGTCCAACAGGTTTAATTGGAAGCACACTAGTTTTCGGAGCGACGGTCCTTCATCATCCTTCATCACCTGATGAAGGAGCGTTGCTCCGAAAGCTAGTGTGCTTTTTAACTTTGTACACCCCAGTCCAACAGCGGCATCTCGGAATCATGACTTATATCCTTGAGCCTGTTACTATCCTACTCTCTATTTACTACATTGTCAAAAATGTTCTATCTGCCAATTTAAAATTTGTACTCCCTTTACTCAATTTGAAGCTAAGAAAGGAAGTGGTTTTGAGAATCAACCTCAATGAATTCCTCGTTCCAGAGAGATAAACATCTACTTACTGTCCATTAGCTAATTTTATACCCAAGTTGCTTCCATTCTTTAACACCATGTGCTTCTACCTTTTGAATATGTCCCTAACATGACACAAACTTTCATCGCCCTTTGCCAGACTACAGGGTTCTCATGCTCAGTCTTAAATGTTAAATAATTGCATGGTAGTACAGAAATTAAACATCGCAAAGAAGTAGGGACAAAGTCGAAGCTTTTCATCTTGCACGTATCAGAACTAAGGTTGCAAGAAACCGGACTTGGGAAAGGAACATCAGTTTACATAGAATGACAAAAGGATACAGATTCGTTGGGCCAACACTGACACAGAAATGCAGCAAGAACAGTTAATTATCAATTGTTGTTCTGATCTGTCAGCAGAGACTGGCAGTCCCCATAACTTGTTTCCTAATGAAAAAGCTGCAATCTTCAGAAAAGTATACAAACAACACATCCAATTAACCATTCAGAGTAGCAGCCGATCAAGCTCAAACAATTGGGTTTGCAAGCCTCAGAACATCATGTCCAACATGAGATGTGATTTTGCCGCTGGACCCTTAACTAAATGATGCAGATTTTCTAAGAAATGTGCTAGAAAACAATTTAAGATCACGAGTCCAGATCGCAATGTGATGCATTTGCATATTCTAGAAATAATATATACTAATGCATGGAATTATGTTTTACATACACTGCAGCATTTTCATTGCAAAAGGGATCATAGAGACTGCTAATCTCTGCTGAAATCTCCATATCAATATTCTGACCAATTACAATCAATCTGCCCAGGCTGAGAAAGAAGATGGATAGTTAACTGCTCCTGCTTCATATCCATGCCAACAATGGCCCAACCGATCAGCACCCTCTTCAGGTTGTTTAAATGAAGTCTTCATTTTTCCTATGTTGGTTTCTTGTATCATCATCCTTATAAGTGCAAGGTGAAAGACTTTTGACAACTCTGACTCATTAATACTAAATGTTGTTTTTTGCAATCTGGCTCAGATATACGTATACCCTTACCAAACATCAGCAATACACAAGACAATCACTTATAAACTTCAGAATTCTATTGCTTGAGCATGTGAAAATTGAAAAATATTAGTATGGAATACTTTTGTTCCTTTCACCACTTTTCCCTTCCAGCTAAATGCACTCAAACTACAACTTTAACAGATGCGTACGTGGAGTAAAAGCAATAGGGTCTTCAAGTGTAAATTGTATTTGTAATGCTTCTACCAAAAAGATGGGGCGGCTATTGTAAAATATGAATGAAGCTTTTTTTTTTAAAAAATCTAAATAATTATTTTAGGCATTAGAAATTGGAATTCACTGGCAGATTCTAAAATTCTGATAACAGTTTTGACAATCTCACTGTTCTTTCATTTTCCTTTCCTGAATCTGAAGCTGCTGCACTGCTGAGGGCTACAGAGGTAGTGGTTGCTATAAGATTCTGGATAATTTTACCTTTGATATCCCAAGTTAAATGCAGTCTTTTATTTAAGACATGTCCAGTGCCCTTCAGTGTAGGTCACCCAGGCCACTGTGGCCAACTCGGGACACACTGGGTAAAACGGAGGACTACTTGTTCGAGATTTTATCACTACTATGAAATTAATTTGAGATAAATTGGAGAGTTTCAGTCCCACTATAGCCTCAAGGGTATGAGCTAGACTGACATTTTACAGCACTATTGAATGAGGGTGACATTCTTGAAAGTGCTGTTTTCAAAGTGAGATCGTCTAATTTTAGATGCACTTTCCAGGAGAATGCATTTTTAAAAAAAATAAACTGGGGTCACACTGAACACTGACCCCAGAGTCTAAGCATAAAAAGAGATTATTCAATTCACTATGTGACCTCGCTATACATAAATTGACTGCATCAGTTCTATATGAAGCTGTGCAGTTCTTTGTTTACTTTGAGACTTCATAACTTTGTCAAAAACGTGAAAAACAGGACATAAATGCAAATTCATCGCATCTTTAAACACTGGACAAGAGAGGAGTTGTACACCCACCAGTTTCTGTCTTTGTAACAAAACTAATCCATGATCCCAACATCACGCAAAGGATATATTCCCATGATATTATGCTTAATTTCAAAACAAACACTTCACAAAAAAAGAGAAATCTAACAGAACACACCTGACATGTTTGAACAAGCACAGTCCCTGAATTTTTGTAGCTCTTTTTTTTCTGCTTTTTCTTTGGATTAATACATTCAAACTCCGTCTGTGAAGGAAGCATCAATATCAGAATCAGAGTACAATATCTCAGAATGATATTAGTGTAATTATACCACTGAACCCAATAGCTGAGCAAAACAGATAAATATTTCCTTTCGATGTTAAAATACACAAATGTTTATTATTTAAAAATATAATTTAACATGATTGGCTACTATACTGACTCTGGGGTAAAAATTGATTCGCAATGACTCCTTTTTATGCTCAAGAAAGCATGTAAATCCAGCATCAGGTGAGCTGCACACAATTTATACTGGCTTTAGTCCCACTGTTATATATTCAAGTACCATATAGCAAAGAGTGAATGACCTTTGAAAGGTCCCTTTACAAAATTAGTTAATAAGCAGCAGGACAGGACTCACTCCGGCTTTATGAGCAGGGCCAGAAATGACCAACTGAAGACAATTTATAAAACAATCTCAATGTTAGGTGGTTCGTTTTGAGCTCCAGAGTGCAAGAATTACTCATCTGTCCTAACAGAGACCACTCCATTCTCTATTTGGGTACCTGCACGGGCCCCAGTTAGGTCTGCTTCTTATGGCAGGCGGAACATTCCTTATTCCATGCACAACTCTTTCGCCAGTATATTGATGATATACTGATGATATACATCAGTGCTCCTTCCCTTTCTTGTTCAGAATTTGAAAGGTTTAATCAATTTCACTTCCAATTTCCACCCTGCTCTCACCTGCACATGGTCCATCTCTGACTTCCCTTCCTTGACATGTGTTTCCATTTCTGGGCATGGGTTGGCCACCCATATCCACTACAAACTAACCAACTCCCAGAGTTACCTGGACTATACATCCTCACATTGCTTCCTGTAAAGGCTATTCCATTCTTCCAGTTTCTCCACCTCTGTCATATCTGTTCTGATTGCCAACTTCGACAAGGGAGCCGCCAAAATGTCTACCTTCTTCCACTGGGGATTCCCCAGCACCTTCGTTGATCAGAACCCTCAGCCAGTTCTGATCAATCACCTGCACTTCAGCCCTCACCCTCTGTCTTCCCTCCTACAACAGCAATAAGGTTCCCCTTGTCCTCATCTACCATCCCACCAGCATCCATATCCAGAGAACCTTTAGCTGCTATTTCTACCCCTTCCAATAGGATGCCACCACCAGACATATTTCCCTCCCCTCTCCTGTCAGCCTTCCACAAGGACCCTCCTTCACTCCCAACATCACCACTCCCATGGCACCTCCCCTGCAACTGCAGAAGATGTAACACTTGCCCATTTACTTCCGCTCTCCTCAGTATCCAAGAGCCCAAACAAACCTGCTTCACATGCACTTCACTCAGCCTAGTCTGCTATATTCGCTGTGCACAAAGTGATCTCCTTGACATTGGGGAAATGAAGCATAACATCTCAGAACACCTATGTTTTGTCTGTAAATGTGCCCGAGCTTCCCATTGCCAGCTACGTCAACACGCCATCATGTTTCCTGGCCAATATCTGTCTCAGACTTGATGCAGTATTTCAGCAAAGCTCAGCACAAGCTGGAAGAAGAGCACCTCATTTTGCACTTGGGAATTTTAAGGCCTCTGGACTCAATATAGAGTTCAACAATTTTAGGGCTTAAAGCACCTTCTCCCATGTCCAATCCCCACACATCAGACCTCATTATCATATAGTCTGCTATCCATTATCCCCATTAGCAGCTATTCATTCTCCTAGGCTGACTGTTATCCACTCCCTTACCTGTTCAACTGTTTTCTCTCACTTTTGGCTCAATCTTCATGTATCATTGACTCCTTATCCCTCCCCCTACTCTATCTTCTACATAAAATCAGATCCTTTCCTAGCTATCATCAGTTCTGAAGAAGGGTCGCTGGGCCTGAAACATTCATTCTGATTTATCTCCACAAATCATTGCTGAGGTTTTCCAGCAATTCCTGTTTTTGTTTCACTCTATTCTCCTCTAGCAGCAAAATGCTTGCCCCCATTCAGTAAGTTACCTGTGAAAACACATCCAGTGCTGGCGGCTCACAGAATGTGCAAATAAAGCAAAGAACATTCGATGCTATTAAGACCAGAAGACATAGGAGTGGAAGTAAGGCCATTCAACCCATCGAGTCCATTCCACCATTCAATCATGGCTGATGAGCATTTTAACTCCATTTACCCACATTCTCCCTGTAGCCATTAATTCCTTGAGAGATTGCACTATGGACAATAGCACCTTTGGACAGGACCACAAAAATATTGATACAATCTCACCAAAATGTATCACAACTGCCAAGGTAGAAGTTCAACTCTTCCAAATGTGCAAGAGCAGGTTTCACCAACTTTCCTTGTTAAAGATTTAGTGACCTAGTGTTTTGGGGCAGCACAGCAAGTTTGTGCAAAATGAATGCACTGATTATGGCAGCATCAAGAGTGTCAAATGGCTGGAGATGAACTTGTGCCCTCACGCCAGAGGATATTCTGGCTCAATGGGTTGCTGGCCAATCTGACTGGCTGGCATTCCTGTAATTGAGGTAGCATTAGAACTCATAACAAAGACTACAGGCATCTGTCAGATGCTAAATACCAGAGTCCAGGGTAAGATAAGTTTGGGATTCTCATGGTAGGGGTGCACAGGAGTCCTGTGGGTGGGATGTGGGAAGAGGGTCACTTAGTTCTTAATAGAGGGTCTGGGGAAGGAGCATTCATGGAGAGCGCTCCTGCTAAGGAAACAGGGCTTCCGAGGGAGGCAACTACATTCCATCATCAGAACTCTTTCCCTAACAGCATTGGCGGTGCTCAATCAATACATGAACTGCAGCAAATCGGGTAGGTAGCTCATCACCACCTTCAAGGGCAATTAATCCTGGCCCAAGACTGAAATACAGTGACCTGCCAAATGACTCCAGTCCTGTCATCCTCACACCCCTGCATTTCTCCAAACAGCCTGATTCAAATCCACCTTTACATGATAGTAATTGAGCAGAGAGAGGGCAGGTCATCCCGAGACATTGTAAAATTGCAAAAAAGGGCATGAGTGGATAGTGGTACCAGTTGAGGAATGCTAGACACATCATACCCTTGCTCCCTAAGAAACAAATAGCCAAATATAAATGGTAAGCTACACAAAAACTCTAGACTTCTGCATTATACACATCTTGATTGACTAGAGAGCAAGTGAAACTAAATTCAATAGATAATCTTACTCCGTTCTGTGATGCTTCTTGAAGTTTGGCAACATTGGTCTCAAATGTGCCTATTAGATCATGTGATCCATCGTTATCATAGTCATAGCATTCCACCTGATGAAGGAAGTTGAGAGGTTTGTTAGCTGACAAATCAAAGCGATAAGTACATATTCCTTCCCCATTCCAACCCTGAGGAAATGGCTACATCTTTCTGTAAAATGTCAATGACGTTTGGTTTAAACTGAAAGCCACATAACTCTGCATTCCACTAAAGGAAGCTACTGACAGCATTGGAAATGAATGCATTTGTCATAAATAAATGTAACACAACAATTACAATTTATGTGACTGAATAACAAACGACAGTCTCTGAAAAACTTGAGTCACTTCTGTTTTCTAGATGTTTTGCAAAAATCAATAACAATATCCTCTAAACTATGATGCCATTCCATTTGTTCTGACAGCTTAAGAACTGCACTATAATTCATCTCCAAATATGTAACTACCACATAGTGCTTGTAAAAGTATATTCATTGCTGGATCCGGGTCTGCAGAATAAAGTAAGCCAAGTGTTTTAACTATGGGTAATAGATTTTAAGAGTGATCATCACATCATAAAAAGCTTTAGATTATCAATGAAGTTTAAAAAATTTTATATAAACTAAATGTCTGTATTGGATGACTAATTTCAATGAGAGAGGTGGTCCTGGAAAGGAACGCAATTAGTTTGTGTAGATGTGTCATCTGTTCTGAATGCCTTGCATCAAAGTTGATGAAGGAAATGAAAGTGGAGAAATTGGAAGGGCTTGCTATAATCTTTCAATCCAGGGGAATGACAGTGGCAAAGATGCTACCCTTAATCAATAAAGGATGTAACAACAGATTTGTTGGCTTACTATCAAATATTGGTTAGATTTTAGAAACAATAATCAGGAGGAAAATGAACTCAAGTGCCTGTTGATTAAGGAGAACCAGCACAGATTTATAAAAAGCAGACTGTATTTGACTAACTGAATTTTTGATGAATTAATCGAGAAAGTGAATGACGTGAATGTGGTGGATGTTGTATATATGGATTTTAAGAAAAGTAGTTGTGGTGACAAGGCACTCCAAAGTCCGGATTTCACAGAACAGAAAAATCCTTAGGCCAGTGGACTAACAAAAAAGGTTTAGACAGAAAATAAACAGTTGGGGGAAGTAGTTAATTTTCAGACTGAAGGGTAAATTTGGTTCTTACCAAAAGACAAATGCTGGACAATTATCTTGTGTTACAGATAAATAATTTGGATTTGAGAAATATAGAACAGAATTTCAAAATTTGCTGATATCAAATGTTGGAGTGACAAATGGTGAATCCGACACAAAATGACACAGATAAGCCAGTGGAATGTCAGAAGGAGAACAGCACAATAACAGGCAACATATTTTGGCAGAAGTGATCAGAAGAAGTAAATACAGAATGGCAGAGAACATGCAGGAACAGAGAGGTACCAGGAGTGACCATTCAGTTGCAAAGATCAATGAAGGGACACATTGAAAGAGTGATTCAGAAAGCACAGGATCTTTAATAAATACAAGCACCATGTAGGAATAAAATTGAAGTCAGAAAAGTTCTAATTAGGCCACAATGGAAATACTGCACCCAGTTCTGTCAGCTGTGATAAAATGTGCATGATTCATTATACACATGTATATACCATTGTCAGAGTTTGGATTTGACATAAGTGGTATGTGTGCGTTGGTTACTTTTGTGAAGGATATATTTTTTGGAAATCTTCCAGAAACTTTCAGAACAGTGACCTAAACCAACACGTGGCAAAGACCAACACATTGTGAATTCAATGGACAACTGTGTGAATCATGGTGGTTTATGGCAAATACAGTAAACAATAAAGGCCAATAATTACTCTGAGCTGAAAATAAGTTAAGGTTTAAATGTCTGATTTAGAAAACCCAGAGACAGGGTTTTTAGGCAGTTTGGAAGACCCTGACTCGCGTCAGAAGTTTCTCTTGTGGAACAAGGCTTTTTATTTTTAAAAAAAAGTGGTTAAGGGATTACATTACCACAGTAGAAAAACTTAGTTTCTACAACTTTCAGATCAAGAGTGTTTTGTTAGAAATCTGTTAGCAATTAGAAATTGAGAAAGTCTAAGGTATCAGTTTTGAGAGTATTCATGCAAGATTTCACAGTTCACAAGAAATAAACTGGGGAGAATCAGATAAGATGGTATTGGTGTAATATCTCTGGATTTGAAATCACTGTAAAAAGTATTGGTGTTGGGAAGTAGGTTGAAAAATTGTGTTTTGAGGATTTTCAGAACTGTCTTTTAATACTAGAAAGCTTGGTTTACTTTTTAAAAAATCTTTATCTAAGGAATTCCTGTTCTGTTAGTAAAGAAACTATGCAGCCTCCATGTGATCATGTTTCGGTGACTGATCACCATGACAACTAAAGAAGAGCACAAAATTATGATCAATTAACCCAGATTTTTGAGATCCAACTTGTCCAGTTGTACCATCAGCTGGAATCATAACTGACCAGGATGGGGATTTTGAGTTACACAGTTTGTTTGGAAAAGTTGGAGTTTTCCTCTTGGAGTAAAGGAAATTGAGGCAAGAATCAATAGAATTGTACAGAATTTGCAGGTTTAGTTAGAGGTAGACAAGAAATACTATTTCCATTAGCTGACAGGGCAAGGACTAGGGGAACATAGATTTTAAGATTTTGAGCAGGAGATGCATATAGAATGTGAGGAGGAACTATTCATGCAATAAGCAGTAAGGACCTGGAATCCCCTGCCCTACAGGGGAGGTGAAACTAGAAAGTGTAATGGAAAATTAACAACATTAACATTTACTCTGAAATCCATTTACTCTGAAATCTGAAAGACAATGCTTTACTAAATTTAAGACTTTCTGACACTTTGCAACTTTGCTGAAGTCTGCAGTCGAGGGACAGTTTGTCCCTGCAGAACTTTATAAACATTCAACGAGAAAAATATAAGAACAGTATGTCCACAACAAGGGAATGAAAAGAATAACAACTCAAATCTTTACAGTCTTTGTCCTTGAGAGTGTGATAAGAAACAGTATAAGACGAATATCTGAATTATGCTCAAGCCCTTGCACAAGGCATTTTTGCCAAGTGCATGTGGTCCCTCTGCAATGCAGAGGTTAAAAAAAATAAATAAAACTTTTTTGGTTGCTCTCGATAATAGCTGAATCGAGACCATTTAATTTCCTCGACAAAAAGGACAATAATTTCAAAAGCAAGCTGAAAGAACTTAACCTATATGACTCCAAAGTTTGTGGGGTACAGTGGGACTGACTGGATTGTTCAAAGGAGAGTCACCAGAGATTCGATAGGCTGAAGAGTCTCCACCTGCACCATAAAATCACACATTTGTAGAAAAGGAAATCTTCCAATTTCACATATTTTAGTCAGTTATTTTAAACTTTTCCAAGATAAATTCTCAGGGGAAAGGGAGGTGATCTTTATAAAACAGAACTGCCACATTGAAAATAATTTGATTGCCATATATACTGCAAAAGAATCAAAGCAATTGCAGACAATAAAAGCTGCATAATATTATTTTACATGACACTTAAAACAAATTGTTTCTTTTGCAGAGGGTCTTTCCAATTTTACTTTTATTTACAGCAGTGTCATAGTGACTGGTTTTTATTAATTTGAATTGATTTTATACTTGAAAATTGATGGTATCAGTTCACCAAAACCTTTAAAAAATTAAGTTTTGATCATGAACATTTCAATATCCTAGTAGAAACAACCTTCAACAATGTCTCCCTACTAAAATACCACTTTAAAATCCCATCATCATGAAGTATATGACCCGTAACTTGAAAGTAAGCAAATGAAAGGAAATGACAACTAAATGTATTGCAACATGTTTTCAAAAAGATTGCCTGGCATACTGATGCATAATTCACAATCGCAAAATGAACTAGTGCAGGGTTAAGCTAAAATATAAAAACAAGTGGCCACATTTTGGCGGTGCACTTCACAATGCGCATTTGTTTTTAATTTTATTCACCACATGGTCTGTTACACTGGGATAAACTCAAACTCATGGAAAATTTATACTTATTGAAATTTACATATGGAAGAGTAAACACAGGCAAGATAAAAAATGAGTGGGAGCTAGACTGGATGATTAGAATGTCAAATTAAGCAGACCAAAGACATAGAAAGAAGGCTGGATTAGGAGAGAATTGAAGGTAATAAAGTAACAATAAAATTCCAAACACCATATTATTTAAGCTGTTAATTATTCATCTTAAACCTCTTTGGCAAGTTTAATGAGTGGTGAATGAGCAAACATAGCAACTTCATGAAATTAGTGGTCAGTTTGATGTGAGATGCTGTTTTGCAAAGCAAATGGTTGACTGTTTATTGACCTATAATTTGTGGGAATTCGCAATTCAGCAGGGTATCACTTCTTAATTCTGGGTTTCTGGCTAATAGCGTAGTTCCAGTGTGTGTCATTCAAACCTCGATTTCTTTTCTCCAGCAAAATCTGGCCCAATTGTCAATTATAGTTAAGCATCGCAGAAGAAGGTCAGCATTTTCACGTATGGAAAACTGCTAACTTTCTTTAAAAACTCTACTTTCAATATAAACAAATGTCCCACCCACATATTCATAGAACAGTGTAATCACAAACTTTATTCACAAGGGGAAACATCATGCCCAGAATTACTTGCACACATTTAAACATTAACCAATAGTTAGCAAGGGAAACAGATGGCAGTCCCTCAAAGATCAAATTTCTTGTCAAGCTGAAAGCAATTAAAACCTGCTCTGTAACTAAACAATCAGGTTAGTAAACTTTAGCAAATATTCTCTCATCTTCTAAATTAGTGAAAACTGATCTTTTGAACATGTGAAGTACAATGTTTTTTAAAGCAACAGTGAATACCTTGACTGGCTTCTGTAAGTCACCACCACAGAGTGAATGCAAAGAGATTTTGAATGCTTTCCAACTGGGATTTAAGTTGTTCTTAATTACCTGAAAAGAGAGACAGAGAGAGAAAGAAACTGAAAGAACAAAATTAAAAACATACTTTTTCTCCAATGATTCTATATATGACCTATTCTAATAAACTCCTATTGGGAAGGAGAAATTGAGATTATAATTAATCCTCTACCTATTTCAATTTTATACGTGCTGGAACAGCAAGTATTTGCAGATTTCTTTCAATACAAAGAATTATCACTTAGCTCTATCCTCTTCCCTTAGGGATACAGTATAATGCTAATAACGGGAGGGATTTATTTTCTTTTTACTTTCCAACACGCGAGAAATAAAGCTTTGAAAACCAGGCACCATGAGAAAGTTGAAGTATGCCTGTTCCTGGAGTTTTCCATTACAGTTTATTGTCAGGGGATGTTTAGCCATGTCCCCCTTTTTTTATGACACTGTTCTGTATTCTGAGCTTTAAAAGTTCCAAAGGTATTTTGACAGAGGGAAGGCAAGTCTATAAGGGTGAGTGTATAGGTCATGTCTACGCTGGCTCTTTGTAAGAACTATTCACGTTTGTCCCATTTACCTGCCTTTTCCTTGTAGCCCTTCCAACCTCTCACTTCAATTACTTTATCCAATTCTCTATCAAATACCATAATTGAATCTGCTTTCACCACACTCTCAGTCAGTGCATTCTGGATTGAAACCCCTTGATACACAAAAAATAGCACCTCTGGTTCTTTTACCAATCTCCTTAAATTGATATCTTCTGTCTTCTGACCCTTCTACCAATAAGACTATGCCCCCTCTGGACACCTCAAGGCATTGAACCCATTATCAAGTCTTTTCTAACAAGAAAAATCCCAGTTTCTCCAATCTCTCCATGCAGTTGAACTGTCTCATTCCTGCAACTATCCTTGTAGACCTTCAAAGTACTTTCTTCAACCCCTTCATTCACTAAAATGCAATGTTAAGAACTGGACACAATACTCTAGTCGAGACTGACCAGTGTTTCATCATAATTTCTTTTTTTGTACACTACTTATAAAGATCAGAATCCTGTGTACTTAGTCATACAGCACAGAAACACAAGCTTTGGTCTAACTCATCCACGCCAATCAGACATCCCAAACTGACCTACTCATATGCGCCAGCATTTGGCCTATATCCCTCTAAACCCTTTCTATTCATATAGCCATCCAGATGCCTTTAAAATGTTGTAGTTATACCCACCTCCCCTATATCCTCTGGCAGATCATTGCATACACACACTATCCTCTGCATGAGGAAGTTACCGCTCAGGGCCTTTTTAAAAGCTTCCCCTATCACCTTAAACTAAATGTCTTCTAGCTTTGACCTCCCCCACCCGTCCTGAGACTTTGATCAATAACAAATAGTAAAAACACCACTATATTTGAAAATTCCAAATAAGCTATTAGAAATCTTACAAAAGAAAGATTTAAGTAAAATGATCAGTGTATTGTTATGTTCTAGGCCAGATCACTCAAAACATTCTTGAGCAGACTACCCAGACCATAACTTTGCAATTTGTTTCAGTGTACAGTGTACAGTGAAAATTACCTGGATTAAGTTAGCGAAGTTGACTACTAGGTTTTAAAACAGACAAATTTATTCACAAAATTAAACAATGAAACACAAAGCACAGAATAAAGAACCCCCTACAGAACTCAGTCTATCCATATTAAACTTAATTATGCTGTTCTGAATATACACCACAGTTCTAATAAGCAAACCATCTTAGAAACCAATGGAACAGATGCTTACAGGTTCAAGTTAGAAGGGCAGAAGGACAGAGAGTGAACCCTGTTTTCTCACAGCTAACTACTGAGCTCCCAACTAGTTCTGGACCTGAACTGCTCAGCTAGAGAGCTGACCTCTCCCCTTCTATTATACAGGTCACTTCTAAAACATGACCACTTTGATCTGAAGTCTCATCTGTTTACATATGAACAAAAGGCCACTCAAAATCCTTTTCATCTCTCTATCCAACTAGACTAATCAGAGGGCCCATTTACGACCCCTCTGAAAAAAGTCAAAGACACAGTATCCGTGAGAAAACGAACAGCTTTTAGAAAAAAGGGACCAGCTTTGAGAGAGTGTAAATATTTGATGAAAGCAAATTGCTGGCAGTTCTCCCTTAGGACAGGTATCTTACCTCTGTTCTGTGTGCTATTTGCCACTTCCCATCCTCAGTCTGTTTGTGTAACTCCAAATAAGGATCAGATTTGCCAAATAGATCCTGACCAGCATCAAGAAGAGTTATAAATAATGAAATAATTATTGTTTCAACAGAAATAATAAATTGTAGAACACCAACATTATTAATTACTGATATAACACAGTGTTCCAAAATGTTGAGCTGCAAAATAGTAGCAAATGGGATATCAATAAAACATCTAGATGTTCCTAGATTGGTAACCCATATCTTAATAATATAAAGAACAGAAATTCAAATCTTAACAGTTTAAAAATTTAAATTCCTTTATTTTGATATCTGGAGTTTAGGAGCTGGTACCTGAGTGTGTGTTCTGGAGCTGTCGGGATATTTTTAAAAAATCTCAGTTGGGTTCTTGAAGGAAGAAGTGATATTGTTTAGTAGGGTCTGGCAGAAATGCCTGAACCCAAATCGAACTAGGGAACAGATAATGGTTATTGTTATCTAAATGTAATTGGGTGAAAACAGTGGGGTCTGAGAGTTGGAATAAAACTGACTGGAAAAAATATATGTTTGGACTCCATCAAACCAAAGTTTAACCTTGTGTTTAACATCCACTACCTCCGGTCACCTTACGCAAACTGGATGACTCCAGTCTTACATCTTAATATATTGTCCCAATCCACTACAGCCAATTCGTGCTTTTTGCCTTCATCATTTCCCTCATTCCTAATAGTTAGTTGTTGTGGTTCTGTTCGCCAAGCTGGAAGTTTTTGTTGCAAACGTTTCGTCCTCTGGCTAGGCGACATGATCAGTACTTGGATTGTTAGCTGTCTTCCTGTTTGTCCTATATAGTGTTTTGTGCAGTCCTTGCGTGGTATTTTGTACACTACATTAGTTTTGCTCATGTTGGGTATCGGATTCTTCATTCTGGTGAGTTGTTGTCTGAGCGTGGCTGTTGGTTTGTGTGCCGTTATGAGTCCTAGGGGTCGCAGTAGTCTGGCTGTCAGTTCTGAGATGCTCCTGATGTATGGTAGTGTGGCTAGTCCTTTTGGTTGTGGTATGTCCTCGTTTCGTGGTCTTTCTCTTAGGCATCTGTTGATGAAGTTGCGCGGGTATCCATTTTTGGCGAATACCTTGTATAGGTGTTCCTCTTCTTCTTTTTGCAGTCAAATTCCTTCATTTGGTAGGTGTTGATATCTGCAAGTAGTTGTTGT